>NC_051155.1:62415283-62575282 GCF_013339745.2 Dermacentor silvarum | reverse complement strand
GGGGGGGGAGTTTAGTAAAGTGTCAGATTTGCAGAAATTTGCAATATTATGGTTACACTTTCAACATAATTTGTTTATTGATACTCCCTCATGATATTAATGCTAAGAGTATGGAGAACACATAATTGACAGGCAAGCTAAGGACGGACTGTGGTAACAATTCATGCCCACCGGGTGTACAGCAACCATAAAGCTACTTTTGGGGGCTTGGAAGCTAATTTTTAAGGCTGTCAAGGACAGTTCAAAAATGCGGCAACTAGTAACCATCGAGGGAGCATACAACGCCTCCAGCGATATAGCGTATAATACAGTCTGGTTTGCTTCCAGATTTGGTTATAGGGTTAGCGTTGCAATCACCATGTCAGACTACTCTGCAGAGTGTACGTCTTGCGACGTTCACATGCAAAAAATTAACTAAACTTATGTTTGACGCAGCATTGAACAAGCGAATCAATAAATTGCCGCTTTTATCTTATATGCTAAAGACATTTCATTATTTCTGTGCAATATTCAGCACATTGCTATAGTAGAATTAAAAACAGCCTGGAAAATTTGAGCTCACTTGCACAAAAAACAGTGAATGTAGAAGCAACCATAGTTCAACACATCGGCCATTTCCTCAACTCCCCTTAACCATGTAATGCTAGAAGCACTTAATTTAGACATTTTACTCCTGTATTATACTAAAGCTTTAGCTGATGAGAAACCAATCATAGATTACAACTGTGATGAATTTAAAGAAGTATAGCCACATTGAAAGAACAACATTTTCATACACAAATATCAGCAGCTAGCAGTCAATTATGAGCCGTTCGTGTGGTTACATTATGCGAGATTAGAGAACACGTTTTTGATATGTAAAAACAAAAGTTCTTACTTTGACATTCTTTCCAAGAAGTATAAGCATAAAAAACGGCCTCTCAAAGAGCAGCGGCCACTTCTTGATAACTGCAGTGTGCCAGGGAGGCTCAGAGTTGACGAAGTCCTGCAGTTGGCAGTACATATCTGCCATATATTTTGTGGCCACTGGGAAATTGATATCTCTTGTCGTTTTCCTCCCCTCCTGCTTCAAAAACTCGATCTTCTCGCTGATGTCCTAGTACTCACGGCACTCAGCATATTAGGTTGCCAGTTTGGACAGCCATATGAGCTGTACCTTGCAGCTTTAACATTCTGTCATGCATCCTGTGCCTCTGTGGCTGGCCGCTTTCCACGATTAGTGTTTTCGATCCTATTTTCAGTTTGCTGAAAGACAGAATCATACTCACGGCCTACAATTTGGCCCCCTACACCGCGGTCTTGAAGTACACTCGGATACATGTTGATGAGCTCTTCTGATGTGCTACGAATTAATTCTCCATGAGGCCTTGATGTTGCCCTAGTCATTTGCTCAACCACTGACCTCACAAGCTCCCGCCTCTCTCTTGGAGTGAGCTTTGCAAGCCCAGGGCATCATGCACTGACTCTGATAAGAGGCTACCGTCAGACTTGATGTCCTCAAAAGTGCCCACTCGTTCATCCAGATTTTTTTAGGAGCATGAAAATACAAAAATATGCATTCAATAAGCATCAACAGAATGCAAAATTTTAAGGTATGCTGCTACCAAATATCACACCTGAAGGGGCAGCAGCAGCTTACAACTGTGGCGCCCTCTCAGCAGTGATAAAGATCCTTTCGTCTAAGGGCAGTTCGCTGATGACTTCAGTGAAGGTTTCCTCCTCCACTTCAGTCCAGTCTCTTAGTAAGACCTGTATACAAGCCACATTTTGAGAGAGGCTATGATGCTCTATACCTGTTCCTATACAAGCGCCATAATTTACAAATGTTTTTCTATCAGAACTCAATTTTACTTGTTTAACGGTCAGTCTAAAGTTATTGCATCATCCTACTATGGGCTTGCAACATCCTTCCAGAACCAATCAATTGCTGTCTATTCATGCAACAGCTCTCATGGGCTTAGGCTCACCACCAACGTAATGCTATAAGCAAACACAATAAATAATGATGCACACACATTGTAGGTAACATTTGCGATAAGGTGAGAAATTTTTGAAGTGTAAGGTTCCTTGATGCTGTAACATATTGAACACATTTTTCGTAAAGTGCGAACGTTCGACAGAGACACAGAAAGAATAAGACACGAGGGTTGTTGCTAACAGTGTGAAGCCGCTCAGCCTGCTCATTGAAGCTGATGTCCATCTTGTGATGGCAAGATTTAGATTAGTAAAAGCACTTATGAATGATCACAGTAAGCTAAGAGGGACATTCCTCACACGTGTTTTACAAATGGGTTAGACAAATCTTGCCATCACAAGTTGGGCAGCTTTGCACTGTGGGATACCCAGAACTGCTTGTTTTTCTCATTGAAAGGATTCACAGAAAAATAAAAGCCCATCGCGCCAAAACCGACCAAGTAGTTGGCAGGGACGCCCATAGGCATGACACGGTTGTGGTCTTCCCATACATGTATTGCATCTCGCGTCCCTCTGTGTGTTCAGGTTGTTTTTTGGTTCCGCATTAGGTTGTCAAAATGACAAAGGGAAGCTTTCCTGTTAAAGCAGGCAAGTATGAATGAAACGTTAAGCATCATACGAAGTATGTTGACTGTATGAGTGGGGTCGTTTACAAAATACTTATTTCCTGCTTTGCCTGCTATGTAAGTCAAAGCGGCAGGTCTCAGGTTCAGCAAAATAGTTTATTTGGAGAATTTTTCGTTGTTTACATCCCGTTAAAACAATGTGCAGTGCTGTTGTATTGCGCTTAGTTCCTTCAACAAACACAGCGCCCATCTCATGATGTGCTGTTCTCTTGTTTACTGCTGCCACTGTCATTTGCACCAGATAACTGAAAGCAACTGTATCATTTACAAGGTGCTCACATGACTGGATGTCATTATAAATGGCATGTACCAAATAATGAGCCTTTCTTTTACTACACGCAAGCTTCATAATTCCTTTCGTAAAAATGAAAATGCGGTATTCAGTTCTATACTCAAAGGATGCTTTTCACGAAAACTCAAATTTGATTAGGACATTTCACCATTCGGGCAGCCCTATGTAAACTACGTCAGTCACCTTCCACGCAATAGCTACACAGGCTTGCATTCTGCACATAGTACTAATTCAGTTTTCTTCAGACCTCACATTTTTTTAATTCATCGCAAACTCAAACCAAACAACATTCTGCTTCATAATTATTCATGGAAATTAACTTTACTTGTTGAAATACAATTCATGCTCAGTGAGTAATTAGCCTGGATTATACTTGTCACACATTTCCCATACAAGAGCTCAGTGGCATCCCCAACTAAAAGTAAATCAACAGGGAAAATAAAGGTTGTTTGAAGTTTTCCGTAACATGTATCGTGCATAAAATCTCGTACGAGAATTCTGGCTTAAGGTCAAGGTCAACTAGGTTGGCCGTATAATTTTTGTACACGCAGATGCAGGATAAGGAGTCCTGCTAAAACGTATAGTTTGTGAGTGCGGCACTGCTCCCTGGCTCCTGGAGGACTACCACAGCAGGAGGGTTTTCAAATGTGAGGAAAAGTCTGAGGTCGGCCAACGTGGTGCGGGCATTAAAGCCCCGACAATTCCACTGGATGATTTGGATGAGGGTGGCCGAATTGCATCGCGGGGATTTCCAAATTCTAGGGGTTCCCGCCATGGTTGGTGAAGTTAATGAGTGATTGTGGTGGCGGCGCTCCCAAGCCAGCACTTGCGGGGAGGGGGGTGGCTCAACTCCGAGGAGGGAGCAGCTGTCGTCATCCTCAAAATCGATCTGTCGTCGAGATGTTTTAGTGTGCTGACCTCAGCAGCATTTACGGCCACTGAGATTTGGGTTTCAAGTACAATTATCTGGCTGTCCATACAGACCTCAAGGGCATTCATACGAGCCTTGAGGCGGTTACCGCGTCCATCGCCGCCGCCTCGGTCTCACTCTTCATTACCTCTACTGCGGGGAGAGGGAGACTGGTTGGGTCTCTTTTGCCTTGGCTGCTGCTAGTCTTTTCTGCAGCGCTTCAATTTGTACCTGGAGGTTGGCAATTATATTTTGCTCAGCGCTGCACGGGGTTGGATAGGGGGGCATGAGGAGGCAGCCCTGCCTCCCACCGCTCACCTGGTTTCCGTTTTTGACGGTGTTGGCCCAGGCCCCGGCCTCGCAGCATGGTGGCGCCGTCGGTTGCTTCCCAATCCCGCCGTGCGGTGGCGGTGGGGTCGACGGCTGCTTCCCGACTCCTCCGGTAGGCGGAGCGGCCTTGTCTGTCTTGGCGATGTCCCAGCGCGGTGGCCCACCGGGACGCTGAAGTTGGTGGCGTTTCTTGGTCGTCATTTTGAATTTTCCACCCCTTTGGGCAGCCACTGTGGACTTACGGTACTTGGCCGTACATGCGCGTGAGTTTGTGGTGTGTGCTCCGCCACACACAGAACACACGGGTACACATTCATGAGGGACCCGCACCCCATCCTCCACAAGCGGAATCTGCTGTCCACACAGGCCACACATATCCGGTCTTGGATTGGCACAAGTGTCCATCCGATGGCCGACGACACCGCCCTTGCCGCAGGCCAGGATCGTGCGGTAGTAGGGTTGGACGGGGATCAACATTGTGTCATAGTGAACAAAGCGCGGCTTCTCCTTGCTGGCGAAGGTTACACGCACCTTGTTCGATGTTCGAAATTTACGCACCTCGACGATGGTGCCTGGGGGGGACCTCCAGCGTACGCTCTCTCGGAGCGTCTTCGTCGTATCTGTGTTGCAGACTATGATGACTCCGTGGCAAACATTGCCGCCATCTTGTCGCAGGTGTCCGTGTACCAGGACCTACCCGCGCTCAATGTTTACCGCGAAGTCTCCGATGACTTCGCCCGCCGTATCGGGGTCAGGTGTGTGAGTAACGATCAGATTTTACTCTCTCGAGGGAAAAACTCAAAGACTTAGCTCGCTCGGGCCCAAGGTACGCCTTAACATACAAAAATATACAGCAAAAACGGCTTTACTTGAGGCATGCACTTCTTATTGCTGCTCTAAACTGTCTTTCACAATGAAATTCATGTAGTGATAAGCATTTTCTTAAACAACGCTCATTCCACAACCAGTAGCCCATACCAACATGTTATTGCATGACCAATAACATTAACTATGTGCAGTAACTATTCATAATTTTCAGGAAAGGAGTGCTTCAGCCTATTACAGGGGTTCTCTGAAAATCATATGCCAGATATGGCGTCGAATCCAAAAGTTCACTAGCATTCACAGCAGTGATTTCAGTTGTTTGGTTTTGCAACAGGTACAAGGAAAGCTGCGGCACCAATTCTGCAGGTGTGCTTTTCAGCAAGAATGATATTATTTCTGAATTGTTTTTTGCAATAGCAATGAGAAGACCACATGTCACATCGTACTTCGTACCCGATATAAGAACATAATTGCCAGCCATGTAGACAGAACCATTCACTACAACTTTTTTCACCAAAACATTTTTGTGAAGTATCTGGCTGTGCCTCCAACTGATATTTAATGCACGTTGCTCATCCTGGCTCATATCCACAAACTCCCCTACAATATGAAACAAGCCTTGCACTGCTGGAGAGGACTGGTACAACTGATGCTTTTTACTCAAGGTCTTTGGGACATTTTTGAAATTCCTGACAGAGCAAATGCACTCCTTGAAGTACTGCTGCTTGCCCTCAAACTTCATTGTCCACACATAGACAAGAAACCTGAACTCCTGGATCAGCTCGCTATAGTGCAACATATAATGATGCTTCGGCTTCAATTTCTGAAGAGGAAGCAATTCAATTCGAGAAGTTACATAATCTTCGACCAGAACTTTCAGGTATGCCAGCCACTTGAGCAGATGTTATTTTGGCTGCCATGACAATGTCAAATATTTTTGCAAGCATCCTCACAAGTTCCCATACAGGATCATCTCGATCAGCAATTTTACTGCCATTGTAGAATGGCAACAATCTAAGAAATGTCCAGTTTTGAATAGCATGACCTGTAAGTCTGTCGCCCTGACTTGACACCACCGCCGGCTTGTTGCACACATAATTCACGCAGTATTTTATTGTAGCAATTCTGTGGTTTAAATAATCATATGTGAACCCATTCCTTTGCTTTACAAAGTACTTGACATAAAGTGCCATGTCAAGCCTTACGACACTTTCAAATAAATCATCACCAATTCAAAGGGGCAAGCCTTACTTGCACATGTAGAAATGCTTTAAAAAATGAAAGGGAGAATCGCATACAATACCTTGCTCACTATTGCCAGCATTGCGTACTGCAAGGCGTTCAAGAGCTTCATTGTAGTTCTCTGGTGTTCTTCTCTCACAAACTACATGAGGCATCTTCTGAAATTCTGACCTTCGAACTAAGCAATACCTACAAAAATACATTGACGTACTGAAATTTTGAGTGAAGCCTCCAACTGCATGGCTCCCGAAGTTATCACCAACTAGGAAAATTAAGCGCACATTGTGCCTTACTGCATTGATCGTGCCAGTTGGTTCTAGTCTGACCAAGTCCTCTGTCAAAGGTCACAGAACTTGACCTAAGATAACTCCTTCAAATGCACAAGCTGCATGCTTGCGGTCTGTAGCCTGCAGTGGAGAGGCAAACTTCCAAGGGTCGTATATACCCCAAGCAATTGAAGGTTTCTTTTAGGAGAACCAAAAGGATTTGCTATCTCAAATTCATCCTGGTACAAGACAACTTGTGTATTGTTTTCTTGCAACTGTATGAAAACCTGGCTTGAAATTAAATCAGCGAACGAAGTCTCAGCCATGTTTGGCTGAAGGGCTGGTGTGGATGACATTAAAAACTGAATGAGGCTTTCGATAGGTACATAATGATGCACGGAGACCAAGTTCAAGCCCAGGCTGATTTCACTTGGTGGCACAAACTTAAAGTGTGTCTTGTAGCACTTGTGCCGACAGTAAGATGACCTCATTGTCACAGAAGCTAGATCATTATGGTTATCTTTGATAAAATGTGACTTGATGGTGGCTAATACACCAGTTGAAACAACCTTTGCAACCTTCTTCAATGCCATCTGTTGGCTTAAGTTGCAAATGTTCTGCATCTCTTTCAGTGTATACTGTATTGTATTTTCTGGTACATGCTGTTTAGATTCTATCCCGAGGAGAAGAAGGGCAAAGTTATGTCTCAAAAGACTATCATCGGTATCAGTGTAGTCAGTGCTTTCTTCATGGCATGCATCTCCAGGAGTACAAATTAGCTGCTTGCACTGATATTGCTGCAACGTAGTTTCAACCCGAGTTTTTACATCACCACCCGGCACATGCGACAACTGTGGGCACAGCAAATTGTCTCTGGTTTCCCGTGATATCGACACGCACGTTTTCTGAAGGCAGCGGATGAATGAAATACTTTCACGCAGCCTACAAAAGGGCAGCACACATCTGTTCCCTTGTCTAAATGGTTCGCAAGGTGCGACACAGACTTAGTGCGTGCTGTCTCACACACTCCATATGATTGCACTGGGCACATGAAAGAAGAACCATCTGTAGGCAGCTTGCTTGTTTTCCTTTGGTGTCTGAGCAGGTGATTCCTGAATGCTTTATATACCGTATTTACACGATTGTAGGTTGACCCCCCAAAATTGCATGTGTCAAAAGAAAGGGGGGGGGGGAATAAAAACCGTGCGAGTGCATTTCACACAAGGGGAATTTATTGATGGGATTGCTTAAGACTACTCATCGTCACTGGAGTCTACCTCACTGGTACTGCTGCCATCATAGCTGCTGCGGTCCCACAGCACGTCGCCATCAAGTGTGAGTCCACACTTCGCGAACAACCGCACCAAAACATTGCGCGGTACAGCCGCCCACACAGAGAGGACCCACCTGCACACAGTAGCCAGGTAGGCCCTCCTTGCACGCCCGCTTGGGGCAAGTTCACGGTTTTCTGTGGATATCCAGTCGTTGTATTCGCAGTGCAGGAGGTCCTTAAAAGGCTTGTTGACCCCCACATCAAGAGGCTGAAGCTGCCCCGTCAAGCCACTGGAGATTACGAGCATGTCAATGCGCTCCTTCTGAAACACTGCTTTCACCTTGGCGGTGAGGTGGCCCTGGAATGAGTCCAGCACTAGCTGGTTGGGGATCTTTCTCTCGAGGGATGCACCCGGCCTCGGGAGCCACACCAGACGGTACCACTCCACTACCATCTCATCTGTCATAAAGCCCTTCGCATTTGCCCGTACCACAACGCCTTTAGGAAGTATTTCTTTAGGCATCGTCTTCCTTTTGAACAATATGTACGGGCAAAGCTTGGTGCCATCCGCCAAGCATGACAGTAAAACGCAGCTTTTCATTGCCCGTTGTGAGCAGATTGACATAGCGTGCTCCCTTCATGCTCACTGTCGTATTGCTGGTCATGTCGAAGTATACCGGCGTTTGGTCGGCATTGCCAATCTCAAAGTATGCTCAAAGTATGTCACCAGCGTAGGAAACGTTCGTACACAGCAAATACCGTCGGGAGTCACAGAGTTTCAGAAAGTTCCTATGGAAGGCGAGGACCTTCTCCTTGTATGCGGCCGGCAACTTTTGGCACACGCTGGTGCGTCGACGTATGGATAAGCCAGCCCTCTTCATAAATTTCGATGCCCAGGTTCTGCTAGCTTTAAAGTGAATCCTTGGTATCCCTGCTTCTGAAGCGAAGACACGGGCTTGTTGCGTGATCATTTCACATGTGACCAACAGCGATCGATCGCGTAGATCAGTCACGTATGCCGTAAGCTTCGTCTCCAGCTCCGGAATACGTCCCGACTTTTGCCCCCGAAAACCACGGTCGCATGAGAAAATTTCCTTGCGCTGAAGCCGCCACTGCCGCACCACACGTTCACCGACTCCAAACTTGCATCCTGCTGCGCAGTTGTTAGTTTCCTCGGCATGGAGGATAGCGGCCCGTTTGAACGCTGCTGCAAACGAGCGCCAATAGTTCTTTGCCCCTAGGGCGCTCATGACTGGTGTGACGATTCAGCACAACAGCAGAAGTGACAGATGCACATGGCCATCGAAAAAAATCCTATCTCAAAAAAAAAAAAGCTCTTCCGCCAACTACCAATACCCTCCAAACAGCGGCTCTTCCATCAATGATGGAAGAGCCAACTTTTGAAGTCTGCATCGTCTGTACTGACATCAAAATGTATGCAGTACGATAAATTAATATGCTGCGCTTCTACCGTAACCATGGAAACGTAGGTGCAAAGTTGTAACCACGCCGTAGCGCCCCTCATTTATCTTGCCGTTACTAGCAGTGCACGGTTTGGTTTCGATTCTAAGTCGACCCCCCAACATTAGATTGTCAAATTTGAAAATATGGGTCGACCTACAATCGTGTAAATACGGTATGTCTTCAATACTGCCCTACATAGCTGAAATGAACAAAGAGCACTAGCAAGTATGCTGCTATGATACTTCAAATGCTCAAAGTATGTCACCAGCGTAGGAAACGTTCGTACACAGATTTGGCACTCAGGCATTGTACATCAGTAAGGGTACTGTAATGAAAAAGCAGTTCTTTTCATTTACACAGCCAACGAACCTTAGCATTAGTAACATATCACGTATGTGTGACTGAAATTAACTGCACCACATTGCATGACGAAGCAGAATATATTCAGTACTCCTTAGTTATGATTTATGCGCCAACCAAATTTTATTCTGTGAATTTCCTTCCAATGCTCAGGGTCCCCTGTGAGTAATTGACCTAGATAAATGTACTCCTTTACAGACTCTAGAGAATGACTGGCGATCCTGAATTATTGTTCCCTTGCGAGGCCATTTAACATTATCTTTGCATGTCTTCTGCATATTAATCATCAACCCCACTTTTACACTTTCTCGTTTAAGGTCCTCAATCATTTGTTGTAATTCGTCCCCGTTGTTGCTGAATAGGACAATGTCATCTGCAAGCCAAAGGTTGCCGTGATATTAGCTGTTGATCCTCACTCCTAAGCCTTCCCAGTCTACGAGCTTGAATACTTTTAGTATGCAGTTAAGAGCATTGGAGATATTGTCTCCTTGCCTGACCCCTTTCTTGATAGGTAACTTTCTACTTTTCTTGTGGAGAACCAATGCAGCTGTGGAATATTTATAGATATTTCCTAACGTATCCACATATGCCTCCTGTACTCCTTGATTACGCAATGCCTCTATGTCTGTTGGTATCTCTACGGAATCAAATGCCTTTTCATAATCTATGAAAGCCATATATAGAGGTTTATTGTACTCCGTAGATTTCATGATTACCTGATTGATGACATGGACGTGACCCATTGTAGATGAGGATGATACACTTTATTAAATAAAAAGTAAGAGTAGCCATTGTGGAGAGGGTCCCTCAGTCCAGGGTCCCTCCGGGCACGCCTTTCATTGCTGCAGCGATGAAGGTTGCCATCTACCACTGAGCCAGCAATGATGCTGCGAGAGTCAATCAAGCAGCCGTAGGGGTAGGGGATAGGTTGGTGGACATTGGGGGGAAGGGTGGGGAGGAGGGCAGGACCACAGTATGTGAGAGCCATTAGGATGACCGCCGCACCAGTGACATCAAGGAGGTGGCTCTTCCGCGAATGTGCAAAATATATGTACGTGTGGGAGAAAGAAGAGAGCCCATCTGGGCTTGTCGGATGAGGACTCCGTGTGCGCGAGGTAGACAGAGTTGTAAAGGCGGAAACGTGCGGTGGGCGAGTCGATAGGGCTGGAGAGAAATGGGAGGAGGTCGAGAATCATGTGAGCTTGACGCGGGGAAGTCGGGAGCCTGGCGAAGAGTGTCACAGGCGAGCCGGTTAGCCTTTTCGTTCCCCGACAGTCCCGCGTGCCCCACGATTTCAACTTGTGTACGAAGACTACTTTGGAGAATGTGTGCCAGAGGGGCAGGAAGTTCCCTGTGTAATAAGGAGCGACAGGCGGCCATGGAGTCTGTGAAAATGATAGGCTGGTGCGGGGTGTTGGGGGGAAGATAGCGGCAAGCAGCTACTATCGCATGTAGTTCAGCAAGTGCGAGATCTGTAACCGAGAGGACTTCTCTATGGAGAATAGCATAGCTGCCCGAAAGAACCACTATGGCAGAGCCGAGTGAGGCAGGCGCTAGCGTCCGTGTAGTAGAAATTACGTTTTGGATGAGTGCGGATGAAATGCTGAAAATAGCGGATGCTAGTCGCGCGGCGTTGTGCGTGTATACAGGGATTCGTGTTGCGAGGTAATGGCGCAATGCGTAGAAGTGCCGCACAGGAGGACGAAAGTGCCGTAGAGGTGGTGGAGGCTTCTCTGGAGACAGAGAAGCCACATAGGCCAGGATATGGCGTCCCTGAGTGGTGGGGCTCAGGCGAAGTTCCTGGTTGCGACGATGAGCCAAAATCTCTTCTGTAGTGTTGTGGACGCCCAGCTGAGCTAGGCGGTCGTTGCTGGCACTGATTGGGAGGGAGGCCCAAAGCAATTTTTGTTGCTTTGCGTACGAGTGTGTCAAGGCGATTAAGGTCCTGTTGGCGAAGAGTTAAATAAGGGAGCTGGTAGCGATAACGAGATAAAAGGAGTGCGTCACGAAGACGAAGAAGTTCAGATTCGCGTAGGCCCCTAACCCGGTTAGTGACGCGACGCATTAGGTGTAGAATTTGTTCCCCTTGCTGGAGAATGGGCCGGATCGTGGAAGAGGCTCTGCCATCGGCTTGGATGTGGAGGCCGAGAATTTTTATGGATTTTACTAGAGGAATGGGATGACTATCCAGTAGTAGTGCTAGGGGAGGGGGTTGCCATCGCGGTTGGTGGACAAGGAGGAGAGCAGATTTACCGGGTGAGCAAGAAAGCTCTATCGTTTTGGCGGCAGCCGAAGCGGTAGCAAGGGCGTCCTGTAGGCAGTCTTGTATGCATCCCGGTGAACCTAGATAAGACCAGATGGTTATGTCATCTGCATAGATGGTATAGCGGATGGAGGTTAATGTCTCGAGGGCACGGTGAACGACACACATGGCGAGGTTGAAGAGCAGAGATGAAAGAACTGAGCCTTGCGGTATACCGCGCTGAGGGTGCGAATATACAGATGATGTCAGGGCATCGGCGAATCCGTAGGCAGTAGGAGCGACCGCGTTGGAACGAGCGACCGTAATTGTACATGCGAGCGCCACAGCCCGTGCGAGCAAGTTCCTGCAACATTCAATCGTATGTCACGTTGTCGAAGGCTTTTGAAAGGTCCAGAGCTAGTATAGTGCGCAGTTGCGAGGTGCTAGGGCCAGAGGGAATGTCATGTTGGATTTGTAAAAACGCATCTTGCATGGAGATGTGTTCGCGAAAGCCAATGAGAGTGGGACGTAAGATACATTCTCTAAGAAACACTGAAGACGGCGAACTACTAAGCGCTCCATGAGCTTACCGATGTAGAAGGTGAGGGAGATTGGTCGAAGGGTTGCAAGTGCGGATGGTTTCCCGGGTTCGGGTATGAAAATAATTTCAGCATGCTTCCATGCAGAAGGAAGGTCCCCAGTATTCCAGGCGTTATTCATAACAGAGAGTAGGAAGTCGTAATGCGAGTCGGTGAGATTGCGAAGGTGACGATTCGAGACTTTGACCTAACCCGGACAGGTTTTACGTTGGAGAGCTGAAACAGCTGCTCGGAGTTCATGAAGAGTGAAAGGATCCAAAAGATCGAGATTGATTGAGGGTGGTGCTGTGTAGTCTGGGTACAGTGGTTTATCGTATGGGGCAATGTAGGTGTCCCGGAGATCTTGATAAAGAGCTTCCACTGTGTCATAAGAGTCAAGGATCTTGCATAAAGCGTGTTGGCTGCTCGTGCGTGTGGCCGCAGGATTAAAAAGGGAGTGAAGGAGACGCCATGCAGAGCCGAGGTGCATGGTAGTGGCTAGACGGTCACAAGTGTGGAGCTAGCTCTCGCGTAAGTGTGTCGGAATAATCGGCGATTTCTTCATTAAGTCGGTTAATTCGAGGACATAGACTGTGGTTGCTTTTGTTGCGACGCCATCGTTTCAGGAGGCCTCGTCGAGCATCCCAAAGATGCAGTAGGTGCTGATCGGGTGGTGCATCCGCCACGCTGGTCCGAGTCGATGTGTGATCGTGAACACAAGTGTGAAGCGCGTCAACGCATTCCTATAGTATGGAGGCAGTGGGGGGCCTGACGCACCTGTCTCACCTGGGACCAGTTCGTAATGCGTGTGGAATTACTGCGGCGCTTGAATGCTGTGGTATGTGCGTGGTGATGAGAACAGTGTGGTCGCTTGTGAGCGTGTCGTGGGTGTTGTTTCACGTTGCTGTCATGGGAACCCGTATAAAAGTTAGATCCGGTGTTGTGTTCCGTTCAACAGAGTTGCCATGGCGTGTGGCAGAATCTGGGTCATTAAGTAAAAGAAAGGAATGATCGCAGAATGTTTTGAGAATGAGAGTGCCCTTAGGGGTGTTTTTTCGATAGCCCCACCCATGTGCGGGGCGTTAAAATCACCTCCGACGAGATGAGAAAAGAGGTGAGTAGGATGTAGGCGAAAGGCGTCATCAATGGTTGTGCTGGATGCACGAGGGGGGCAGTAGACTTTAGTGAGGAAGACGCAAGGGGTGGGAGAGGTTCTGGAGGATGTCGAAATAAGGCAAATTGTGAGACAGGATGGAGTGTCCGCTACTTCGATCGCTGTGAGGTCTTTACGTACATAGGTGAGGTGAGTAGGGTGAGAGCCAAAAACAGTATATCCAGTGAGAGTAATAAGTTGAACGGGTTCTTGGAGAAATATGATGTCAGGTGGCGAGGTGTGTGCGGCAATGTACTGCAGAAGGAGCCCTTGCTTGCGCGTGAGCCCCCTGCAGTTCCACTGCCACACGATTAACTCGGACGCCATTGGGGAGAACGCGAATTTAGAATTTGTCCGGCTGATCCTCAGATGCGGTACGGCAACGACTATGCGAGCGGCAAGGGCTACGGGAGCAACGCGGATGATCCATGTCACCGAAGCATTGTGCCAGACGATCGTCCGGCACTTCACAGATGAGGGTGGAAAGAGTTGTGGCGATTTGGTGGACAGAGGCCAATGCTGCTTCGACCCTAAAGAGTGTGGTTTCAAAGCGCTGTTCTAAAGAGTTGTGTCAGTCTTAGACTTCCGTGAGAGCCGCAGGATTGGCGATGAGGGGGCATGCTGCAAGGCTTTGTTCAGTAGCTTTAATGAGGGCCTCCAGGGAGGCGTAGGCCAACTGGTTCAAGTGCGGCATGTTAATTTCAGATAGAGAGGCAGACGATGAGGTCTGTCGATTCAGCTCAGTGGAAGATACTTGTGGAGTGAGGGTTGTAGGTGAGGTGTTGGGAAAAAGATGTTTCTGTATTAGTAGCTGGGGCAATGTCCATGGCAGATGACGTTTGAAAGGGGGTTAAAGGGGGAGGAGAGTTGATCTCTGTCACCCGAGGGCAGTTGGTACAGAGGACAGCAGCGTGGTAATCGCGTTTTGCTTTACGGGGGTTTAGGGGCTGTTGGCTGAATGTTGGGTTTGGGGCAGGAAGGGTGGAGGAATAGCTGCTTGGTTGACTTGCCTGAGAAAGGTGTTCCGCTGTAGCCTGGGAGTTTGAGGCGGCCTGGCTAGCTGGTCCCCTGGGTGAACAGTGGGGGGTCTTGGAGCGGCTCAGGGGCACACTACTGCTCCTGGCTTGGCTTGCGATTTTGTTTTGGCGAGGTTTCGCAGGCGAGGTGGACGAGTCGGCGACGAACGCCGCCTGGGTAAGTGAGGTAGTCAATGAAATGAATTGCTGCTCACTTTATGGTTGTACCGCTTTTTGGAGATCTTTGGCAGGAACACAGAGACGTAGACGACGGGCGTACTCCATTTGACGGAGGGCAGGTCTGCAACCGCTCGAACTTCGCAGCGAGAATCTCCATTTTCGTGGTCCCCTCCGCAGTGAGGGCAGCCCATGCGACAGGTATACAGTTGGTTCTGCGAGTCTAGTGTAAGGCCACATATAAGGCACTTAATAAGTCCAGTATTCTGACGCACATCCGTACGGTGACCGAGGCCGGAGCAGACGGTGCAGAATTGTGCCCGAGGCTTCTATGGGGCACAGTGCACCATCTCACCCCGATAGTTCACCCAGCGCGGAACGTGCAATCCAGAGAATGTGATGAGGGCAGTGTGCGTGGAGCCCATCATGCGAGCGGTGAGGATGCCCGAGTCAGGGTCCGAGAGGTTTCCCATTAGTACAGCCGAAGAGGTTTTAGGTGTTATATCATGGATGACTCCTCGGCAGGTGTTGGGCGGAGTGGCTTGATAGATGCGAGCAGCTAGTTGGAAGTTTGGGATGGTCAGAGGATCCGCTGCCAAAAGCTTCGCATTTACAGAGCGAGTCTGGCAGACGAGCAGGGCAGTGTTCACCTTAGGTAGGATGCGAATAACACTGGAGCGTAGTTCTGCCTCACTTAGCAGAGATTGCAGTTCACCGGGTGGAATTTGGACGAGGCGCAAGCCTTGTGGTGGCCGGTATATTAACTTTTCAGTAGTTGTAGATGATGAGATTGCAGAGAGACTGTGCGGGCTCACCCGTTTGCGGGAATGAATGGTGGTCCAGCTTTCAGTGTCTGTAGTGTAGGTGGGAGCCATCGTGTTTTCCAAGCTGTCGTCGACTGAGCTAGCAGGCAGCGCGGGCGACGATCAGGCGAGCAGGCTCGGCGAACTCCACTCACTCAACTATGGGAAACGGTGAGAAGGGAAGGCCGCTTCCCATATAACTCGCGGCGGAAAAAGGCCGGGGCAAGTACGGATGGTTAAGGTCGCAACGTTTCGGTGGTTGCGCAGCACTCCGATGGCACGTCCGTTCACTTCGGCCGGCTGATTGGAACCAGCCATTGTAGAATATCCCTTCCTGAAGCCAGCCTGTTCTCTTGGTTGATTGAGGTCAATTGTTGCCCTGATTTTATTGGAAATTATCTTGGTGAATATTTTAAAATCAAAGCCCCTTTCATAAAGAATGATGGTTGAATGCGAAGCTTCCTCCCATGCAAACTGAATCAAAGTCCAAAGCCAACGAACATGCAACGAACCCAAGATATGCTGAGTGACCCGATGCGATGCTTATGTGATTTGATTCCTTGTTTAGGATTGTATTATTTGAACATTGAAGTTGAATGAAGACACATTTTGTTAAGTTGCATAGCCTTTGTTTTAGATCATGTAGTCATTGATACATGCACACACTTTCACGGACGGCCCTACACTTGCACAGTATTGCCTTGTGATCGTTGTGGTAGACGGTCAGAGGCTCTGCTGTTGCTGATACACGAGATTGGCCTTATGGGCACGATCGTGCTCAAGCTTACGTTCACGTACGGCAGCCTCTTCTGCCGTGCGCTGCATCAATGGTGACGGCCGGGAATGCATTGCATGACATGTGTAATGCAAAGCAGATATGTACAGTTCGTCTGGGTAACGTGGCGTTGCAGTTCCCATTGTTCTTATCAGTACAACCGCAAATGTAAACTGCAGTGTTCTACAATATGGCTTGCACCGTTCTATTGTGTGCGCAGGTGCGCAGAGAGTTCCATTGTGTAAATTGGCTTTCCTGCAGTGCGTTTTCGGTGCTCACGGATGATTCAGTGAGGCATAGAAATCTTCGCTTTAATACAATACTGAAAGCAAGCTAATGGGCCTATAATTTTTCAATTCGTTAACGTCTCCCTTCTTATGGATTAGTATAATGTTGGCATTCTTCTCTTGTACATTTGAAGTCATGAGGCATTGTGTATAAAAGGCTGCAAGCTTTTCAAGCGTGATATCTCCTCCACCTTTTATTAAAACAACTGTTACTCCATCTTCTCCAGCTGCTTTTTCTCGGGTCATGTCTTGTAAGGCCCTTCCAACTTCATCGCTAGTTATAGAAGGAGCCTCTGTATCCTGTTCATCACTGCTTCGAATGAAAGTAGCTTGGCTACTCTGGGCACTGTACAGATAAGTATAGAATTTATCCGCTGTTTTTACTATGTCATAGAAATTGCTGGTGATATTACCCAGTTTATCTTACAGAGTGCATACATCTTGCCTTGTCCTATACCAAGTTTTCTTCTCACTAGTTTAATGCTGCATCCATATTTTACAGCTACCTCAATCTTTCCCTCGTTATAATTTCGAATATCCCTTACTTTCTTCTTCTTGATCAGTTTTGACAGTTCAGCATATCTGATCTCTTGAGTTTGACACTTTCATGCTTTGTTGTTTCTTTATTACGTCCTTGGTTACTTGGGAGAGCTTACCTACTGGTTACCTTGGTGCTTTACCTCCCACTTCAATTGCTGCTTCTCAGATCAGCCTAGTTACGGTTGCATTCATTACCTCTATGTTATCTTCTTTCTGGTCTAACAACTTATTTGCGAGCACCAGCCTGGATTGGTTTGCTTTTTTGGTCAGCTCAGGTTGGTGGATGAGGTATAGTCTCCTAAATCCACAAAACCTTCAATGTGACCTGATGTTTTAATGCACATGTGTTCCGAAAGCTTTAGCTCATCAACAAGCAGGCCACCATGCTTCCTGAAGGTGTCCATGTCTGAAGTCTTTTTTTAAAGAGGAGACACTGGTGTTTTGAATTAAAAACAATTTTGTCATATACAAATGAAGTTTTCCGGCAAAGTTTACTTTAGCCTGCTAGAAGCATATATGCAATCAATTTTTTCTTATTTGTAGTTGTTTTTGAGATATTTAATACCTTCTGAAAAATCAATTTGCCCAACTTTTCATCAATTTTACCACTGAATATCAGAGAAAATTTTATATGTACATATTCTAGAATAATCAGAGATCACAATTAGACCATGACTGTAATTTTAGCTCTATTGTTACAAAAGTTATTGCCATATCTAATATGGTGGTTATGAAGCTAAACATTTTTTTCAGTTGTATTGCCAAATAAAAAATTCCATCATAAAGGATAATATATTTTATTAGTTTTACTGTGTGTAAAATATTGTAAGCTTTTGAATGCAACAAGAATAGTTGAAATCAAAGACTTACATCAAAAGATACTGTGGGCAACAGCACGTGTGATAGGAGAAATGCAGCTTTTGAGAAAATGAAGTTCCAAGACATGATCTAGGTTTATTCTTAACAATTAAAGCAAGAAATTCAAGTCCACCTTGCACTAGAAGCCACCAGGCACATAATCCACTGTCTTTCATGCGCCTCTTCTGTATGGCATGCATGAACGTTTCTGCTCTGGCATGCTTGTCGGATGCCACTAGCCGGTGCTGGTCCTTTTCAGCACATCTTTGAACTGCTGTGCTGCCTTGGCTCAAGTGTAGCTCCTTCAACATGGCCTCAGAGGCATGTTTCTTTTCAGCAATAAACCTGGTGGTTGCTTCAGCGACAGCAGTTTCCACTGTGAAAAACGAGGCATGTTTCCTTTTAGGCACTAGCGACCAGATTACCGAATGGAGGCTCTCATTTGAGTTTTTAGTTTTCCCTCAGTGACAGCGGTCCAACAACTTTTGGTCAGGAGGCAAGTGTACACTGGCAGGAGGGCTTCGGCAACATATTCAGGAAGGTTGTAGCGATGCTTAGGTGGAGCCTGCTGCCTTGCCACTGCCTTGTTGTATGCGCACCATGATTCTTCACCCTTTGGGCACCGTGAATGATTTGGCTTTGCATCGATGGAAGTCACATGGTAATAAGTGACAAGGACAGCATTCTCCATCTCATCAATAATATGCTGTTTGTGTTTTTGAATGCCCAGCCGTATTAATTTGTGAGCTTTGCCACAAGTTCACCTCTGATCTTTGCTTTGCCACCGAGGCTTAGCTTGCCTTCTCTCTTATTATTCTGCAGGAGGTTTCGGAGTGCAGCACCCATCCATTTGTGCACATGGTGTACGCAATCCTCCTTCGAAATTGTCATGTAGCCATATAGCTTCTCATCCTGGAAGCTGTTGAAAGTGCGGCTATAGCCGTCACATAACATAGTTGTGTATTGGTGTCCATATTTCTCCAATGACCGGCCAAACAGAATTTTGGCAGCCTCCACCTCCATTTGGCCAGGCTTGCTGGAAGTGTTTTTTTGGCACTTATGTCGAACTCGCCATTCACTGTATTCATGTTCATCATTCTTGGGGCCAAGCTGGCATCCCAGGTAGAAGTTGGACAGAACTTGAAAGACCAGCACGTAGCCATAAAAAAAAATTCTATAGCAGCTCCCACACAAATGTGTGACAGGTGTCCACGAGTCAGCCATATCCCGTCAAACGAAACTGCTACACTTCTGCGATTCCAAAAGTTCAGTTCAAAATAAATACACTTCACAGCTGCCGTGCACTTGGTCACAATACCCGCGGATGCGGTCAGGGCGGCAGGGTTCATCTTATTTTTTACATAGTCTCTTGGTACGTTTTGGTATGCATACCACGAGAGGAAATGTTGAGAGCCGCGAAAATATTGTTAAGTACAGTCTGTCCATTGCCTGTGCTCATTGCAGCACGAGCCGCAAGCACATTCACTTCGAAAGGGTTGGAGGTAGTATTCCCACCTGGGTTCTTGGCGAGCTCCATCCGGTGCTTATGTTGCCACAAATGCACAGTTCACCACTAGTTTCACAGCCACTCCATATTCCCGGTCACCCTTTGACACGTTCAAAGGGCCACAGCAGAATTCGCATTTCGCGCACCGAAGCAGGTGATTTAATTAGAATCGTGAATGCGATCCCGCTCGCCGCGCTTCCGGGGAATCTCCGATAAGCGATTGCTTTCAGCGGGTAGCTGATAACGAAGAAAGCTTCTGTTGTTCCTCCTCTGCACGACGTTCAATTGCCACTTCTTAAGCTTCTGTGATGAGAAATGTATCGATGGATGTTGCCGCCGATGTGTCGTTGGCCGCAGGCATCACATGCACGGCCGTAGCTTCGGTAGCTGCCGTACGTACGCTCGCTAACGGATGTCGCTGTGCTGGTCGCTGTCACGGACGATTCATCCCACACTACTTGGGTTATCCGAGAACGTCACTTTGCTATTCTGAATGTAGTTGTACGAGCGGGAGCTCTTCGTCCTCATGATGGTGCATTTCAAAACCCATGCTTTGCTGTAACGAATGCTATTGTTTTTTACTTTTGCTGCCGCAAAACATTGTCTAACACACTCTTGTTTCTTCTGAGGGAGTTCAGAAATCTGCTCATGAACAGTTTCTTCATCCAGGGAAGCATTTAGCACTTGCATCTTATCAATGTCTCTTTTCATTGTAGCAATTCATGCACCAAGGTGTTTGTTTCTCTGTGCTGCACATTTCAGCTGCTGAACTATGGTTCGTAATGGCCTGGAAGGTGCTCATTTCACTCCTGATTGTCTATTCAAAAGCACTTTGGGCAAGTACTTGCAACGGATGCACTGTCCTGCTGAAAAAAAAAGAACCTGGTTAAAATATGGTTTACAAACAATACAGTATGATATTCACATCATAAGTCTAATGCAGATTCGATAGTCATAATTCTAACCTTTGTTTTGAACTATCCCGATACATTTGCTGTTGAAGTGTGTTCCCTGCTTTACTGCGAGCTGACTCATAATACTTGCCGTCGAGAAGGCTGGACAGTAACCATCAGTATCCAGGGCTCCAACACAGAGTTTGGTGGCTTCTGCTTTTTCTAGCAAGTTTCCTGCTTCTTCCAAAGAGCTCAAGCAACATTCTTCGATTAGTCGCCCTCTGACATAATATTCTTGCGTAGACGTCAGGTAGCTTGTCACAGACAAACATAATTACGTTTTCAGATACGACGGTTGTTTCCTCGTACAATACTGAAGTGCAATAGAGTACTCCGTCTAAGTTTCCGAAGCTGTGCTTTGTCCAGTATTCTGAAGAAGTTTTCAGTTTAATAAAAACTTATTCTGATTTGTATCTCATCTGAGTTGGCGGCTGCTTGTGTCACTTCGTTAATGCCAAGTAAGTCAACATTAGAGAGTTGTAGCTGAGTGGGTTTATGGGCCAGCAGGTGAGCGTAGATGCCACTGTGCATGTGTGGCACTCTGGGGCGGCCAGCATGTTTGCGGAGCGGGCCACTCGCTACGCTGGTTTCCTCTCCCCAGCGCAGCACACGCAGCGGGCCAGCCTTTTTGCGAAACAAACCTGGTGACCACCAACACGAATAGCAATGGCATATCGTCGGCGTCATCTTCATAGCAGTGCTGGCTCACCTGCAGGCGAAAAGCCTCGGAAGTGTCTCGCCACTGAATACTGCGAGAGGTTTCAGCAACGCGGACATTTGGCGACGATTTGAAGTGGACGACCGTGATCGAGAATCTGAAGTCAATTTGATCCACAGTCAGACCATAGCTGTTTTGCAGGACCTCTAGTAGTGGCAAAGAATCTTCTCAAGGCATTTACAGAACTTGAAGCATACATGTGTTCCATGACTTCGATAGGCACTGCGCGGACGCTCATACACGTGAACAACACAGCCCAACGCTTGCTATGGGCTTCACCACCTCTAGTGTAGCGTGCAGTCACCTGCCTCGGTCCGAAAACATTGACCAACGTAGGTGAAAGGGGGCTCTGTGCTAAGCCATTCCATCGGCAGCTTTGCCATTTTCTGCTCTTATTGCTTTCCTCGCAGCTTGTGGCATGTAGCACATTTGTGTATGTACGAGGAGATCCGACGTTTAGCCCCAATGATCCAGAAACCGATTGTCGCTTGAATGTTTCTACCTCTTGCGTTTTACCGTGTAAGGTTGCCTTAAGTTGTCGGCCCTCTGAGATGGCTCGCTTGTATTCCTCACTTTATTCAGTAAATTTGGTCATGGAAGACGTGACTCCCGCCCAGCTTACCTGTGCAGGTGTATTCTTTGAATTGGTCTTTAATTGATCCCTGCTGGTGGCAGTTCCTTGTCTGGGTCCGGGATCGGGATCTTTGTTTCTGCGTACTTGTTGACTGGGTGAAGGTGCCAGTGCGCCGCGCAGATCTGGAGCGGGATATCTCCGTGCTTCAACCCACCCTGCAGTCTTAGTCTTAGTGGCCTGGTGTTCTGCGGACGTGGGGCCTGCGATGCTCATGCTTGTTGCGGTTGCTTTCAGCGCTTGGTACAGCTCTTGTCCCCGGTAAGATGCCCTCCCCCCTTGCACGAGGCACAGTTCGGTTCACAAGGGTGTCCTTCACTTGGGTTCACGAGCCCACACATTTTGCAGATTCGTAGCGTAGGATTTCGGCAAACGTCCATGCGATGTCCTTTACCGCGACAGATCTTGTACACTTGGATGGTTACGCGAAAGGGGTGACACAAGAGCTCTCCTCCGTAATTGTATACCTCCGTAATTGTATACGGTTCTCAGTAGTATCGACCCGCTGAATGTCAGGGTGGCACTTTGGGTATCAGCGATCATGTGGGCCTGGATCAGCTCGACTCCTTGCGTGCAAATCCGCATTTGGCAAGCAGGGTCTCTGACAGAGTGGGTCGCGGTATGCCGTGCACCACCCCTCTCAGTGCGTCTTCTCCAGTGGCTGCGTATACTTTGACGGCATGGGCTGTGCTGTTGATGGTCAGGAGACGAAGTCCCCGTGCTTTCATGGCCACCTCTTAGTGCGGAGTAGAGAAGATGGCTGTGTTACAGCCCGGCTTGATTCGCAGGAGAAATTGTACCCCAGAAAATTCATGGTTGCAGGCTTCAATGATTGCTGTCGCCCTTGCTGGTGTGAGGGTGTTGCGTAGGGCTAAGCCCTGATGCGGTCATATGACGATCTTGAACTCGTCCTTTTGTAGAGGTGGGAGTTTGGGTAGTTTCCTTCCTTTCGGAGTGGGTGGTCTCTTGGTGTCCATGTTCGCTTCGAGCTTGTCTTTGGCTGGCACTTTGCCGCGCTTGTTGCTTCCGTTGGCGTAGCGTTAGCACCGTTTGCCAGTCTGCATCGTCATCGGGGTGTTGGTGGAAGGTAGAATAGGTCTGCTCACCTCCGTATGGTTGATTGGGTACTCCGTCGACGTGCCGGGGCCAGTAAGGTCCATTCCGTCTTCGTCATTTGATGCTTGCCGGTGTAGCGTTCCGGTGCTCAAGAAATCTCTAGTTGCCTCTGTAGCCATGGTTAGGTCAGCTTCGAGCCGGAGCCTGCGCTGCTGGCGCAGGTGTTTCCGGAACGCCTCGTCGGTGTTCGCGTTAGCGAGAAGGTGACGAACCATGGGAAATGGTGAGAAGGCCGCTTCCCATATAACTCCCGGCGAAAAAGGCCCGGGCAAGGGTGGCTGGTGAAGGTCGTGGCATTTCGGTGGTTGCGGAGCACGCTGACGGCACGTCCGTTCACTGCGGCTGGCTGATTGGAACTCCTAGAGACTCTGAGGTGACCCACGGTAGGAGTGTCATGTAGCTGTGTGAGGACAGTTTGTGTGTAGAAATAACCAAGAGCAGTTCAGGACCGTCAGGGTGCATGTCGTAATGGTACAAGACGCCATCCTGCAGCACAAACATACACAGAGAAGGGGAAGATGTTTCAGAAGTCAGCCGGAGAATGACGTCTTCACGTAGGGTTCACGGCGTTGCTCATCTCCGATGCTCTGAAGCACAGTAAGCGACAGCACGCAGGTATACTCGTAACTGCCAGGAAGCTCCGGTGGGTCTACTGGATGGCACGACTAGCAGTCAGCATCTTCATGCAATCGGAAGCTCTTATGCACAACTGTGTATGAGTATTCTTGGAGTCATAGAGCCCACCGACCGAGACGGCCAGTAATATCCTTTAGGGATGAAAGCCAGCATAAGGCATGATGGTCGGTGATAACTGTGAATGGCCGGCCGTACAAGTAGGGACTAAATTTACCCACTGCCCAAACGAGGGCAAGGCACTCACGTTCAGTAATGGAATAATTACGCTCTGCTTGGGACAGAAGACGGCTAGCGTAAGCAATAACACGGTCGCAACCTTGCTGGCACTGAGCCAAAACAGCGGCGATTCTATGACCGCTGGCATTGGTTCGAACTTCCGATGGAGTGGTCACGTCAAAATCGGCTAGAACTGGTGGTGAAGTGAGCCACACGGTAAGCTCAGCGAACGGAGTAGCTTGTTCCAGGCCCCAGACAAAAACCGCGTCATTCTTAAGAAGTTCTGTGAGAGGACGTGCAACGTTAGCAAAATTGCGTACGAACCGGCACCGGTGTGAGCACATGCCCATGAAGCTTCGAACGTCGTTGGCACAGGTCGACATGGGGAAATTTTTGACGGCGTGAACTTTCTCTGGATCGGGGCAGCCCCCGGAAGAATCGATGAGGTGTCCGAGCACAGTGTGTTGCCAGCTGCGGAAGTGGCATTTTGATCAATTAAGCTGAAGCTCAGCCTTGTGGAAAATAGAAAGAATTGTCGAAAGACAGGAGGATGGCGGCTTTGGTGAAACACAACGCAATCATCGTCGGTGATAGGCTGATCACGTGAAACGGCAATATAGGTCACGGCTTGGCGAGGTAGGCGAATGTAATTGGTGGAACATCGACTCGGCGTAGGATCAGGAGGGTCAGCGGCACACTCTAAGAAAAAAAGGACTAAAAGGGGTAGGGAGATTAGACCTTTTGTGGAACTGATTTGCCACAACCATTAGTCCTTTTGGTGACTAACTGATATGGGATGAACTGTTAGTCCCCTTGCATTTAGTCCTCATGGGACTAACAGTTTATCCTTCCAGTTACTGCTGAGGAGACTACCAGTTCATCCTTTCAATTACTCCCAAAGGGACCAACGGATGCACCTGAAGGGACTAACAGTTTATCCTTTCAATTACTCCCGAAGGGACTAACGGATGTGCCTAAATGGACTAACAGTTAATCTTTTCAGGTACTCCTGAAGGGACTAACGGATGCTCCCAAACAGATACAGATTCTCCTTCCAATGCTGCCACAAAGGCTAAGTTTTGAACCCCACAAGTTCTACACTTGCCGCAAATGTTCATCCAATAGCTTTTCATCCAGAAGATTAACCGTTACTCCACTTGTCCCTTTAGGCTCACTTTTGACAAGCTTTGAACAGACTTGGGACAACTCAGCATGGCAGTGTGTCTGTTCGTGCCTTTATGGGGTTGTACAAAACCACAAGCATTGCGCTGTAACAATTTATTTTGTCAGAAGGCTGTGGGATACACGGACGAGTGGTGTCGCCGGGATACCACTATCTACTTGAATGAGGCGGCACCATAAATCATGCGACTTTTGGCCTTTCTTCACAAAAGCAATGTTGAAGGCCCAGTACAGGGCCAGTAAGGTGGCTATTGCAGCCAACAAGCTGTCTTCAATCCTCAGCTCCTCGAGGCAGACAGCAAAGGACTTCGTGTCCAAAAGTGGACCTTCAAACGTAATAGTGGACAGGTAATGCACCAGTGTGGGGTCCTGCAAGAAATTAAACGCAAATTATAATTTACAAAAAGGACATTGAGGTATGGTTTTAGGGAGACCTACGTTGCTTTCAATCAAGCAGTATTCTATTGATACTTTGCAACATACTCTGTAAGGAAATATACCTGAAACACACAATAAGCACATACCTACTGGCACCAAGGGCACATAACCATGGGAACGACCCACATTTTTGAAATCCTCAAGCGCCTAGGGCAGAGCGAGCACAATGTGCATCTTTATAGTGTTCTGGAAGCAACCCACACACAGTGGAACTGCACTCGAGGGAACCCCCACACTATCATTTGGTTAGCAGTTTTTTTTACGTAAATCATTCATTGCCTATATTTAAAGCCAACCAACGGAAGTAATTTTCATCTACGTATCCTTTATTTAAATTTTCTTCAGCACTTAAATATCAGCGGGTAGTTTTGCCAGAGCATTACCACTTCCGTCTGGGTGCTTCACGAAAATGCTTAGACACATGTAAAGAAAACTGGTTTGACAATACCAAGAATGCTATCTGCAATAAAAGAGTATTTGCATTGACAATGCAAGAACTCGGGCAACGAATATCTAAGAATTTTATCTATTGGTGGTTTCGCTGTTTGTATAGAAATAGCCTGTACTTGAATCGCGTGTCCAAGGAGACTTCCGGTGCGAAACTTCTGGTATTGCTTACTCAATGCACCCCACCCTGTTGATGTGGTGTGTTTGTTTTTGCTGTTGAATCATTTCTTGTTATTTTTTGTGCCTAGTCCCAGACGTGTTTCGAGTGATGTGTAGCGAGTACCTGAAGGGGCTTGACGTTGTTGGGTGGAGAAGGTACAAGGAGAAACTGCAGTGGCGTGGAGAAGAGCTGCCCAATCCGCTGGACAGGGAAGTCTGATTTAGTTTTTCAACTGGCGCCGAAAATCTGCCCCCTGTCACAGCCGCAGACATATTTATGTACCTCGTGGAAGGTGTGTACTTCTACACGAAGGAGCAGTTTAAATGCTATAAGATTAGTGACGCATGCAATGCATTTGTGAGTGGGAAAGTCAAGCAGCTCGTATCATTCAAGGCGGGTGAGCGCGGCGACGGCATTATCATCTTTGCGGCCCGAGTGGAAGCAAGCCAGACGCTGACCAAACATTACGAGTCGTGGTGCATTGTAAAAGACAACGGCACTGTTGTTAGTGCCCACTGCACTTGTCTGGCAGGGTGAGTATTCATTTCATGTTCAAGCACGCGAACTTAGGGAATGCTTTATAGCAGCTTTACGGGAAGCAGGCTCGACTGCAAGCACGTCACTCGGTTAGATTCATGCTTGACAGCCTCTTGTAGCACGTTACCAGTAAATAAGTTTCAATCATTTCTTTTTTTGTCGTCGATTTCAATGTATCAATAGCGAGAACGTCCGTCTTCATGGTGACCGTCTAGATCGTGGAAACAGTGCACGTTTCACCTTTTCATTGCTTCGCGTAGCTCGAGCTTATCGGTCGGCCTATTTTATGAGCTTTGTCATCGAGTTGCCTTATTGTCTTATCCTCTTGGCTTTGCTGTCGCAGTAAGGCCCTACCTTATTAATCACCGCTGCGGCTGGCACCTTTGCCGGACAGTCTTTTTTTAGCTGTGCATGCACAGCACAACCTTCCGTCTAGCGCATTTGTTCTACATTTACATACACTTCTTTCCCTTTCAGACTTGGAGAATGCTGCACACATGTTGCTGCACTGTTATTTTACACCGAGGCCAATGTGAACTTCGGCATGGACAAGTCGTCACCAACTGATGTTGCATGCAAGTGGATCGAAGTGTCTCGAAAAACTGCAGTAAGCTTGATTGTCTTGGGTGTTTGCCTTCATAGTATCATTCCAGCTTTTAACGAGGCACTGGGAACTAACAGAAAATCTTTTGCAGGCTGCACCAGTCAGCGAAACTGAGTTCTTGAGTTTTTCAAACCTAAAGTTGGAGTGCCAATACCTCAACCAACACCCAGAGCTCATCAGGATGTCCCACTGTGGACAGACCAGCAACTTCACAGTTTTTTCCATCAGTTGTAGGTGAGTGCTAGGGCTAATTTTTGATCAATGTACACACCTAATAGTTTTGCTTTAGCTCATTGATAGAGATGGGGAGAGAACTGTTCGCTTTGTCTCTAAATTTCTACAAGTGTTTTTTTAGCAAGTATTCATGAAAAATTAAATCCTGAAGTTGACAGGCATTGTGTACTGAAGAAAAAGGTGCAACTTACATGACCTTCTATTCACTCATGTCATTTTCACCGAGAAGAGCGTTAAATGTCCTCGTTGCCCGCTTCTAACTCTTTGTGACTGCCCGCAAAAGGATCAGAAGCCTGTGTGGACTATACAAGCGGCACGCTTACGTTTTCATTGTATTTATTGACTCTGCTCTGTACCAGCATTTATATTGAGGGCTGTTCTGTATCACAAGTGTTCTCGGAAAACAGAAGCTTCTTTTAAAGCCTCAAAGGCTATGCATTTCTCTTATTCCGTTTTATTTCCTTGTCAGTGAAAAGGAGATTCAGAACTAAAAGCTGGGGAATCACCTTTACAGGGGCTTTGACTAGTTACAAAGTGACAAGAGCAGTACAGTCGTAAAACTGCTCTCCATCATAATGTACTGTAACACTTCGCATGTTCTTGACACAAAACAACACACACAAACAATTATATGTAACGTTACTTTATAAGGATACGAAGAAAAAACAATACAAAAATTTAAAAATCTAAAATTTTATAATTAGACATTAACTCGTGTTTAAATTATAACCACGGAATAATTCAAATATCAGCCTCATTCAGCTATGGAATGCCGAAGCATACTGCCACCGTCCTCGACAGGTGCCATCACCTACATACAATTAATTGCGTAGACCGAGCACCTAGGCCATAGCTTGCAGCACACAACATAAATAATTGCAGCACCATTGAGCATAAAGAAATGCATGAAAGAAAACCATATTGTCACGAGGATTCAGAAGTACACGGGAGAGACAATATTTACAGGCTGCTGCTACCAGAGAATGGCTGACAGCATCTCACGCGGCATGTCCCGTCTTCTTCCTCTTCGCGTAGCACAGCGGTCCTTTAAAGGGACACTAAAGAGAAACAGGAAGTTCAGCTGGAATAAAAGAGGGACCTTCAGGAATGCATGCCGTTTTTGTTGGGTGCAAAAATATGAGTTATTAGCGGAGAAATTCGTAAACAAAGACCAAATATCTCTTCCTCAATTTCTCTCACCCTAGATTTGGCGCTGAAGCAGTGTCGTCACAGATTGCATTGCTCTCAGCGAATCAGAATGCGCCATGATACGTCACCGCTTGCGTAAACGGCCAAGGCGCTGGGCTGGATGCATCATGGCTGCATGCATGGTCGCTGCATTTGCGTTCGCCGCGATGGATACCGTAGCTGCCGCTGAACCTTGCAACGAAGAGCTCGCCAGGAAAGCAGGACTGCATTTCAGCGATATTCAGAGAAACGGAGCGCGAAATGATCCTCTGTGCTCGAGCGGTAGGTGTTTCCGCGTGCGATGGCGGTGAGCCGCCGGCCGCGCCGGCGGAATGCAGAGCTTCGTTTTCGTCGATGGGAGGCGAAGCGTCCGGTCCGCCAGGCGACGATGTTCCCGACAGAACAAGCGTAGAAAGTTATGCACGTACTCGGTATGGTTATTTCGTGGCTTTATTTAATGACATTCAGCACTCACCGAGCCGCCAGTTTGCTGCTGCAGGGGCACCGGTAGGAGGTTTGATGAAGGCCGCATTGAGGGAACAGCTGCTCGAGAAAGGACTGGCCTCTGGGGCACGTCAAGATACTTTCCGAGGGCAATATTATACACATAATCCGAGGGCGAGAAATGCAGAGAGCACACTATCGGTTTCTCTGGCTCTTTTGCCGTTTTATCATCGGCTGAGCACTGATCCATTGCGAACGCCGGGGAGCCGGGGCTCTCCGAGCGACGCCACATGAAAGGACACAATCGAGTCAACACTGCCGCTGCCCCTGATCAAGCGCCTTGGGCCATTTATACAGCCCTCAACACTACACACACGAGGCATTTTCTGGCTGTTTCCCGCGAAGTCAACGTTTTTCGATCCACGCAACACGCAACCAAACACCATAAAGTGGAACAGGCGCGCGCGACGATGCATTGACGAAAAACGAAACTACGAAACTATCACGGCCGCATGTATCGCCATGCCATTTTTTCTTATTTATTTAATTTTGTGTTAAACTTGTACTTCCTCGCTTGAAACGGTTTAAAAAGTTGGAAAATGCTGTTTATGTACGTTTAAGGTGTATTTTGCATTTTATTAACAGCGATAAATCGCTCTCGACCAATCGCGACCGGCCTGCGTTTGTAATCTCCGACGTCACATCACGTAGTGCGGGAATTTCGAAGGGGCGTCAGCACCTATTCTTCAGTTTTTCGCTATTTTCTCGCGGAGTGATGAGGTAGTCAACATCGTTGAGCTTTCGGAGAACTTTGTAGGGGTCTGTGTAGCGAGGGAGGAGCTTCTCGCACAGGCCTTGGCGTTGAGACGGCATCCAGAGTAGGACCAGAGATTCAGAAGGGTACTCCACTTCGCGGTGCCGGCTATCATAGTGCTCTTTTTGGGAGGCCTGCGACGCACATAGCCTACTGTGAGCAACCTGGCGAGCCATTCTGGCTCGAGACAGGACGTCCTGAGCATATGCGGTTGGTAGGGATGGATCATCAGGAAGGAGCGTCTCGAAGGGCAACGTAGGGTTACGGCCGTAGAGGAGAAAGAACGGCGAATAGCCGGCAGTGTCATGGCAGGATGAGTTGTAGGCAAAAGTAACGTAGGGTAGGGCGGCGTCCCAATCGCGGTGATCAGTAGAGACGTACATGGACAGCATATCCGTGAGAGTTCGGTTGAGCTGCTCGGTAAGACCGTTGGTCTGTGGATGGTAGGCTGTCGTAAGGCGATGTTCAGTAGAGCAGCTACGCAGAATTTCGTCAATGACCTTTGCAAGGAAACAGCGGCCATGATCCGTAAGAAGCTGACGCGGAGCCCCGTGTCAAAGAATGAAGTCATTGAGCAGAAAGTCTGCAACGTCGGTAGCACAGCTATTGGGCATGGCGCGCGTGATGGCATATCTGGTGGCGTAGTCAGTTGTGATGGCAATCCATTTGTTGCCGGATACGGACGTAGGGAAAGGTCCGAGCAAGTCAAGGCCGATGCGGAAGAAGGGCTCCAGTGGAATGTCGACAGGTTGAAGCAGGCCAGCCTGAAGTAGAGCAGGACATTTGCGGCGCTGACAGTGCTTGCAGGTGGCAACGTATCGGCGCACCCAACGATACAAGCCAGGCCAAAAAAATAGCTGTCGCACGTGGTCTTGGGTGCGTGAAATGCCGACGTGGTCCGGCAGTTGGAGCATCATGCAGATGTTGAAGAATGGTGGTGCGCAGGTGTTGTGAGGCCTCCGAGGCGGCACTGATGGTTTCATCAAAGCTTTGGAGGAAGCTCTGGAGGTGACGCTTCTTCCTTGAAACCATAATGACTTATTTTGCAGATGGTCCTAAAACCTAAGTTTGTCCAACACTGCGACGTCTGTCATGCGCTGAAACTCCAGCCGAGCTTTAAGAAAATGAATAAGTAGGCAGAAGATCACATCACAGGTTTTGGCCAGACCGAAGTTGTTATGCAACAGCATTGGCTTATAGCAGCTCCAAGTTATGCTTTGTCATATTTATGGATGCATTAAATTAGTTGCACATATGTTCATGGGCTACTTGGTTAGCACACTCACGCAGCACATGAAAAATGAAGGACAAAAGAATGCAAAAACATGCTCGTGGCGTCAGCTTTACATTCTTGCTCTCTTTCTATCGTGCACTGCAAAAGTGGAACCAAGGTCCCAAAAAATGTGCGCTTTCGCTGGTACTTGTCAAAACAAAGTAAGTGCAGATTAAAAAGCTTTTCACAGCATTTTAGGCATTGCAATACATAGTGTCTAGTACATGGGGATGGAGAAACTGTTTTTCTCGGAATACATGGTACCGATTTTGATTAGGTTGGTTGCATTTAAAGTAAAAGTTTACATGTACCAACTGTAGAACGTTGCTTTTTTAGAGGGCCCCTCACCAGGTCTGAAAATCTTGAGCTGACAAGTGCAATGCATACAATGCATGCTAGCGATCGTGTCTGTTAAGTATTACATCCCTACGCACTACAAAAACAGGTTAAATGCCAAGCCAAACGCCGTTTGCCCTTCTCCTTGCGGGTGCCGCACTCCCAGCCGGAGGGTCGACGTACGATATATTGCACAAGTGCTCTACATACATGACAGTGCTGACGTCACTCACAGTGGCATGTGAATTTGAGAATTATTCACGGCAACAACATTTATTTGTTTGACCTTTTGCTGCAATAGACAAATTAAAGTTTAGAGAAATCATAAAACATACAAACGCAATGCCCGCATGTCTTTGTTTTACTTCGTACCATATAGCAAGAGAGATGTACTTTCATTTCGCCTGCTTGTTCCCAGGTCATACACTCGCACGCACAGTGTTACTGTTATTGTCTACCATCTTCCAGCGCACGATCATGCTCTGCGATCTGCTTGTGTCTGCCTCAGTGTTTGTGTTGCACTGACTCATACCACTTGTTAAATGTTCTCATACACAGCGTGCATATCGTTTGCTGTGCAAAGCAAGACAAATGCAACAGCTCACGCGCGGGACCATCAGTGGAAGTGCGCTGTGCAGTAATGAAGCGAGGAAAAAAAAAGGCGGGGCCCGTGATGTATGCATCATGCGACTAAAATTATTATACATACTGAAAATGGTCTTGTGATCCTTTTGGGGGCAAGACTGTCATTGTTGACCTCTGTCGATCTTTTAGGGGGTGGGCTATCATCTGTGCCTTCTTGCAGCCTGAGCTTTCTTCGCTCCTATTTAGCTTTAAACCTTAAAGCTTCTCGCCACAAGTCCTACGTAAAAAGCATCCCAAACTACTAGGCAAGCAAACCCATATACACTGGCAAACAAAAGTAAGCATTGTCACATGCCTGACAGCAATAAACAGCAACTACAACGTTGCACAGGTCACAGAAATCTATACAATGTTAGTAGTGGTGGTCTATATTCACTAGTACAGCTCTATTAGAGCCGAATACCCAGTTCAGCAAAACTCTATCATGAATAAGCCTGTGGCAGATTGTATTGTAAGACGAAAGCCTTAAGTGGCTCAGTGCAATGGCTCATACCCCCCCAAAAAAGCGGCGTCTCTAGTCCAGTGATGCAAAAAGTATCATTAGGAATGGCTCATGCTCCTACAAGCAAGCAAAGATGCAATGGCTGAATATGAATGAAGAAATGCAAGGAAGAACGAAGGGACAAAGAAAAAAAAAGAAAGCCATAAGTGGCTCGTTGCAATGGCTCATGCCCGACTGACATGCGCACTTGCTATGTGTCAGGTGAAAGGGCGGCCGAAAACTCGGGGGAGCAGCGACACTGCAATCGGTAGCGATACACATATTTATAGCCCTATAATAAATCACACGCTTTACGTGGAGTGCTTAAAAAAGTATGAGGGCAAGGACCCTCTCAAGCCATCCTTAAATGGCTTTTCCATTCACCTCCTATCACATGTATTGTGATAAACCAATAAAGAATTAATCAAATGTGTCAATGATCAGAAGAACCTGCCTTAATGACTCAGATTATGCACATTTGTCAAAATAGTTTAAGGTTCCCTTTAAGATGACCACCTCTCACTGTGTCACTCGTTTAAGGTGCACTACTTATTTTTAAGGTTTGGTTCACGCTACATGAAACCATTTTGCAGAACGGCAACCATGCCAGGGTTTATACATAAACGCCTGCAGAAAGGCTTCTGTACACAAATTCAACTAAAAGCACCCTTGACACATTTCAACCTGGCACTCTTCTTCCACCCTTTTTACAAGTTTCCTTGGTCTTTCTAGTTAGACAATGAAGCATGCAAAGGCTACAGCTGCACCAACCTGGACTGCCATTCTGCCATTTCAACCTAAAAATGATGAGTTCCCTTATCAGAAAGTTGGCAACCAGCTTGCCACACCTTGGTTCAGCTTGCAAACAAAACAATGAACAACTTACATAGCCAGTCCCTGCACTGTCAGCCAAGTTAGGAAACTTGGCTATGAGGGCTCGGGCTGCCTCTACATACAGTTTTAAGGGTACCTAGCAGATTCAGAGAGGCAAAGAACTTAGGTGGCATGATGCGAAATTGATCTTAAAGCAGTAATACAGTCGCCGACCGATTTTTCGGACCTGGCGGGGTCCGAAAAAAAGTCCGAAAAATCGAACAGTCCGAAAAATTAGTTTTCGCCAAAAATGTTAACTTTATTTCATTCAGGCAGGCTTAAAAAAGTCCTTGATGCTGCCTTGCCTCACAGTACGCTTGGAGGCAATTAGGTTTGTCTGTATTTGCGCCAAGGTGACATCGTCACCGTAAACGCTCGACAATAGCGTCACCGCGTTGGCGATCTCCGCCGCCGACGGCTGCGGGCGGTCATCGTCGTCATTATTCGAGCCGCTCTCCGGCTGCTGGACAACCTGGCGAAGAATTTCGTCGTCTGTGGGCTCCGCGCACGAAACAACGTTGTCGTCCGTACGAGCGAAATCTTTAAATGTCATCGTGGCAGGAACGTCCACTCCACCACTGCGCAAGTCGTTCATTAAGTCATCCCCGCCATCGGTGCCGTCCGGGTCGCCTACGTCCAGGTCATCCGCCTCGGGCTCTTCGGCAGCAGCGAACCCTGCATGCCTAAAGCAATGCGCGATGGTTTCTGGCTTCACCGCTTTCCATGCATTGGCTAACATGTGGATGGCGGCCAGAAGGTCGACCTTGTACACCTTCCCGCTGTCGAGGCACAAGACGGTGCGGCTGAGCAGGCGGGCACGGTAGTGTGCCTTGATGTTTCTGATCACGCATTGATCCATTGGCTGGAGCACGCTTGTGGTGTTAGGCGGTAAAAATTCCAGCCGAATGGCCTCAAGGTTCGGCACGCTACCGTGCGCGCCACAGTTGTCCACAAAAAAGATGACCTTTCTGTTCTGCCGCGCAAACTTGCGGTCAAGTTTGCGTATGTATCTTTCAAACAATGATTGCGTGATCCACGCCTTGGAGTTGCTGTCGTATTCCACAGGGAGGGTTCTCACAGCCTTAAAACACCTCGGATTTCTGGCCTTCCCAATAACGAGAAGAGGCAGTTTTTCCGTTCCGGTGGCGTTGGCACCAACCATCACTGTTATACGCTCCTTGCTGAGCTTCCCACTGGCGCACGATTCCCCCGAAAATGCTAGCGTACGATCCGGCAGCATCTTAAAGAAAAGTCCTGTCTCGTCACAGTTGAATATGTCCGAAGGAGCATATTCTTTAAGCAATGCTTGCAACTTCGTGACACGGTAATCAGACACAATAGTCTGATCCACCGCTCCGCTTTCACCACTCACTTTTTTGAATGAAATTCCGTGCCTCTTCGTGAAGCCGCGAAGCCATCCGTCAGTAAATTTGAACTCTTCAATGCCCATTTTGAGAGCGAACGACTCCGCCTTTTCTTTTAACAAGTCTCCCGACACGGGCAGGTTCTTGGCCAAAACTCCTTTGAGCCACAACTGCAGAGCCTCTTCAAGGGCTGGATGAACGCCCTTACTGTCGTTTTTTTGGCTCTTGTTGTGGGAATTCTCAAACGCTGACAGTATCTTCGCGCTGTTTTTGACATAGTCAGATACCGTTTGCTTGGAGAGGTGGTATTCTTTGGCGACATCAAGCTGCGAAAGTCCACTCTGTATCAGCTTGATAATTGCAGCTTTCTTCTCCAACGTCAGGGTCGTGTACTTCCCACGCTTCTTCGCACCGCCTGGCTCTCGCGATGGCACAGATGGCGGAGCCATGGCGTCAAGCACGCAAAATTCGATGTTGTAGTAGCCACAAGGAACCACACAACGTCTCGATGCAGCGCGACACAACACGTGCGGAATGGCGACTGAAACAAGCTGAAGAAGCTACAACAATAAAAGGAATCCTTCCTTCGCCTCCTCCTTTCCCGTCCCCAACGGTGTGATGACGATAGTAGTGCTGACCGAAGACGAAAAAGTAACGTCCCGTGCCGCGTTTTCCAAGTGCGCTTTCTAATCTCGGAGGCAGCAAAGCCATTCGAAGACCAAATTTAGCCAAGCTGGCGGAAAATCCAATATGGCGGCTTCCACAATGGTTGGGAGCGTAGCTTTAAACGAGCGATTTAGTCCGAAAAATCCAACTTTCAGGGGCAAATTCGTCCGAAAAATCGGTCAAAAAAATGCATTATCTCTATGGGATCCTTGACGGTGCATTTATGGAGTCCGGAATATCCAACAAGTCCGAATTTTCGGAGTCCGACAAATCGGTCGGCGACTGTACTAAGGAAATACAGGTAGGCAGTAACTGACTAACAGTACTGAAATGCTACACTTTGAAACTTCTTTGGCAAATCCAAACAACAACCTGAGTAATTAGGGCAAGGTGAAAACCAGCACCTGTTGATTTATCAAGCTATCAAGCAATGTGAACTACCATAGCAATGAAGCAATAAGTACAAAATGAACAAAATATGGAAGTTTTACTTGGACCATATTGGAGAAATATTTTAAAATGGTGAAAACAGTCCATTATTCGAAAAGAATTTCATAGACAATTTGCTTCTGGTACTATTTGATTCTATTATAAAAATTACTATTTGCACACCCCAAATAAAAGCAACAAAGAGGAAACTAGAAATCGACATAAGTCAGATTACATAATTAAGTTTTAAAGATGGCAATGCCATAAGACTTCTATCGGATATCTAACGCTGCAACATAGGTTTATGCTGAAGCAATACAGTTTTTACATACCTAACTGATACTTCAGATACTGAAATCACTGGAGTTACATATCAAGTCGGAGCACCTTTGGAAATAATGTCCAGGAGGAAAATTGCCAGTCAGCAATACAATAATCATTATTTTTTGCTTCTAGCACCTGAAATCTTTCATAAAAAGCTGATTTAATCAACACAGCTTTAATGGCAGGCGCCTTTCAACATAGCTCAGCAAGACAGCCACAAGCCAAGATGTGTTGAACTTGGTTTCTAAAAGTTTGTGTTGATGACTTACATTGTTTGCAGACACAAATCGTGGTATAGCCACTGTAGCTCCCGCAGCCTGTTTTTGAAATGCTGCCCAGCCCTGTGTCTCTCGATGCTCATTATTATATCCTGTGGCACAGTTGGCAGCATGTGCACATGACCGGGGCGTGCCTGTTGTGGTGAATATGGTGGGCCTTTTTCGAGGACATCTGCCATCCTGCAATACAGTTGATGGGAGAAAAAAAGAAAGACATTGCGTAGTGCTTTCAGGTAACTTTTGAAATTTTAGATGTGACAACCGAAAGAAATAAAAAGCTTCTTTGACACAATCTAAAATGAAGACTTAAATACCGAACATCTGCATACCGAACACTAACCTTAATTACTTGGCTCTTCTCTTTGATTTTAATTCTTGCCTTGTTGTGAATAACAGAGTCTGCTGTTATGTCAACGAAGGTGTCAAAGTCCTCATTAAAGATCTGTGAAAATGCCATCAGGTTAAAATGACTGCTTCAGGGACGATGAGGAAGTTTGGCCTCAGTGCTGCACTAAGTTTCTGAGCACATTTCAACTAAAGCAAACAGACTGGTTGGTATTCGTTGGTCATGACTTATGCGTAGCTGGTATTGTGTTTGGCTTCTAGAAAACTGATGTTTAAATTATTGCTCAGTCAGCAGTTTTACAAGAAATACTGCTACCTCCAATGTGTCTCATGACAACAAAGGAGATGTTCACACCTCAGCATAGTCGGTATTAGATCGTAGGGTCCAAGAGGAACAAAAAAGGCTGTGCTTCTGTGGCATAGTGTCAACAGTCGCCGAAGAACAACTTAAGCTGCCAGAACATACGCTACATGAACTAAAAACTATTCAGCCAGTTAGCGAATCTTCCAATTAAGAATTATGCTTAATAAAAAAAAGGGGGGGGGACAGGAATGAATACACAACACAGTTAAATTATAGTGCCTTTCACTGATCACCCCTATATAAAATTTATACAATGCACAAATCCAGGACAGCACATTGTCCTTTCTTTTTCCGTATTTTCACCTTGCTTTTCCGTCGTGAGGCACGAGTCAACATTGCACAACCCTCGTCAGTGTACCATCTGCACAAGATACCGCATTCGCTATCAATTATTTTAGTGTTGACTTGTCCACCGCTTTCTGGATGCAAAACGCCTGATATTTACTTACACATCTGCCTGTAAAGCCATTGGAGCAGCCAGTGCTTTTTCGCCCCCTGCCAAGGAGGGCCAGCAGACCCATTGGTCTGCCGGACCCACGGCCACTGCCCGTGCAGATAGGCCCGAAACCCGCGCAAACGTGCCCGTTGAGCGGGCACTATCCACCGCCTCAGACGAGATGATGGATACAACAAACAAAACACCGGCGTCTCAGACGCCCAAAGAACGGCGCAGCTCCCTCGAGCGCGCCGGGAAGAAAGGGAAAACCCCCATCACGGGGCCTGGAAAGGCCTCGTGAGCTAGCCTAATTTATCTCTTAGACACACAGCACAAAACACATATAAAATGGATACACAGATAGTACAGTGGAATGTTAGGGGTTTACTCCTCAATCTAGATGACATTCAGGAACTCCTACATAAGTACAATCCAAAGGTGCTGTGCATCCAAGAAACACATCTTAATTCTTCACACACGAACTTTCTCCGGCAGTATGCCATTTACCGAAAAGACCACGACGCCCTTGCCTCATCGGGTGGTGTGGCCATAGTAGTAGATAAAGGTGTTGCTTGCCGGCAAATACAGCTTGAAACGCCTCTAGAGGCAGTTGCTGTCCGTACAGTACTCTGTATTAAGATGGTCACAATTACCTCTTTATACATCCCCCCCCGAAATACCACTTGTCAAAAACAGAATTTCACAGCTTTATCTATGAACTGCCCGAGCCTTATATTGTCGTGGGCGATTTTAATGCACACCACACCCTTTGGGGTGATTGTCGCTGTGATGCTAGAGGGCGCCTAGTAGACAGCTTCCTCCTTTCTACAGGTGCATGCTTACTAAATAAGAGCCTACATTTTACAGCGTGGCAAACAAAACATATTCATCTATCGATTTAAACATTGCATCTAGTACACTCGTACCATACCTAGAGTGGAACGTGATTAAGAATCCATATGGAAGCGACCATTTTCCCATTGTCATAAAATTAGCAAAAGCAGATGAGTGCTCTCCACGGTCCCCCATTGGAAAGTCGAGTCAGCTGACTGGAAGCGTTATAAAGAACTGACGTGCATGAACTGGGAAGACATCTCTACACTTCCTATCGATGATGCTGTGGCGTATTTGACAGCGTTTATTGTTGATGCGGCGTCACTATGTATCCCCGAAACAAATAGATCGTCTTCCAAACGACGTGTTCCCTGGTGGAACGATCAATGTAGGGAAGCGCGAAAGAAACAAAATAAGGCTTGGAATCACCTCCGCGACTCTCCGACTACAGAGAACCTTATCAGCTTCAAGAAAATAAAGTCGGAAGGAAGAAGAACGCGCCGCCATGGGCCAAAAGGGAAAGCTGGCAGAGATTCATCTCTAGCATAAATTCTTATACAGATGAAAGAAAAGCCTGGACTAGGGTAAACAAGATAAAAGGCCATGAAACTCATCTACCATTAGTGAATACAGAAGGAGACACTCTTGAGGCCCAAGCTGATTCTCTAGGGGAACATTTTGAGTACATTTCTAGTTCATCCCATTACTCAGATACATTCCTGGGATACCCGCAACAAGCGGAGAGACTGCCTCTGGATCGGAAAGGAAAAAGAAATGAATCTTACAACCGTCCCTTTTACATGGCGGAATTCCAGGCTGCACTAAATTGCTGTAATAAATCAGCCCCTGGAAACGATCGAATAGTTTACGAGATGACGAAACACTTACACCCCGATGCACACAAAACTCTCCTATCACTTTTCAGCGCCATATTCTCTGCCAGCTATATTCCGTCTGCCTGGAAGGAGGCAATAATAATTCCTATTCTCAAAGAAGGCAAGGACCCGACTTCGGTCAGCAGTTACAGGCCTGTAGCTCTAACAAGTTGCCTGTGCAAACTTTTTGAGAAAATTACTAACCGGCGCCTGATCCATTTTCTTGAAAGCAACAAAACACTAGATCCCTTGCATTGCGGCTTCACGGAAGGTAGATCCACAGTAGATCACCTTGTCCGCATCGAAACAAATATCCGTGATGCCTTTGTGCACAAGCAGTTTTTCTTATCGGTATTTTTAGATAGGGAGAAAGCATATGATAGCACTTGGCGTTTCGGAATACTTCGTGATCTGGCAGCAATGGGCGTTTGAAGAAACTTGCTGAACGTAATTCAAAGTTATCTCTCGAACCGCACATTCCGTGTTCGGATTGGTAATGTCCTGTCTCGTCCATTTACTCAGGAGACTGGCGTGCCACAGGGTGGAGTGCTCAGCTGTACTCTATTTGTTGTAAAAATGAACTCGCTCCATACTATCATCCCACGTACAATGTTTCATTCTGTATATGTGGATGACATCCAGATAGGTTACAAATCGTGTAATCTTAGTATCTGTGAGCGACAAGTACAGCTTGGTTTAAATAAATTGTCCAAGTGGGCGGACGAAAACAGTTTTAAACTAAACCCCTAAAAAAGCACATGCATCCTCTTCTCGAAGAAGAGAGGTGTAATACCGGATCCCGTTATTGAGCTCAATGGAGAACGGCTATCCGTTAGCCATGAACATAAATTTTTAGGCCTCATTTGAGACTCAAAATTAACTTTTGTCCCACACTTGAAATATCTGGAAACAAAGTGCCTGAAGACAATGAATCTGCTCAAGCTCTTGTCCCGCACATCTTGGGGAAGTGACAGAAGGTGCCTCTTGAACTTGTACAAAAGTCTCATACGGTCACTACTTGACTATCGAGCCACTGTCTATAACTCGGCTACGCCTAGTGCTCTGAAGATGATTCCGTCCACCACCTGGGTATCCGTCTTGCTACAGGTGTGTTCAGGACTAGTCCTGTGGAAAGCCTGTAGGCTGAATCCAACGAATGGTCTCTACATTACCAAAGGACCTATTTAAGTCTCTCATATGCCCTGAAGGTGAAATCAGATGTACATCATCCTTGCCATTCACCTATTTGCGATTTGTCCACGTTTCAGAGGGGGTCAGTCGACTGCTGACCATCTCGTGCGCATTGAGGCAAACGTTTGAGACGCCTTTGTCCATAAGCAGTTCTTTCTTTCTGTTTTCCTAGACATGGAAAAGGCGTATGACACAACTTGGCGATGTGGGATTTTGCGAGACCTATCGGAAATGGGTGTTCAAGGCAATATGCTTAATGTAATTGAAAGTTACTTATCACACCGTACTTTTCGTGTTAGGGTTTGCAATGGTCTAGCCAGGCCATTGACACAAGGAACTGGGGTGCCACAAGGTGGGGTACTAAGCTGTACCCTTTTTATCGTCAAAATGAATTCCTTGAGCTTATCTATACCGCAAGCTATGTTTCATTTGGTATACGTAGATGATGTGCAGTTAGGTTTCAAGTCATGTAACCTTGCAATTTGTGAGCGGCATGTCTAGCTCGGCTTGAACAAAGTGTGTAAATGGGCAGAAGAAAATGACTTTAAACTCAATTCCCTTAAAAGCTCCTGTGTACTTTTCACACAAAAAAGAGGTCTATTTGCAGAGCCCAATGTAGAACTACAGAGACAACACATACCAGTTTCCACACAACATAAATTTTTAGGCGTCATATTAGACTCGAAACTAACCTTCATTCCACACATAAAGCGCCTCAAAAAGAAATGCTTAAAAACAAAGAACCTGCTTAAAATTTTGTCAACAACGTGGGGCAGTGACAGGAAGTGCCTGATGAACGTGTACAAAAGTCTTATACGTACACGCTTAGACTATGGGGCCATAGCGTATCAATCTGCCAGCCCAAGCACCTTGACGATGCTTGACCCTGTTCATCATCTAGGTATCCGCTTGGCGAGCGGTGCCTTCAGGATAAGTCCTGTAGAGAGCCTCTACGTAGAGTCTAATGAATGGTCACTGCATCTCCAAAGGTCATACACTAGTTTCATGTATTTTCTGAAAACACATACGAACAATGAACATCCAACTTATTTAACAATAAACGATGTGACCAGTGCCACCCTTTTCCACAACCGACCTGCAATGAAACGGCCTTTTTCTCAGCGCGTGAGGAACCTCAGTGATGAAATGAGTGTCCCACTTCTTTACATAACTTAATGGCCCCAACAAAGCTATTACCGCCGTGGCAGTGGCGGCAGATAGATTGTGACTTGTCTTTTGTAGAAGTCACAAAACATGCCCCCGACACATACATCCGAATGTACTTCTTAGAAATTCAGGCAAAATACTCTTGCCCAGAATTCTACATGGATTCCTCAAAGTCGCATGCCGGTGTCTGTAGTGCAGCAGTGGGCCCATCGTTTGCAGAACCCGTCGCTCTACACCCAGAAACAAGTATTTTTACAGCTGAGGCTTATTCGCTACTCTTGGCTGTAAAGTACATAGATAATTCACAGATTCGCAACGCAGTTATTTATACTGATTCTTTAAGTAGTTAAAGCCCTATCGTCATCACAGAAACATAAAAATCCCGTAATTGCAGAACATTACTCGGCTCTATGCAAAGCTTACTCTTCCCAACATATCACAATATGCTGGGCATAGAGGCATTGAAGGCAACATGCTTGCTGACAAAATGGCCACATCCACAGAACCAAGTGCTAATAACACTTCCATCGCTATCCCTGCCATAGATTTCAAACCATTCCTGTGGAAAAAAACTGAGGTGCTATTGGCAACGTTTGTGGGACACAAAACAGTCAAACAAGCTTCATCTAATAAAACCTTATTTAGGAAGTTAGCCACCTACAACAAAAACACGACGAACAGAGGTCACTCTCTGTCCACTTCGAATAGGCCACACATATGGCACACATTCTTATCTTTTAACAAACAGTGATCCCCCTGCCTGTGGGAAATGTGGCGAGATGCTAAGTGTGCTCCACGTCTTGCTTGAGTGCCGGGAGGTAGAAGAGCAAAAAAAAAGTTCTTTCCTTTAGCATACAGACAACATATTCCATTACACCTGGCATTATTCCTTGGCAAAGACCCGCTCTTTGACACAAAATCATTACTAGGCTTTTTAAACAATATTCGTATGCTAAATGTTATACACCCATGCGATCCGTAGCACGGCCTCGCAATAGAGGCCTATGTTGCGGCATTAGTATGTATAGCACACGCCTCCAGGCCCTTGCGCACAAGGGTCCTGGTGAGGCAGTAGTGCTGCTTGGAAATTACCAGTAACTGAGTGTTTTAAAGTTATGTCATTTATATACATAGCACACCTCACAATAGTCATTGTCATAGTTTTATCCCAAGTACATGTTTTACGAATCTATACAGCGACCAGTTTTAGGCCCCTATACAGCCGTGATACATCTACTAAGCGCTAATCATCCATTGATCACTCTTTACCATTTCTTGGCGCTCTTTGGCCGTACTTGGCTTTTGCGGCAGTAAACACTATACATCATCATCATCAGGGTAATATGATTGCCAATAAACTAGCTACATCTACAGCAACGAGAACCCGCAACGCCCCTGCAGCTGTCCGGACTATAGATCTGAAACCCTTCCTGCGGAGAAAACTAAGACGTTGTTGGCAGCACCTCTGGGATGCTGAAATATCTAATAAGCTTCATCTAATTAAACAAAAGTTAGGCAATTGGCCATCGACAACAAAATCACAGAAAGCCGATGTCCTCTTAACTCGACTGAGAATAGGACACACATACGGCACACACGACTTGTTGACCGGCGATGAACCTCCAATCTGCGGGAAATGTGAGAGGTTGACCGTCATCCATGTCTTACTGGAGTGCCAGGAAACAGACGCTGAAAGGAAACAACACTTCCCTCTAGCTTACAGACATTTTCCTCTGCATCCAGCAATGTTTCTTGGTAAGGAACCACTGTTCAACACAAAAACAGTATTAGATTTTTTCAATGAAGTCCGCTTGCTCCACGTTAACAGCCCCAAGAATACGTAGTGTGGCCTCTCTTGCGAAGCCGCTGTTGCGATGGCAGCATTTAGTACAGCGCACGCCTCCAGGCCCTTACTCTCGAAGGGCCCTGATGAGGCAGTAGTGCTAGTGATTTTCATTCAACATATCAGTGTACGCCTCATACATCACTGTTATAATTTTATTTAAACGTATGTTTTACGCATTTTTCAGCGAATAATTTTAGGCCACTTTACAGCCGCATTACATAAAGGGTGTTTCAGCGAACACTTTCAAAATTTAAGGTTGCCTGTGGCAGATAGCCAAATTCTAGTTCATGAGCTGGTCTACTCGAAGAGGTGGACATTACTTGCACAAAAAATTGAAATGCATAATTGACTAATTAACAAAAAATTACTAATTATGTTTTTCACTAACTACCTGATGGCCCATATTGTAAGTTACAAATTGTAGCCATGGAGTTCGCAAGGCTGATCCACTAGGAACGAATTCTCGGGACGACACCAGTTTCGAGATATTAATTCCTGAACTTTACAGAGAAATGCATTGGCGTTCCAGTTAATTTTGCGCTTCAATGCAAAAAGCGACGTTTAGTGAAAAACTTAACTGGAACGCCAATGCATTTCTCCGCAAAGTTCAGGAATTAATATCTCGAAACTGGTGTCATCCTGAGAATTAATTCTAAGTTGATGCGCCTTGCGAACTCCACGGCTACAATTTGTAAATTGCAATATGGGCCATCGAGTAATTAGTTAAAAACTTAATTGGTGAATTTCTGTTAATTATTCGATTAATTATTTCAATTTCTTGTGGAAGTAATTTCCGCCTCTTCGAGTAGACCAGCACATGAACTAGAATTGTGCTATCTACCGCAGGCAACCTTTAAGAATTTTTGAAAGTGTTCGCTGAAACACCCTGTATACCCCTTCACATTGACCACTACATTGAATGCATCATACCATTGTCTGGCGCTCTTTGGCCTTCTGTGGCCCTTGCGCCATTAAACCACTCTAATCATCAATCTTTTCCTTAACCGCTTAGGCGGATTTTGTTGTTGTTTCAGCAAAGGACGAGTTTGCAGATACTGCATGGTATCAATAAAGCATTTGGCTGAAAAAAACTAGTGAATGAATGTGCCAAGCCCGTACGTTAAACGGGCACCAGTTGCATCTTCAAGCAGTTACTGTGAATGCAGTTAATAAGTGCTTGTATGGCGTGAATGAGGTATCGCCCCTTCTGCGGTTGCCGTATTTGGATGTGACCTAGCAGTTGCCTCCACGACATCTAGGAAGGGGGAGGAGAATGTGTCCTGCGGCATGTTCTGAAATCTCTAATAACTAGTCACGTGATCTCAAAGAAAGACCTTGAAGCAGTGTCATCATTTGACTATTGTCCGAATGATGCAAAGAACAGGCCCCCACCGTTAAACATGGCCCTTTTAGACAACCACTTTGTTTTGGCAGGCACTGCATCAGACAAATGGTGTTTCTATAAGTTTTTGCCATTGATACTAGGATCGAAAATTCTAGAAGGAAATAAAGATTGGGAGATCTTTTTGAAGTTCCGTAAAATTTTAGACATCACATTTGCATCTGAAATCTCATCTGCATGCCTTTCTTATTTGAATGTTCTCGCCAGTCTTATTTTGCCTACAGGAAACGAATTTAGGCCCTAAAAATAGTCAATTGCTCAAACGTTTTACTGTCATCTGAAGGGACCGCGAACAGGCTAGCCGTTTGTCAGGAGGAGTTGCTATAGTCGTGCAAGGTGGCACTCCTATCCGAAACATTCAATTAAATACCTCTTTCGAGGCTGTAGCCATCACCGTTTTATCCTATAAAACTGTCACCATCTGTTCCCTGTACTTTGCACCACATACCCATTTCACAACTCGAGACCTGGAAAATTTAACAGACCAGTTGCCACAGCCTTTTGTTTTAGTAGGTGATTTTAATGCGCACTGTAGTCTTTGGGGCAGCGCTAAAAGAGGACAACTTATTGAAGATTTCATTTTATCAAATAACATTTGTCTTTTAAACTCAGGTGCACCAACCCATTTCTCCCCTACCTCATCGAACTTTAGTTGTCTCGATTTAGCCTTCTGCTCACCATGTGTTTTTAGTGATTGTAAGTGGGAAGTCCTGGACACTTCATATAGAAGCGATCATTTACCAGCAGTCATCAAACTATCATCCACATTACCCATCATAAACTCTAAGCCACGTCGCTGGAAGTTATAGCATGCAGACTGGCCATTATTTATGGAGAACGCAAAACTAGAAGTCCTTTCACCAGAACTTAACATAGACGAAATGAATGAAAAACTCACAGCACTCCTAATAGCAGCAGCAGAAAAGGCAATACCTCAATCATCAAACACTGTGCGAAAGAAACTAAACCCCTGGTGGACACCAGAGTGCACACAAGCAAAGAAACAGCAAAATAAAGCTTGGGGTATCCTGAGAAGGTACCCCACCTATAGTAATCTTATAAACTTCAGACAGGCTAACGTGAAAGCGCGGTATGTCCGGAGTGAGTGAGTGAAAAACATTTGTCGTTATATACAAAGACAGAGTTTGAGACGAGCCAGAAGAGCCCGCCCCGTACAAAGTCTAGGAGGGGTTCCTATTCCGGGACCCCTGTGGCTTTTGTGGCAGCCCGGGCTCGGTCCACCAGGGCACGTTGGTCCTGTATGGTCGAGCAGCCGAGCAGGGCAGCCTCCCAGCTCTCTCGGGAAGGATGGGGGTGGGGGAGGTAGGCCAGGTTGTTGGGGCATGCCCATACAGTGCGGGCACTCGCCTGAAAAAGCTGAATTAAAATGCTTCAGTACTGCCGGGCACAGTACTGTGTTGGTATAGAGGCGCAGGAGCCAGTGCTCCTCTGCCTTTACACGGGGGAGGATACCGGCCGTGAGAAGATTGGTAGAAAATATAAATTTGCCGGAAATTAATAGCCGAATTGAAATCCTGGTCCTCTATATGCGACGGATGAGGCAATGCCCGGTAGTTAAGCGCGCGGGCGGTAGCGTCTGCTACCTCATTTCCCTCGATCCCCACATGTGCTGGGGCCCAGATGACGGTTCGCCGGGTCGGGTAACCCTGGTACTCACATCGGTGAAGAATTTTAAAGGCACGATACGGAATGCGTCCCTGCTGCAGGTTGCGACAGGCTTCCCTAGAGTCGGTGATGATGACTCGGGAAGCTGGATCCGCGGCGGCTAGCGCGATGGCGACTTCCTCCGCGTGTGTTATGTTAGGGGCACGGAAAGTGAGGCCCTGTACTGGTTTGGTTTGGTGGATGACAGCTGCCATATACCAGCCCCTGTGGTGCGGGCCAGCTGCATCGGTGTAGAATACCCCCGGCCGGGTGCTATACCGCTCGGAAATGGACGCCGCACGCGCGAGGCGGCGGCCATCGTGGGCATCCTTGGTCATGTTGCTGGGGAGGGGTCGTACCTGTAGTGCGAAGCGCCAGGCTTCAGGCAAGGAGACCCGCTCCTCCCGTTGAGTTGTGTAAGCGATGTGTAAGCAGGTCAAAAGGCGGCTACCCGCTGCTGTTTTGCCTAACCGCAAGTATTGATTGTTGAGATGCGCCTCACGGAGCTCCCCAAAGGTGTTCGTCATTCCTAACTCTAGAAGACGTTGATTGGACGTAGTCATGGGGAGATCGAGGGCTCTCTTGTAGAGTTTGCGGAGAATCACTTCGAGTGCATTCTCATCGCATTTGCGCAGGTGAAGGTACGGTGCCGAATACAGGATCCGGCTGGTCACGAACGCATTCACCAGCCGCAGAGCGTCTTTGCATCGTAATCCCCCCCCGTTTGTTAGAAACCCGGCGGACCATGCGGCCCACTTGGTCCCCCACCTTGCGGAGCTTTTGGAGAGTTGTATCCCTAGCAAAAAAGACCAATAGAAAAACCAATAGCCTATGGGATTATTGAACATATTGGTCTATAGGTCTTATTGGTCCATTGACACTCTATTGGCCTATTAGAAACGTACTTGTCTATTGGTACTCTATTGGCCTATTAGTTTTGTATATGTCTATTAGCATTCTTTTGGTAGTGTATTTGTCTATTGGCCTATTAGTTTTGTATATGTGTACTAGCATTCTATTGGTAGTGTATTTGCCTATGTTGCCTACTGGTAGCACATTGTTCTTGTATTAAAACAATGGTGCTCTAGAGCATGACGACTGCACTATGACAGCCAGTCTGTAAAAAGAACAAATTCCATTCGAAAGCAGGCATATGTATATTTAAATTTTTACAGGTTCCTTCTTCTTCTTCATCAAATCCGCAATTTTGCCGGCGACGAGCTTCCCAAGCATGTTGTGCCTCTTTACTAACTCATCAGCACTGCTGCACCGCTGCTCAAGGTAGTGCCTGAAAAAAACTATAACGGGAAAGGTCAAGAAGTGAGAACAAACATCTAGAAGTACTAAAAGCACAACTATATATGGCATATCAACAGGAAAAATATGCAGATCCCATGCAGTGTGGAATTGGTAATCAAAATTTGGCGATCCAGCAATAACAAACAGCTAAACATGGTAATAAATTCAGAGCGGTCCTTTGTCACATCTCATGCAGTGAATTCGGTGACAAATGCATCTTACAATCGCCCTTGGTCAGAACAGCAGACCTTGCAGACATTTGTGAAGCAGTGCGATCCAGTGTTATTACCAAACACATAACAGTGTCCAAACCTTCATACATCACAAAGAAAGCTTCACCAAACAGCCCCCTCTCACTGCAGCCAGTTTTGTCACACACACACACACTTAAACGAGATTCAGTAAAAATGGTTGTGAATTAATGGTGGCCCGGCTTCAAGGGGATTTTTGGGCATTAAACTGCTCTACTGCCACCTACCAGAGTGCACTGTTTCAATTTCAAAAGTAAATTGCCGCTATACAAATTGGCACACACGCCATGTGTTTCAAAGTACATAAATTGCAAGAGGGAAACGAGGGGCAAGGTTGCCATACTGCAGTTCTTTGTGCATCTACGGCCTAATAAACAGTGCATCTGATGCTGCACTGGGGTACCCAGGTTTGAATCCCACCCCCAGACCCATATCTTTTGAGTGAGAGCTTTTGCAGAGTCATGCAGGTGATAAATTGGCCAATTTATACCACCACGCCAAACTTTGGGAGTTAGGCAAAGAAAGCTTTGCATTGTAAAAGTAATAAAAAGTGGTGTAAACCTCCAACACACTAGCCCTAAGCAAGTACAATCAGAATAATACACTGAGCAAATTACAATGGAACATGTCGCTGAATCTTGAAGAACAGACTTATGGCTAAGGGTTGTATAAGAAAACAAATACGCCTTGTCGGGTGCCAGTCAAGGCGTAAGGTTGAATTAAAGCATACCTTTCAGTGCATCGTACTTGAATGCATCCAGAGCCGGTTTGGCTTCACCTTTTGTGCGATTTGATGCAGCACCCGTGACACTTTTGCCCATAAGGCCTGCAGTTGAAAAAATCTGAACGCAGGCCTCGCGGACAAAAATGCCATCTTTCGGGCGCTGCATCAAATGATCATATGCTGCTTTTGCCAAGCACACACCGCCAATGCCAAACAGCACCTGAAATAAAGCAAAATAAGCACTAACTGCAGACTAACGGTTGCAGCAATAAGCAGTTACACTTGTACAAGTGGTGAACAGGCAGGTCAATAGTGCTCTACAATTGAAGAAACTGTTGTGGCATTGCAACTACTCTTGCTTTGACATGTTGCTACGATCACCCCCCTAACTTAAATTGGATGAGCTTAATACAATCTTGAACAAAAAATGTACTTTTTTTCTTAATTTTTAAATTGGCTTTGGCAATGCAGTTATTGAAATGTGTGCAGTACACCTACCACATGGTGTACCTAGAGCCATGAAAAAAAAAAGTTAGCGTAGACAGTCCAACAATAAGTTTGACTGTCATTATGTCAAGAAAGCAAGGCCGGGTGTAAAGACCAGGGGAGGTATTCTGTAAGAGCCCACTGAGTGGACGTGTCGATTTCACCTGCTGTTGAAGCTCTGATTGGCTGGGCTGAGGTTGGCATCCGCAGGCACCACTGCCAATCAGCACTTCAGCAGCAGACAAAATGGACATGTCCACTAAGTGGACTCTTACAGAATACCTCCCCTGGTCTGAATAGCAGCGAGAAAGCACATGCATATATGCTGAAATGATATAGTACAAACTGTAATGCCCATGAAATATACAAAAGGCATTGTGCGCACCTTGTCTCCTACCACCGTAATTGTTGGTACGGTGACCAATGGCTGCACGGCACTACCGATTTCCTCGCTGGTGCAGCTGGGTGGAAAGTTCGTCTCCACTGCAGGTGTTGCAGAGATGCCATCCGGCACTTCATTTGCACGTGGCAGACACAAAAGAGGCCCTGCAGCAACTTTTTGTGGTTTCTGCGGCCCTGCAGCAACTTGCTGTGGTTTCTGCAGCTGCGTTACCGGAGCCACAGCTCCAGTAGAATTCTGTCCCATGATTGATAGGATGTGGCTTTCTGTGTGAGAAAACACAATGATGTTGCTGTTTTATTGCGATAGCAATTATATGGACACTCCAAAGCAGATTTCTGGCGTCGCCGTCGCCGTGAGGTTCCGTATGACGTCAATGGAGATGAAATCATCGCCGCGCGCCGCCGAACGCTGTATGTGCGAGTGAAAGGGCGCGAGGGACGCGCGCTTTCACGGGGAGTGAACGCACGGCGGAGAACAAACGCGCGTTCTGTGCCGTGCTCCCTTAAGGGCTGCAGAAGTAGGCGTCTCTTTCCTCCTTTACAATCACCATATATGTAGAGCAAACGCGCCTTCTTCTGACGCACGAAAGGCCGTGGGGGGGGGGGGAGGGGAGGGAAGGGAGGGGACGTTTAGCTGCGGCACCAAGTACCTATTTATATCAGAGGCTCCGGCAACAGTCACCAACGCCGCATGCATTTTGTGCAAACGTGGGCAAAACGCCGACGGCGTCGACAACAGTTCTGCGTGTTGCCGGTGCTGCTGCATGTCCAAGTTTATACAGCTGATAAAGCTACTATCATTACTCCGTATAGCTTTCTACAAATTTGCTATCGCAATTGATGCTTCGCCTTTCAGGTGAAACTGCGACAACTTTTTGTTAAAATACACTGCTCTTTTACTCTGTCATAAACTGCATACATACATGTAAGCATTAAATACAAATGAAATATAGGCAAAGAAAATGAAACAGATCTCTACAGTGCTATACTAATAAGGTCTGCATGCAAATATTGAATAATAAAAGCCAAACCTGTTTCAAAAATTTTGCTGCATAATGCTTTCTCAAGCATTTCTACTCTGCTGTGCAGCTTTTTGTTTGCATGCAGGAGGTTTCTATTTTCAGCTCTCAGGGATCTGTTCTCACTTCTGAGCTGTGCGAGTTCTTCTTCCAAATCTGGCATGTTGTCGTTCTCAGCAATCAGCGACTTCAGATGACCTCTTTGGAAGGCGCCCTCTGATTTCCTAGCCGCGCAACCTTTCGCTGCCTTCCTGAATACCTGTTATGTTGAACATGAGCAGGCGGGCACACATAAATTTAGCATACTTGTAAAGTGAACAAAAGTTTCCAATGAAATTTGTCGAATACGCAAAACAGTAGCACGAAGGTTTAGAGGTTATGAATATATGAATCACCTCCACGTGGGCTATGAGCAAGTTCTTTCACCAAACAATGAATTTTATTTACGCCACCATTAAAGTTTATATATGTGAACAAATAATCTAGCTATAAATTACTAAGGTATTCCGTTTTTTTCCCTACAGTTACTTGCCAGTTAAAGTGATATGACTGAGGGACAGCTTCTTAAATAAAAATAGACATTTTGTGTTTCGCACAACACAATTTCTGTCACACAATTTTCTTTCTGTGCTGTCAAACACGCTGCATGTTGAGCTCTACTGCTGCTCAACGGATCGGAATTATATCGATATCTGTAGTAGTTGGCATGTGCAGCGCCATAAAAGGCAAAGCAAAATTTATGTGGCCAGTTGTAAGAGCGAAATTTTATTACCTCCTGCAACGAATCCGCGCTGGACATCGAGACCTCGCTCTCGCTGTCCGACGGGCGTGGAGGGAGCGGGACCCGCCTTGCCGGCTGGCGTGCAGCCTCCTTTGTCTCTGCGCAAAATCAGAGCACAGCATAATGAAATTCAGTCTAAATATAAGCAAAGATAATAGAACAGCATATATGTATATATTTACAAGAATTTGACTTACCAAACAGCCGCAGGATCTGCGCTCGGAAAAAGCCATCTTGGCAGTCGTCTTTCCAGTGAACTTTATACCACTTGTCGCTGTGGTAATCTGAAATGCCTTGAGGGCTGAAATGTTTTATCTCGTCCACACTGACGACTTCTCGCGCGTCGTCGTCGCGAAACCTAACAGATGCGTACATCCTCGCGCAAGCGCAAGCGATTCACAAAGACCTGCAAAAACAACGCACGCACGTGCGACTTATCGCAACACCGATGCTAGTGTGCCGTCCAAAACCACGTGACAGAACGAATAGGGGCTATGGCTAGCTGTGGCTGTTGTCGGCTCGCATTTTCTTCCCCCATGGCATCCCCCGTGGCGTTGCCGTGGTTAAAAAAAAAAACGAGTAATCGATTTCCTGTTTGCTATATTTTATTTTATGTTCTATTTGTTATACTTAAAAACATTTTAGCATTAGATGCATGAAGACAATTGAAATAAATGTCAGCGGCAAAATATGGTAAAACATACAGCGCCACCATGCGACGACTCATCGTTTAATTTATTTTTTGTTTGTCTAACGAGGCGCGCCAGCCCCTCCATGTTTCAATCCAATCTAGCTCTGTATCGTGGAGTTATTGCAATTTGTAGTGATCACGTTTTACAAGAGGCTTTTTGTCTGCTTTTGTGACTACCTCTGCGGCTTTTCTCGCCTTCCGAACACTCGCAGAAAAACGAAGGGCGTCACCAGCGGCAGTCAAGCCAAAGTTCACCGTTATAAGAGGAAGCGCAAGTGCTATTTGGAACCTGGCGCAAATTTCACGGTTCCACGAAGCACTGTTTTTTTATCAACGAGTACAGGGCAGCTCTAATCCCGGTACTGACTTGAGCTACCAGCAGTCTCCGACCGTGGAGCCAGCGAACGGTTGCTCACCGGCTCCCTTGGACGACAGCGTGCGGCCAGACTACAATTGTTCGCCGGCTGAAGTGGACCACGTCGCCGGAGACACAAGAGTAAATGACCATCGCAGCGAAAGTTCACCGCAGCGTATTGTCGATGGCCGTGCAGGCGAAGAAATGACAGAATCTGTAGATGTGGACGCGGGCAATGAAGGACTCTGCGTGGACACGGCAAAGACGACTTCATGAAATTGTTCTCTAGTGAACGTCTGCCAAATTGTGACCTGAGTGTTGCTGACGCAATGGTTACATTGATGGCATACTCTACATCAGCAGGGCTCAACTGGAGTGACATGGAAAAGTTAGTACATGTGGTAAACCTTTTACTGGGAGCCGAGGTGCTGCCTTCATCTCAGTATTTGCTGAGGAAGGCGTGGAATAATTGGCAGCAGCAATTAGTGAAGCGATACTACTTCTGTACGACCTGCAGTACGCCTGCTGCCAATCTTGAAGGACACAGTTTTGTTTGTTCGAACTGCAATGCCCCCAATTCGGCGCACAATTTTTATGCAGTGCTGAACTTAAAAAAACAAATTGACGTTTTACTTTCGAGTAAAGTGGTGGCCACGGCACTTCTTGACTCTCTCGAGAAGAAAAATCTGTGCGAGAATTCAAGGAAAAATACAGTGCTAACTGACATCACAGATGGAGCACTGTATCGCAGACACATGGAGGGAAGTGAGTGGAGCGATATCACTCTCACATTTAATACTGATGGCGCCAGGGTGTTTAACTGCAACAAAACTTCCTTGTGGCCCATTCAGTGTGTGATTAATGAGTTGCCAGTAGCAATGCGCTGGAGCAATGTTTTGCTTGGAGGCCTCTGGTTCGGCAAGGGGCACCCAAAAATGGCGAAGTTCCTGGACGTGTTTGTTAAGGAGGTCCTCGAGATGAGTACTGTAAAGTGGAGAGTTGATGAGAGGGAACTTCAATCAAGTGTCAAGGTGGTTTGCTGCTGCGTGGATGCACCAGCACGTGCAGCAGTCCTCAACGCTAAACAATTCAATGGCTACTTCGGATGCAGCTTCTGTCTCCACAAAGGGGCAAGGTGCAAAAGTGAGTTTTGTGATAAGTTTATTTTATATCTAGGTGCCATATGCAAATATGTTACAACAAATATTTTTTTTTAGTTATAGCTCTTATTTAAACAGTGATTAAGGTTTTTTGTTGCGATCGAATTATTTCTCACTGGTGCAAACGTTTGAATATTGCAGGATCTGTCAGGTACCCTGTTCTGAGCAACAAAGAAGTACCTGTCACACGTACCACTAACCAAGTGAAAGAGGACATGCACTTGGCTCTGTCTACTGGCGAACCATCTCATGGTATAAAGGGCTGCACACACTTGTCCAGCTGCCCAAGTTTGACTTGGTGTGGGGCGTGTGCCCAGACTATATTGTCACGTAGTAGTGACGCTGAAGAAAACAGTCGTAAAACTGTGTACGACGAAACTGGTTGTTTATTGGGCGAACCTGTGCCCACAAAATCAAGGTACACTCAAAGCACAACGATAGCGGCGAACACAGTCGGCGATCGTCGAAAATCTGATCAGCGGCGAAACGCGTCGGCTTTTGTACCTGAGTCATCGAAGGTTCTAGATTAATCCCTGATGCCCACGTGTCTTCCAGAAAGTTCTAGACAATTCGCGTCAGTCATGCAATCAGATAACAGAAGCGTCGGTGAAAACAGGCAATGGAAAGAAGCATCGATAATGTTCTAGAAACTTCCGATACAGGCGCGTCCTGCGCCGAGCGATAACGTTTAACATTTGTTAGCCGGTGGAAAGCGGCCACCGGTGAAAGATAAACATGTATACGTGTCAATACCCTCCCCTTAAAAAGCATCGTCCCGATGCTACAAACAAATGTGAAAGCGTAAACAAAACCACGCGTAATAAAGAAAAAAAAAGTAACAAAGTACCTAAGTTTGTCAGCGGGCATAGAAAGGCTTAAGACGCACCACATGGATGACTTCGGGTCGTGCGCGGCGCCGCTGTGATTGCGAAATGCCGTCTGGCACGACCTCATAGTCCAGTGCGCCAATACGTCGGATGATCTTATATGGTCCGAAATAGCGACGTAAGAGTTTCTCGCTAAGTCCTCGTCGGCGTATCGGAGTCCAGACCCAAACACGGTCTCCGGGCTGGTACTCGACGTAGCGTCGGCGAAGATTGTAGTGTCGGCTGTCGGTTCTCTGCTGGTTCTTGATGCGCAGGCGGGCGAGCTGTCGACCTTCTTCGGCACGCTGCAAATAGGTGGCAACGTCGAGATTTTCTTCGTCAGCGACGTCCGGTAGCATGGCGTCAAGCGTCGTTGCCGGGTTCCTTCCGTAGACCAGGTTGAACGGCGCCATGTGCGTCGTTTCTTGCACGGCCGTGTTGTATGGGAAGGTCACGTACGGAAGGATGGCATCCCACGTCTTGTGTTCGACGTCGACGTACATTGCCAGCATGTCGGCGATGGTCTTATTTAGGCGCTCGGTGAGGCCATTCGTCTGCGGGTGGTAGGCGGTGGTTCGGCGATGGCTTGTCTGGCTGTATCGCAGGATGGCTTGAGTTAGTTCAGCCGTGAAGGCCGTACCTCTGTCGGTGATGAGGACTTCCGGGGCACCGTGACGCAGGAGGATGTTCTCAACGAAGAATCGGGCTACCTCGTCGGCACTGCCTTTGGGCAAGGCTTTTGTTTCGGCGTAGCGGGTGAGGTAGTCAGTAGCTACGATGATCCATTTATTCCCGGACGTCGACGTCGGAAAAGGCCCCAGTAAGTCCATCCCGATCTGCTGGAACGGTCGGCGAGGTGGCTCGATCGGCTGTAGAAGCCCGGCTGGCCTTGTCGGCGGTGTTTTGCTTCGCTGACAGTCTCGGCATGTCCTTACGTAATGGGCGACGTCAGCAGAGAGGCGAGGCCAGTAGTATTTTTCTTGTATCCTCGCGAGAGTGCGGGAAAAACCGAGATGTCCAGCCGTTGGGTCGTCATGGAGAGCTTGCAGAACCTCTGGACGCAATGCTGAGGGTACCACGAGGAGGTAGTTGGCTCGGAGAGGTGAGAAGTTCTTCTTCAGGAGAATGTCGTTTTGCAAGAAGAACGACGCCAATCCTCGCCTGAACGCCTTTGGCACAATGACGGTCTTGCCTTCCAGGTAGTCTACAAGGCTCCTTAGTTCCGGGTCGGCTCGCTGTTGTTCGGCGAATTCGTCGGCACTGATGGGTCCCAAGAAAGTGTCGTCATCCTGGTCGTCTTGTGGCGGCGGTTCGACGGGGGCGCGAGACAAATGTCCGTCTTCCTCTGGTAGCTTCGCTGGGCGACGGGCGGGCGTGCTGGCGGCGGCGGCGGTGGACGACGGAACTGCGGCGTTACGGGGCCCTGGCGCGAGCGCGGAGGGGGGCCTTGACGACGGGCGACGGCGGCGTAGGTCAGCGCTTCCGGCTGGGGTTGCGGCGATTGTGGCTGCACATCGGGAACTCCAAGTGAGCGCTGAAGTTCGTCTTTGACGACGTCGGCGATAGATGCCACGTGAGGCTGCGACCGGGGAAAGAGCTTATGCAGCTCCTCGCGAACGACCGCTCTGATGGTCTCGCGCAGGTCGTCGGTGCCTAGCGCTTGAGCGTCGGCGTAGTTGGTCAGGGCACGGCGGTTGTATTGCCTGACGCGCATTTCAAGCGTCTTCTCGATCGTTGTAGCCTCGGAAAGAAATTCGGCGACAGTCTTGGGCGGGTTGCGCATCAATCCGGCGAATAGTTGGTCTTTGACACCCCGCATCAAGAACCGAACTTTCTTTTCTTCAGACATGTCGGGGTCGGCGTGGCGGAAGAGGCGAGTCATCTCCTCCGTGAAGATCGCGATGTTCTCGTTCGGCAATTGCACTCTGGTTTCTAAGAGAACCTCTGCCCTCTCCTTTCGTACGACACTGGTGAAGGTCCTCACGAAGTTTTCACGAAAGAGGTCCCACGTAGCCAGGGTGGTCTCTCTGTTCTCAAACCAGGTCCGAGCAGCGTCATCCAACGAAAAATAGACATGGCGTAGCTTGTCGTCGTCGCTCCATTTGTTGAAAGTCGCGGTCCGCTCGTATGTCTCCAGCCAGGTTTCAGGGTCTTCAGAAGATGATCCACGGAAGGTCGGAGGCTCCCGAGGTTGTTGCAGCAGGATGGGGGACGCTGGGGCTGCCATTGAGGTCGTTGACTTGGCCTTGATCGCTGTGGTCTTCTCGGGAAGAAGTCCGTACTCCGGCAGAAGTCCTTGCTGCCTACGGCTAGCTCGCTGGTCCTTGGTGACGTTGGCGTTGTCCTCCGGTTTCGGGCTTGGATCGCGGCTTTGCGGGGGCGTTCGCTGCATGAACGCACTAGCACCTCCACCAGATGTCACGTAGTAGTGACGCTGAAGAAAACAGTCGTAAAACTGTGTACGACGAAACTGGTTGTTTATTGGGCGAACCTGTGCCCACAAAATCAAGGTACACTCAAAGCACAACGATAGCGGCGAACACAGTCGGCGATCGTCGAAAATCTGATCAGCGGCGAAACGCGTCGGCTTTTGTACCTGAGTCATCGAAGGTTCTAGATTAATCCCTGATGCCCGCGTGTCTTCCAGAAAGTTCTAGACAATTCGTGTCAGTCATGCAATCAGATAACAGAAGCGTCGGTGAAAACAGGCAATGGAAAGAAGCATCGATAACGTTCTAGAAACTTCCGATACAGGCGCGTCCTGCGCCGAGCGATAACGTTTAACATTTGTTAGCCGGTGGAAAGCGGCCACCGGTGAAAGATAAACATGTATACGTGTCAATATGCATTGTGTTTTGGAGGGTGTGGCAAAACAGCTCACAGACATTTGGTTCAGTGCCGTCCATTCACCAGCATATGTAGGAGTGCCATCAAAACGCCAAAGTGTCATATCACGACTAGTGAGTTTGAAACCACCCCAATTTTTTACTAGATTGCCGCGAACCCTTGATGATCGGAGCATGTGGAAGGCCAGTGAGTGGAAATGGTGGCTGCTGTTTTATGCTGTGCCATGCCTTGATGGTATTTTGCCAACTGAGTACCATGACCACTTCTGCCTACTGGTAAATGGAATTTTCCTCCTCCTGAAAGACAGAATAACAAGAAATGACCTGAAAGTGGCTATGGACAACTTGGCCCGATTTGTGTACCAGGTGGAGCAACTGTATGGACAGGAATCCATGACATTTAATATCCACCAGCTGGTGCACCTTCCACAAAGTGTGCAGCAGCTGGGGCCATTGTGGTCACATTCCACATTTGTCTTTGAATCTGGAAATGGTTTGCTGCTTAACCTGGTCAGTGATGCAAATGGAGTGCCCCTACAAGTCCTGGAGCGCTTCACAATGAGCCCGCAGCTCCGTCGACTTCTGCAGACAATGAGTCTGTCGACAGAAGTTCAGGCATTGTGTGAACAGATGACTAGTGGCAATGCAACAGAGAGCCCACCAGAAAAACCACTTGGTAAGGGATGTTTTACCTCAGTCAGAAGTCACGAGGCAACTTTGTTTGTCAGTAAGCTCCGGCAGCACCCCAAAAATGTGGTTGAATATGAAAGAATCTTAGTGAGAGGGCAGAGCTACCACGTGCAGAGCTACCAGCGGACAAAGAGAACATGCAACTGTTACTTCAAGTCCATGGATGGCCTGTATACGATACTGATACTGTACTTGATAGAGTGCTCATGCTGGAAGATGGCAAGTGTTATTTGGCATGTGAAAGACTGAAGTGTCAAGTGCACAAGAAAGTATCCCATTTGTACATTACTATAGGAGTTGAGGAGAAGGTGCTTTTACATACTAGTGAGGTGGACAAGATATGTGTGGGATGAATGTGGGAGATGTCCTCTACATTGCAGACCTTCCGAATTTGCATGAACGCGACTGAGTGAATGTCGCGAATCTGCATATACAGATGTTCTTTTGTGGTTTTACAGTGACGATGTTAGATGAACTAGAAGGGCTTGAAGATGTGTATGTGCTTTCATATTGTCCCTGCGGAACTAGATCATTCACAGTTTTTATTTAAAGGCAACTGGGGTGGCACGTTAGTGGTGATGTGTAGGTGAATGAAGGGATAAATGAAAATTGCTGTACCCTCATTTTCCGCCTATTTGGAACTGTTAAGTGAAATCTTTAGAAAATTTCCCCACTGGCCCCAAAGAAAGCAAAAGTGACAGCAATTTTCCATTTGTAGAGGGTAGGGGCCATGTTACAGGTAATGTGCACCAAAACTTTGAAGGTTAATTATCAGCTTTAAAAATAATTACTGAAACTAATTCTCTCCAAATTTCACATCTTACACAGGCATTTTCTACGTTTTCTGGTCTTGGTGAATTACACTAGACATCTCATTTATATTTAAAGAAAACATACAGGTTATGGGTAACGACTATGCAGTGTTCAATGTGTGTTGGTTAATTACGGCCTTTGCAGTAAGTTCTTCAAGTACACCTAAGCATTGCGTGTTTTACCAATGTATAATTTAGCCTGCTGTCCTGAGAGAACTATAACGGCCATAAAAATCAAATTTTTTTGAAAATGGGGAGAATTATGGCTGGATATGCATGCTAACTTAAATGTAAAGTAAAGAAAGCGCTCGACTGCACTGTTTGCAGGCAATGTTTTAAATGTCTAAGTCCTAGGTGGCCAATATTTTAAGGTGTGTGGCTTAATTACAGGCAACTGAAATCTTTAATACAGCTACTCGAAAGAATCAGCTTCACTGAAAATTGGGCCTCAATTCTGCCAGGTTGCACAAGTCGGCTGTCTTTGTCAAGTAGAACTTCAATGGATCAAGCAAAAACATTTTTAAAATAAGTAACTAGCAGAAACCTGGAAGGATTAGAACAATGTCCCACTTGTAGTTGTGCAATGAAATGATATTAGTTAACTTAGGATGACGTTTATAAAACACTAGTATGAATGGTAGGGAGTGTTAAATTGCCAGACTTGAGCATTTCCTCTATCTGTTAGCACATTTTTAGCAACAGTAGCAGGCTTGTCAAGTGTGCCTTGCCATGTTCTGAATCGCTTTGTGATGCATGTGTTGACCCTGTCTACTAAAGTAATGCTGGTTGTGGAATTCCAGAAACAGGCGCTTCGCTCTCAGAGTTTTGTGCGGCGCAAAACCCTTCACAAATGAAATTACAAAGCCCCAGCACTGTGAAATAGTGCAAGGCTAGTGCATCAAGGTGCCAACTACAGACTGCTGTGGGAGAATTGGCTTAAATTCTTGTGGCACAGGTGGGCTATGTTTTGTTTTTGGTCACCTTGTCATGATGGCGAATGAGGTGGCAGCCTGACTACAATGGCCGTGAATGTTTAGGCTGTGAAAACTGACATGACCAGCTAGATCATTGCGTGTTCTGTTCACATCACCACCTCTGTTATTCTATAGAGTTCCAAAGTAGGACAAGATTGACTTAATGCGCAGGATGCTGCCCAATGAAGGCAGCATTAAATACAAGATTTTCGTCTTTTTCATCCTTTGTCTTATGTTTTATAAAGGTTCAAGGAGACCACTGTTAATCACAAGTGCCCACACCACTCTTGCTCATTTATCTTTTTTTTTCTATATGTATATATGCATTGCATTTAAAATAAATGTTTGTTGGAAACTAGCACTTTGTCCATGTCTACACTTTCACTGTACCTGTATTGCTTTGTGTTGGTGTGTACAAATGCCTAAATGTTTAAGTGACAGGGAAAGACAGAGCTAATTATAATACCTGTGGACAATATACTAACTGCACACATTGAAGTCAAGAGCTACATCTGAAAGAATGCAATGAAGGTTGATTCTAGTGGTAACTGGAAGGCACAGTGCCAGAGCACAGTTGAAGTTCTTGGTATTGTGGTTATAAGTATGAAAAAGGAAACTACAAAAGCAGCAGACATTAAATAAATTCGTACTACTGCTAATAAATGTGTAAAAACATGTTTATAGCATGTCCTTAATGCCACAAGCTTTAGCATTGGTTTAACAAGGAACATCATTTTGAGCCCTTTTGACAAGATGACTTGTATTGTTGGGCAGCAACTGCTTTCTTAGCAGCATATAGGCACTAGTAAATCACTCTCTCCTACCCTCAATGAGGAAGGAATAGATTAAGCTGGTGCATAGAGTAAAGTAAAGGAAATCAAAGTGCTAAAAAGGAAGGGGGAGTGTGCGCCTGCCTCCTGCTCGTTGTACGGGAATGGGAAGTGTGATAGGGGGAACAGTTGGTAGTACCGCTGTTGGCTCTTTATGAGGTGACAAGAACGCAAAACAAAGCAAGCATTGACAATCTTTAAATTTACCTTGCCTTACTCATGCACTAGCTTAATCTCCTACCCCATTGAGGGAGAATAGGCTACGGGCACACGAACGCTGCCAAGAAAAGCATTTGCTGCCCTGATGAAGACAAGTCCCATATTGATTGTATATGCTCCTGTGTCCTTGTTTGCACCACTTGATCAATACAGCTAGGCCTTTCTTTTCCTGTAAACTTTGATCTTGTTCAAATTGATACAAGTTTAGCATAAGCATAGTTTCGAGCACAATATCTGTGGAAGTTACATTATAACAGAGAATTGTTACTTGGTGATTAGGGCATCATGTATATGCAAAATATTGCTGCCACATATTCAAAGAGCCTTGTTCATATATTATTTCATGCTATTTCTATTGAATGACTCAAAAACTGTCATTTAAATTTATTAAGCTCCAACTGAACCTCTCGTTCTACAGGGAATAACCTAAATGACCAAATTCAAACTAAGAAACTCAAAGCTCCTAGCAGTATCCTGCTCGGTACCAATACAATTAGGCTCTACTGGCTCTATAGGAAAAGTAGTTGCCATGTATTTGACCCATCTATTTCACCCTTGCCAGCTCTAATGGACCTATAGCTGACAAATAGCTGCTACCTATTGGACCCTATTGGTACCAATACAAGCTCTGCTGGTCCTTTAAGTGACAAATAGCTGCCACCTATTGGTGCCAATACAAATGTATTGGTTCTGTAGGAGGGACGTGACGGCGGCTGTACGAGCCGTGCCGTCGTCCCTGGTCAGAAGGGCGAAGGCGGCGAGCCGAGCGACGGGGCTGCGACGACCAGCGTGGCTGGCTTTTGGAACGACCCTGCGCGTGCCGAGCTTGCGCCCCGAGCACGCGCTGCGCTTCTTTTTTTTTTCCTTCGACAGCCAGCGCCAAGGCAGCAGCTGACAGCGCCGAACGAAGCGGCCCGAGCTGCCGCGTCGGTGGGCGCTACAGGGCCCCCCGCCCAGACGGAACGTCGAAATGGCGAGGCAGTTGAATCGTGGTTGAAAAGTGTCCGTGGCCAGTCCGAGTCGTCAACATGAAGGCATCGGGTCGCCACCACTACTCAGGCGGGCGGCACTGGGAGCTCCGCAACGGTCGTGGGACTCGCAGAATGGACGCTGTTGGGAGGGGCGCGTCCAACCGGCGATAGAATCTGCACATGCGTCTTGAGGAAGGAGGAACTGGTAGGCCTTTGAGGCGAATGGCGCGTCGACGGTACCAGTGCGAGCGTTGCCGGTGGCGTTTGACGGACCGCACCGCTGCATGGCGTGTAGGGTGCGCGCACGACCGATGGAGTTGAAGTGCTGGGCGGACCACGACGCGAGCAGAGCAGGTGGACGCGGCGCAGCCTGGCAGGGTACATAGCGACGGAATACGTCGCGAGTGAGCCACGAGCTGACCGGTCAAAGGGGGGTCAAAGCCTGCAGGAGCGTCCGGTGGTTCGTTGAGGACGCCTGACGTGGGATGCAGTGAGGGTCGCTGAAGGTCGTGACCAGTGTCCGCGGTGGTGGTAGCCGGCAGAGTCGGAGGCAGTGGGATCGGCGCGGTACCTAGCTCGCGCGCCGCCTCGGAGACCAGCTCAGCAGACCGCGTGGAAGGGTCGGGTGCCGTTGTTGCAGGAGCGATGGCGTTAGAGACAGACCCAATGGCATGCGGCACGGTAGCCGGCGTTGGGTCGGTGATGTCTCCAATGTCGCCTGCCATCGTTGGGGGCGAGAAAGGCGATGACGTGGCCGGTGTCATGGTCGTGACGATACCCTCGGCGACAACATTGTGCGCGTACTCGCACGAAAGAGACCCCTGGAGAGAGCCGGAGGCCGGGGACTGTGCGGTAGCGCATCGGGTGGTCGCCGAGACGGTATCGGGGCAAGTCGAGGGAGGAAGGCTTGCCTGATGGTGGCTAATGGGCGCAGGAGCAGACGCGTCTGGTGCTGGCGGTGAGGGTGCCGGCAAAGATGACTTGCGCACCGCGCGGTCTACCTCTAGAAGAGGGTGGTAGACAGCACCGAAGAAGTCGAGCACGCGCTGCCGCAGTTCGTCGTACGGGCGCGGGCCAGGCGATGGAACGCCGAGGTGGAGCTGGAGAGCAAGCGGCAGGACGTCGAGGAGTACCGCGTGCTTGAACTCCTGGATCCAGATGTGGTTAAGCTCCAGAGCCGCCTCGAACTGAGCGAACCATGTGCCGACGTAGCGGGACGAGAACGGCGGCAGTGGTGGGTCGAACTGCGGCTCCGGCCAGTGAGCCATGGCAGCGTGTCGCTCGGTGGAACGCGCATTCTCCCGGGTCACCAATGTAGGAGGGACGTGACGGCGGCTGTACGAGCCTTGCCGTCGTCCCTGATCAGAAGGCGAAGGCGGCTAGAGTGGCTGCTGCGACGACCAGCGTGGCTGGCTTTTAGAAAGACACTGCGCGTGCCGAGCTTGCGCCCCGAGCACGCGCTGCGCTTCTTTTTTTTTTTTTCCTTCGACAGCCGGCGCCAAGGCACCAGCTGAGAGCGCCGAACGAAGCGGCCCGAGCTGCCGCGTCGGTGGGCGCTACAGTTCTATAAGTGGCAAATAGCTGTCCCTTATTGGTACCAATGCAAACTCTATTGGTTCTATAGGCAAGAAATAGGTGTCACCTATAGGACCGTATTGGTACGAATAGAATTCAAATAAAACCCATAGAGTTCCAATTAATTACCCATAGCACTGTTCTATTGGACCAATAGAAAATCGTATTGGCATTTTTGCTAGGGGTATCAATCATGCGGTTCCGGTGAATAAAGAGTCCCAATACTCGTATCTCCTCGTGTTCGGGGATTGGACCGCTAAGCAGGGAGAGGGCGATTTTGGTTGTGCATTTCGAATTGGCTCGAAGATGCACGAATTCCGATTTGCTCGGGGAGCATTGAAGACCGCAGCGGCGTGCGTATTCGTCCACAATAGACGCCGCTTGCTGCAGGTTGGTCTCGATGTCTCCTACCGAACCATGTGTTGCCCACAGAGTGATGTCGTCGGCGTACAGAGCGTGCTGCACGCCGGGGACCGCACTCGGTAGGGTAGGGAGCCTGACCATGGCCAAGTTGAAGAGGAGTGGCGAGAGAACCGCTCCCTGTGGCGTCCCTCGCGTACCAAGCTGGTACGGGCCATGTTCTGAGTGTTGCAGACGGATGTAGGTAGGATTGCCGATCCGTCAGGAATTGTCGGATGTATCAAAATGTGTTATATCCACAGTCTGTTTGGGACAGGTGTGTAAGGATGATCTTGTGGGTCACGTTGTCAAACGCCCCCTTTAAGTCCAAGGCAAGAACTACCTTATCGTCGCTGGGGTGTTCGACCAGAGCCAGGATCTCCCGATGGAGTTGGAGCAGAACATCTTGTGCGGACCGGTGTGGGCGGAAGCCGTACATAGTGTCTGCGAAGGTGTTCTGTATTTCGAGGTAGGTAGACAATCGGTCGCGGACCATGGTCTCCATTAACTTTCCCACACAAGAGGTAAGGGAGATGGGCCGGAGATTGTTTATATTAATGGCTTTACCTGGTTTGGGAATGAAAGTAACGAGTGCTGTTTTCCAATCCACCGGGAGAGGCGCTCCTCCCTCCCAGATGGCATTAAAATGCTCAAGCAGCTGCATGTACGCGGGATCAGGGAGGTTAGCTAATAGCTTTACCGTCACCTTATCCCTGCCTGGAGCTGTCCCTCTCTTCATTTTTGCCAGGGCTGCTTTGAGGTCGTGAAGTTGGAACGGACGATCCAGCTCCGGTGTTCTCAAAGCCTGCATACGAGTACGCCGACCCGCGGGAATCCTGGTTCGTGCAGAGATACTTAGCGCGGAGAACTTCAGCCATTTTGGCTGTGTCTCCATCGAACGCATGAATTGCTCTCTGAAGGTGCTTTTGGGTCTCAGTGCAAGTTTGGGCCGGATCGATGAGGGTGCGGAAAAGGTGCCACGTATTCCGGTTCGACATTTGTCGAGCAGCGGTGTTGCATCGGTCTACCCAGTTTGAGTCGGCGAGTTGGGCTGCATACTCTGTCGCCTGCTGAGTAAGCTTTGCGATGCGAATTTTGAGTTTGCGATTATGCTTCTGCTGGCGCCATCGGCGGACGAGGCTATGCCGGGCTTCCCAGAGGTGCAGGAGGTGGTTATCCACCGCCGGGTTCGCCTCCGAGAGCTGAACCTGGTGTTCAACGACATGAAGCTGGGAGATGAGATGCTGCGACCAGGTGACACATCCTTGGTCGGCAATAGATGCAGGGTTCTCATACGGGGACCGAAAATGAGTCCAGTCTGGGAGGTTTGCTTTGTGAAAGGAACGCGTGAGGGGGTTTGGTTCTGATTGTGGTTACTAATATGCAGGGCTTCCTTGGTATTGTGCCAATCTGCATAACGAATGTTTTTAGTGAAGGTAAGGTACGGGCACGTGTCCCGTGCCACGGAGTTACCTATGCGTGTAGGTTGCGCAGGGTCAATATGAAGAGTAAGGTCCAGCGTTGACACAAGTTCCACCAGCTTGCGTCCGCGTTTCTCTTCACGCTTATATCCCCATAACGGGCTGGGGGCGTTAAAGTCCCCAACAATTATGAGGGGTTCCCTTTTGGCCACCTTAAGCGCACGACTAAAAAGATTGGCGAAAGTGACGTTGGGCAGTTTGGGGGAACTGTATACATTGAGTACGTGTAGTGGGGGGTCCTGTTTCCGAAGAGGAAGGAGCGTCACCATCACATACGAAAAAGCCGCGTTGTAATCGAGATCTACTGGAGAAGCCGTATAGTTCTTATGTATACATAGGCAACTCTGTGCGTCCCGCTGATATACCGAATAACTAGGAAGCGTGGCACCGTCCCCCGACTCCTGGAGGGCCAGTACAGCGGGCAAGTCTGGGAGGGTTGTTAAGAGGAGCCGCAGGTCTGCACGCTTAGTGTGCGCCTTAAAGCCCCTGCAGTTCCACTGTAGAATTGAAACTGAAAGTGATTTGCCTCGTGAGTGCCTGCATGGCTTAGGGTTGCCCGCCATGGTGTTCACTTTGATTTTGATTCGATGACGGGAGGAGAATGGTAGAGTCGGATGTCCCGACGCCCATGAGGGCCTGCACATTAGGCGTACCGGGGGCGGGTTCCTTCTCGGCCAGAGTCATCTGTGGTCGGTCGACTTTGATATTGGGGCTCACTATATGCTTGAGTGGCCCGGACCGTCTGATCGAAGATGTCGGTTTGATTACGTGCGCTGCTATGAGACACGGAATTTTGTCAATGGCTGCCTTAAGAGCAGCGGTGACTTGCACCTCTAGGACGTTAAAGCGCGCCATCATGTGGGTTTCCATGGCGCTCAACCTCGCCTCTGTGGTTGAGTGCCCATGAGTGGGCATCTCGGGCACTGATGAGCTGCTGTCCATATCCTCTGCGGGAGGGGGCACAGATGTTTGAGAAGGTGAGTTTTGGCGCGCCTCGGTAAGTGAAAGACGCTTTTGCAAACTAGCAATTTGCTCTTTTAATGCTGCAATTTCGATTTGCTCGGCAGTTTTCTGCGGTGGTTTAGATTTGGGTGGGGGTGAGGTATGAGAGGGGGCTGCCCTGCCCCTGCCGCTCACCTGTGAGCCCTGGAGGACTGCGTTCACCCATGTCCGCGCTGTGTCGGACGGGTTGGCGTGTTGTTTCGCCGCTGTCCCACGGGATGGCGGGGGTGCTGCCGGATGTTTCTCCGACGTGTCAGTAGATGGTGCAGCAGGTTTGCCAGGAACCTGTGAGTGGCCCGGCTGCTGGGATGCGCCACGGGATTGCGGACCGCCAGGGTTCTTGGGTTGGGGTGGTGGTCCGTTCGCACTCTTGCGTCGACGTTTTGTGCGCTTCGAGGTTGAGTCCAAGTGCTTGGGTTGCAGGGGGCGGTACTTAGCTGTACACGTGCGGTCTCCCGTGGCATGAGCTCCACCGCACAGCGAGCCCTTGGGGGTGCACTCATGAGATGCACGGGCCCCATCGAGGAGTTGGGCAGGTTGCCCGCAGACGCCGCATTTGTCGGGTCGTGGGCCGGGGCATGCGTTGATGCGGTGTCCGACAACACCGCAATGACCGCATGCCGGGATGGTGCGTTGATATGGGCGCACTTGGATAAGCATTGCCTCATAGTGGACGTACCTCGGCTTCTCTTTCCCGGAGAAGGTGAGCCGGGCTTTGTTAGATGTCCCGAACTTGCGGATCTCCAGTATCTCGCCTTGCCGCCACTGGATACTGGAGCGGAGAGTCTCATCCGTATCCGTGTTGCGTACGGTGACAACGCCATAGCATACGTTGCCACCGTCCTGCCACAGGTGCCCCGTGAGGGGGACGTGGCCGTCTGCCGAGTTAAGGTCGAAATCCCCAATGATCAACAATTGTTGGCAATGTCCGGTTTCAAGGTATAAACGAGGATTATATTTTGCTCCCTTACTGGAAGCACGGTGATGACTTGCACTGAGGCCGGACCCAGATAGGCGATGAAAGCCCGGCCGAGTCCATGCTCTTAAAAGGCTTCGCTGAGGGAGACCCGTCTCTTCGGTTTCACGACGACAACAAACTCCTCTAGAGCCGGTTTGGGCAGGGGTAGCGGTTTCCAGGCCACGGAATGCTTCCCCTTGTTCCCCGCTGTGGGCGAAGCATGCGGCGGCGGCTTGTCATGGCAAACGCCGGTGGTGGGAGCGCCCGGGGAAGCTGCGTCTGAGACCGCTGCCGTCAGGACGCACTCCCATCTTCGGCGAGCAACCGCGGCAGTGAGCGCGGTGCTCTTGAAGGTTGACGGCGGTGCCGGTTCACCGTTGTCGGGGGTCGATACGGTGGTCCAAATCATAGCATCTGGGTCGTAGCCCCGCATTCCAGCTTGCTGTCCTGCCATCTTGTCGCCAGTGGCTCGGGTCGGGTGCCCCGACTCGCCAGGCACGGCCGTCGCCGTTAGGCCTAGCAGCGGCGGTGGCGTCGCCGGCCACTGGCATTCACAGGCTGAAATTGGCAGGCTGAAATTGCTCCAGGAGGAGACTGCTGGGGCCCACCTTGAAAAAGTGGTATCCACAGTCTCCAGGTAACTTGCGGCGTCCAATGAAAGCGGTGTTGCCGGGGTCGGATGGAAAATTTCGCGGCTACTGGCGGAGAATCGGCGGAGCCGATGTGTTGCACGTCCGATCACCCCGGAGGCAAGCAAAAAAGTCATCATGGCAAGTATATGTCACCTCAATTAATAGTTCAATCACATCCAAGAAGTTGTGGGATCAGCTCATGAAATTCAGGGGAGACTATTCGTCATATACAGTACCTTTACTAACAACTCCAGGCATACAGGCAACACTACACGAACAAGCTGACATACTAGGGGAGCACTTTTATAATGTTTTGAGCTCAGCGAAGAACTCTGATACATTTCTAAAATACAAACACTCTGCAGAAAAACACAGATTGCCTATTACACAGGCATCAAATGAACCCTACAATCATCCTCTAACATTTCAAGAATTAAACAGGGTACTTTCTGCTGGCAAGAAAACAGCAGTTGGCCATGACCGCATTCACTATTCAATGCTTTCCCACCTTTCACTTGCATCCGTAAAAGCTTTACTAGAATTTTCCAACAAAATATGCCATAGAGGCCACCAAAATCCTGGAAAAACGCAATCATAGTACCTTTCCTGAAAGCCGGAAAAACGCAATCATAGTACCTTTCCTGAAAGCTGGAAAACCGCCTACATCTCCCAGCAGCTACCGACCCATTGCTTTCACAAGCTGTTTAGCAAAATCCTACGAAAGCATCGTAAATACAAGGCTGACGTTGATTCTTGAAACACAAAGTATACTAGACATTCACCAGTGCGGTTATAAAAAGAACTGCTCAACAACCGATCACCTTGTCCGACTAGAACAAGAAATACGGAATACTTTTCTACATAAACAGCACTGCCTTACAGTTTTCTTTGACCTGGAAAAGGCATACGACACCACTTGGAGATTTGGCATGCTAAGAGATCTGGCGGATCTAGGGATCCGTGGAAAAATGCTCCAGTGTCTAGCCGACTTTCTGTCTGACCGAGCATTTCAAGTCCGTCTAGGAACAGCGTTGTGACACATTCGTCCAGGAAAATGGTGTGCCACAGGGATGTATACTAAGCACAACTCTGTTCGTGGTGAAAATGACCTCCGTAAATACAATAATTCCATATTCTCTCATGCATTCATTATACGTCGATGATCTTCAAATTGCATATCGAGGATCAAACATGGTAACCTGCGAACGACAAGTTCAAATAACACTAAATAAACTAACACAATGGGCAACCGAGAACGGCTTCCATTTCTTTACTGAAAAAACTGTCGCTGTGGTCTTTTCCCAAAAAAGGGGATTATATCCTGACCCTGTCCTGAAGATGCAACAATCGTGTTCTTTTTTAACTGGTAGCACAAAGTTTCTAGCTGTTATGTTTGATAAGTTAAAGTTTATAGCGCACATAAACAGTTTGGGTATGTTCAGTGCATTGTTGACTTTTATTTTCAAAGTCTTATCACGCAAACACTGGGCCTCTGACCGGAAATGCCTCCTGCATATATACCGATCTTTGGTACGCAGCAAAATAGACTACACATGTGTAGTCTATGGGTCAGCGAGACCGCCCTACCTCAGGCGACTAGACCCAGTACATAATCTAGGACTACGCTTAGTAACTGGCGCCTACAGAACTTCCCCTGTTCCTAGTCTATATGCAGAAACTAACGAGCCGTCGCTTGAACAAAGAAGAACACAACTCATGCTAACCTACGTTCTCGGAGTTCGACTCACCAGAACATATATGCTATGACATTGTCACATACTGTACCACAAGAATACACTGTATTAATAAACCACACGCCATCAAACCTCTCACACTTCGATTTGAAGAAAAATGTCAGGAGTGTGACATCCCAAAAGAGGCACTTCGTGTTGCAGATAAGCCATCCAGATTATCCCCCTGGTGCGACTTTACACGATTTCTAGATTTTTCACTAAAACCTTAAAAAGCAGGATACCCCACAGGAGCACATAATACAAGAGTTCCGCACAATACAAGAAACATACAGTATTTACGAGTTTTACACAGACGGTTCAAAGACATGATTATGTGGGAAGCAGTGTGTTATCAGGAACATGGGAACAGACTGTTAGACTCTCGCTATTCGTTTCTGTTTTCACAGCCGAATGTTATGCCTTGTGAATGGCAGTGCAAGAAGTTGTAAACGGAAAGCACAAGAAAGCAGTCATCTGCACCGACTCCCTAAGTAGTCTTAAAGCCCTCAACTTAGAATCAGATCAGAAACCGCTCATCGGCAACATATTACACACACTGTCACGCGTAAATCAAAACCACTCAATTCGTCTCTGCTGGGTCCCAAGTCCCGTTGGGATCCCGGGAAATGAAAAGGTGGATATCTATGCTGCTAATGCGAAACACAAAGCTGTATCTAAAATAAAGCTACCTTTGAAGGACGGGCTTCGAGCTGTTTGCAGAGCACTAAATAACAAATGGCAATGCCAGTGGAACATCAACAATAACAAATTGCACATCATCAAACCAGTGCTAGGTGAATGGAAAACCTGCTATCACCAAGAACACTTCACGGAGGTAATATTAGCCAGACTCCGAATAGAGCACACACACCTCACACACAATTATCTACTCGCAAAGGAAGCACAGCTGGTATGTGATAAATGTCAAGAACCACTTACTGTACTACACATTTTAATTACATGCCCAAATATCGAAAGACAAAAACATTTCCACGATGTATACAATTTGCAGGTACCACTACACCCCACTCTCATTTGGGGAGACGATCCCCTTGTCCCTCATACAAATGTCGTGAATTTTTTAGATGAAGTAGGCTTTCTAAACAAACTTTAAATAATGCAGGTTTACTCTTTTCTACCATTGACTTTTAAATACCCTGTGTCTGGCGCAGCAAAGCCTAAGTCGCTTTTGTGCCAATAAACCCAATTTAACTAACTCTTATTTGAATGCAATTGTGCAGACCTTCTTGATTGAATTTGCAGGCAGATATGGCCCTCTTGCACTCATCCCCAAGCTGCACTACATGGTGCATTATGCAAGGTTTGTACGTGAAGTTGGCCCTCTGAGACATTTTTGGTCAATGAGATTTGAAGCAAACCACCAAAACTTCTAGAAACTGGCAAGAATAGTCAAGAATTTTAGAAGTTTGACGTATACACTAGCAAATCAACACCAGTTGAGACAGTGTTACCAACTGCATACATTTCAACTTTACCAAGGGCTTCAAGCAGCTAGAAGTAAGCCTGTTGATAACACACTTCGAGGCTTTGCCAAGGAAGTCTTGCCAATGAGAGTCTATGAAGTAAAGAGTGCAACGGCTTGACCAATGCTCATACAGGTGGGGGAGTGTTCTTGTTGCGACTTCAGAGGAAGGCCCGGAGTTTCATATGATTGAGTCGCTAATTGTGTGCAAGTGGAAGGCTCTACCTCCTCACAAGAACTTTACTAGTGGAATACTTTGACCATCACAAGTATTGCTATTGCGCCAAGAGATCAAGTGATCAAAAGATCTGCCAGCCCGATGACAAGTTCGAACATTACCTACTCAGGGTGTCTAGCAAATTGCAGAATTCAATTTCCCTGACTTTTCCAGGTTTTCCCTGACCATTTTAGCTAAAATTCCCTGACCTATACAACAGACACCATTTTGTGAAAATGGTCCAAGAAGCATATAAAAAGGGTAGAGAAAACACATTTCATTGTAGAGGAAAAAATATTTATTGCAACTGCCCTCATTCTCGAAATGCACTTCAATTAGGGTTTGAGGGAGTTTATTTCGTCCTGAAGAATAGAAGCTTCAAGTTGCGCTTCACTGAGCAGCCTTTGCTTTTTTTCTTGTAGCTCTTTAATCAGAGCTGCTGCTCTCTTTTTCTTCTTCTCCGATTCAGTTGTTTCATCTCGCTCTCTCTTCTTTGTTTGCAGCTGCTCCCTGTAGACACTGTAGGCACTGCGAACTGTCTTCACCATCCTGTCAGTGATGTCTACTTCAGCGACGCCACCTGCTGCCAAGACTGCATCATGCACTACTCTCTGTGCCACAAGAGAATCTTCTTTCAAATTCTCAACAAGGCACTCCTTGTTGACAGAAAAGCCTCTCTCTACCGCAGCGTTGCCGTGAGATAAGCACAAGACAAGTTTCACAAAGAGCTGCAGCTCCTTGTGATCCTGGGAACATATGCTTGTCCACAGAGTATCCAGCCTCTGTTGCTTCCTGTCAAAATTTGACAGCTGTGTCTGTGTAGTGCTTTCTGAGCACACCTTCACGTAGGAGCGATGGGCTCGCTCTGCTTGCAAGCCAGTCATCCAGTGGTGCTCGGAAAGTACTTCAAGTGCCAGCGTAAGCCGCCTGGGGCCAGCCTCCAAAGACAATGCACAGACAGGGTCCAAACAGCCTGCACCCACGGCCAATTTGTACTTAAGGGGCGATCTCTCCACCACTTTCTGTGCACAAGCCTTGACAAATGATATGCAGCATTTCTTTAAATTCATTATTGCAAGCTGTGACAACTTCTTCTTCTTGCGGAGCTCGTTTTTTGCCGAAAACCCAAGGTCGAATGCAGCTACATTTATTGCATTTTCTGGTATGCTTACGTCTATCTTCATCAACTTGGCGATCGTGTCGGCAGCATAGAGAACTTCCCGTTTTACAATTCTCGACAGCAGTGAACGTAGAATGCTCTCTAGTGCTGCTGATAGGAATGGAACCATCGGTTTATCCGTCTGAAATTCACGCAGAAAGGGTTCCAATTCCTCAGCAATAGAAAGAGCAAAGGCTAGCTTTGCTGACAAGACCTGGTCAGACACAGCCTCTTCGACCACTTTGTAGCTTGAGCACGTTGGCCTCTTGTGTGCTTTTTCTTTACACTGCAGCACAAATACAATGAGGTGTGGCAGAATCTCCAGTGCCCTACAGATTACAGTACTGTTTTCCAGCCACCTCACCGCACAGAACTTCAGGGGAAATTTCGAGCACCCCGTGAGGCTGACGAAGTCAGCACGACGTGCAGGAACACATTTGAAGAGGTTGTAGGCGCTTCGAAGAAAGGATATTAAATCCCAGCCAGATGCAACGTGGCCAGCTTTATAAGCACCATTGATTACATGGAGGCCACAGCTTCCTATGTCGAGGATATGGCTCTCATCCGACTCGCGAAGCTCTTCCTTCAGAGACCTCAAAAACTTAAAATTGACATTTGGCCCGTCCATGGACACTTGCAGGATTTTCGATCCTTTGATTTCCTGCACCGCTTTTCGAAAAGCTGACGCCAAGTCTTCAGCGCACGTGTGACCCAAGAAACAAGACGTCAGGTAGCGAGTCTTCACGCTGTCGTCAGCAGCGTCCCAGTACCTGATGAGAACATCCATTTGCTGTTTCTGGGTGACCTTGTTCAGCGCCTCGTCGAAACAAACTACCAGGTAAGGCACATTGACGAGGCTCGACACCAACATATTGCGAAAGTACGGCGCAATGCCATGGCAAATGGTGTAGCCTACCTTGTCTTTACCCAGCTGAATTTTTGCAGCCACCTCAGAAGTGGGAAACATCAGTGGGAAAAGTGCCGCAGAACGAAAGGATCCATGTGTCATTATGGTATTGAGACACCAAATTATTTCTGCTTTAGTCACGTTGTTCTTAAACAAAAAACCACCCACTGACACTTGAACAGGAGCTGTAGTCACTGCAACTTCGGTAGCAGCAGGCGCAGATCCAGCGCTACTGCTAGGCGAGACGTCCGTCGGGCTCTTAAAAAATGATAATAGCTTTGGCTGGGAAGCACTTTTCAGAAAATTCAATGCAGCAATGTGCTTCTTGCTAGAGGCATGACTTGAAACAGCTCTGTGACCCATGTTGCTCAGCAAAAACGTTTTCCGTCAAACTGTACACATGGCTTGGTGCGGATCATTTTCTACAGGCCTAATCCAACTTGCATAGTCGGAGACACTTGGGTTCGCCCAGTCCGAATTAAAGGAACACTTCTTGCCTCCTGACATCTTCGAAGGAAAATATTTTGCGGCGCGCGACACTGATACTTGCGTCAGAAATGCTGCAGGTCCGACGGATTTCTTCTCTCCGGAATATGTCACAGAAATATACGGATATGTTCACCTCAAATCATAGAAGCACCTAATCGCCGACACCGCCGCACACCACAGTTCGCACTACGCAGGAACTCCGGGAAAACGTCCGGGAAAACGTCCGCGAAAACGCTAAGCTAACAATTCGCACAGTCTCAGTCGTAGTAGAGCCTAGTCGCACTGTACAACAAAGGGACGTCGCCATGTTGGATTTATTGCGTGCGGCTTGTCGTGGCTCGGCTCGATATGCTACGTTACCCTGCCTCTGCAGCCAGAACGCGCAAACTAATTTTATTAGAGGTCACAGCGTGCAAACGATGGCGCAAACATAGGTGACGCCGAAAACATGCCGTGTTCCACTTCGATTATGTAATTCTGGCTCCTGACGTCGTAAGAAAGCATTGCCTTCAATATCCGCGACCAAAATGCATCGCCTTTAAGATTCGCGACCAAAATGCATCGCCTTCGAGATTTGCTACAAAAAAAAAAAAGCAGCCTGAGCGAGGAATTTGGGCACTTCCTATCGTCCTTCTATGGAAATTTCATTGCCCTGACGCTAGCGTTTCGTCCAAAGCGATCGGCTGTGCGAGTCATTAGTAGTGTGGGCAGGCCCCAAGACGGTTTTCCCTGACTTGTCTCGCTTGATTGACGAATTCCCTGACAATTTCCTGACTTTTCCCGGTGGCAAAAAATTCCCTGAATTTTCCCTGTTTTCCCGGTAGCTAGACACCCTGCTACTGCACTTGTATCAAGGTTCTAAACTACAACCTTTGTCTGTAAAAGTTCCGAGACTGAGTCCATTAAAAAATGCGTTTAACATTGAAATCATTTGTGCAGCACCCCTTCAAAATAGTCTCTCTTACAGTCTATACACAGCTTCCAACGCTTCTTGAGGTCTTGGAAACAGTTGGAAAACGCTTCTTTTGGGCAGGGCTGTCAGCTCCTTTGTCAAGGTGTCTTTAATGGCCTCCATGCTCCCCATCCAGCAAACTTTTAGGGCTCTCTTCACACGAGGAAACAGGAAAAAATCACATGGGTAGAGGTCAGGCGAGTACCGCAGATGGGGAAGTACAGTAATGCTGTGCTTGGTGAGATATGTCACCCTGAGAGCAGTGTGCAGCCTTGCGTTATCGTGGAGAAGGCTCCATTGTCCAGATGCCCATAGGTCAGGGCGACGGTGTCGCAGTGCATCACGCATGTGTTGGAGCACGCGGATATAAAACTTCTGATTCACCGTCTGCACTTATGGGACGAACTTGTGGTGTATCCCAAAGACACCTAATAAATCAGAAACAGCATTGCGCACTAAGGTTGTCACAGGTTTTTCAGAATAAAATGGGTGTTACTTGCTTGTCAGTTGCAAGGATTCATCGGCTGGGCAAATCAGGCTCGCAGCAACCAGTTATTCTTTGCTTCCAGGACTTTCGCGAAAAACAAGCAGTGTTGTGCAATACTGGTAAACTGAGAGGAGCGCGCATATACGTGCAAAATGATTATGGCACAGAAACACTCCGAAAGTGTAAACTTCGCTGGCAAGAAGCTAAATGAGAAATGGAAGCTGGGAAACGTGTAACGTTGATACACGAAAAGTTGCGCATAGATAATCAATTTTACATCTGGGGTGACGCCTCAAGCTCCAGAAAAGTAATATCACCTGTGGTTGCCTCGACAGGAGAAAGCTAGCGATCAAGGGCCACGAGCTATCACTGAACGCAGGAGCGTAGTCAATTTTTGTATGATCCACATATCACAGTCATTACAGAAACGTGGTTACATGATGGTATTCGTGACGATAAAGTTTTTACGCCAGGGTATAATATGTACAGACGTGAAGGGCTACCAGAGGTGGCGGTCTGGCCATTAAAATAAAGGATTCCGTTAATGTGTCCCTTAAAGAGTAAATTGATGCACATGAAAGTTCACTCTTTCATTTTCAGTTTACTCTTTTTTTTTACTCTGTAAGTATTCACTTTACAGGAGCAAACCTTAAACAAATATTTACCCAAAAATGGTGGGGTAGTAGTTTGCCATGTTAAAAATGGATCAAAGTTGGGAGTTTCCCTTATGTAGAGTCAATGCTTTCTTGACTTGCTTTCACAATGCTTTCTTGACAGCCGCCAGCTTCGCAGCCGGCTCGGTGGCGGGCTCAGACATCCAGTATCAGGTCGGGCTTGAAGCCTAGGGGCAGGCAGCGAAGGATATTCGAGGCTTCCCGCAGTCCACTCATGTAAGCCCCACTCACGGTCCGTGAAAACATCTGGCTCGTACCCTCGCCAGTGAAGAAGAGCTGATCAGCGAGTGGCTCGGCCAGAGTTGTGTGTGCCTCGCCCGAGCCCCCACAGCGCACATAGCTGTAGACCATGTGTGAATAGGGGCTGTCCCGCCAGTGGGTCACAGTGTAGCCTTTCGGGTCGGGCACTACCTGGTTGTGGAAAATGTTTCGCAGCACATCCGTGCACATGGTAGATGTCGTGTCCCAGGATGTAAGCATTCAATTATTTGCGGATGATTGCATTTTGTTCAAAAAATGTGCACTACAGCCGATCAGAATGTATTACAGACCGCTCTTATGTCCATCGATGATTGGTGGAGTAAGTGGAATATGGTGCTGAATTCTGAGAAAACTGTTTTGTTACGCATTACCAGGAAGAAACATCCTGTCACTTCTCCCAAGATCCTTCGTGATAGTCCAGTGGTACAAGTAGATAAATATAAATATTTAGGCATTACTGTCAATAGCAACCTTAGTTGGACACCACACATAACAGATATTTGCACTAAAGCGCTTCGCAAATTATGGTTTTTAAAAAAGGAAGTTAAAGGATGCTCCCCCTAGCATAAAACATTTGGCTTACAAAACTTTCATTCTGTCTAAACTACAATATGCTGTAGTCATATGGAACCCTTTTACAAAAAAGGATATTATGCTTCTTGAAAAGGTACGTTAGGCAATCAGATTTATTTTTAACAAGTATCGAAGACTCGACTCTCCTAGTACATTAATGCATTACATAACATGAGTCGCTTAAGGTTTTTTGAGAAAATTATCTCGGGAAAAATTACACTAAATATACGATGTTGTGTCCAACCCGCCACTGCTAGGATAACCCATCGTAAACATAATCAATCATTAGCACCCATATTTGCACATACCGTATTTTCCGGGCTATAAGTCGCACCTGTGTATAAGTCGCACCCCCCTCAAAACGGCCGTTTTTCCGGAAAAAAACGTATATAAGTCGCACCGGTGTATAAGATGCACCTGTTCGTTCGGTAAGCGATTTAAAAACTCGTTGAGGATCAGGTCGCGAGGAAGTGTGACGAAAAATACACGCCTGCAGCGGTCAGCCGCCTCTCCACGTATACCGCGGTAGGCAGCGCTGACGCGTGCAAGCGTCATGCAATGTCTAGACAATACTTTACAAAAGTATTTTATTCTGATAGCATGAACAGTGCAAATGATGGCTTACATCACGGCGTTCAGTCAAAGCCATCGAAGTCGTCCTCCTCCGAGTCGCTGACAAACAATGCAGCTATTTCAGGTTGCAGTTCGGCGGGCACATCACCGTCTTCTTCAGACTCGCTTGTATCCAACTCAACATCGCAATCAGCCGTGAACGGGATCAACCCAGCCTTTTGAAACCCTGAACAATGGTTTTCTCAGAAACTGAGTCCCATGCCTCCACTAACCCATTTCGCCACTTCTCCATAGTCCGCGCGCCGCATGCGCCCTGTTTTTGTGAAGCTATGCTCCCCCTCCGACATCCAGCTCTCCCACAAACGTCGCAGAACCGCTTTAAAACTGCGGTTCACAGAAATGCCGAGTGGCTGAAGCATCTTCGTCATGCCGCCAGGTATGATGACTGGGATGCAGTTCTTCGAACTTATCTTTTTCTTGATGATATCGGTGATATGCGCCCGCATACTGTCCATCACCAGCATTCCTGGTGTCACGTAAAGAATCCATCGGGTCGACGTGAAAAACAACGGTCAAGCCACACACCCATCATTTTTGGTCCATCCATCCCTTTGTGTTTGCCTGAACTACCACAGCGGGAGGAAAAGAGTCCTTTGGCAACGTTTTTCGTTTAAAAATCAGCATGGGTGGCAGCTTTGTGCCATCTGCACAACAGGCGAGAACAACAGTGAAGTGAGACTTCTCATGGCCTGTTGTCCTCACCGTAACAGTTTTTTCACCTTTCTCGGCGACGCTTCTCCCAAGTGGAATATCAAAAGTCAGCGGGACTTCATCCATGTTGACGATGTGGCTTGCGCCGACATTCTTCTCAATTTCCTCCCTCACGAATGAGCTGAAGTTGTCAAGCTGTGCCTGAAAGCCGTCGGGCAGCTTCTGGCACATTGACGTTCGAGCTCTCATGACCAGCTTATTCCGCCGCATAAAGCGGAAACACCACGATGGACCACCCTCGAAGCCAGCAGCATTGGTCTCTGTTGCCAGGGTCTTTGCCTTCAAACGCAGCTGCACTGTTGACAGCCCTCTGCCTTCGGCTCGTTGTTGCAATACCCACGTGCGAAGACGATGCTCGAGATATGGTGGCTAGAAGGGAGGAGGTGGCGCGAGCGCGGCGCGAAAGGCGATCCACCGTTTCATAACACGTAGCGGTGGCGCTGCGGCTCGCAGTAAGATGCCTATCCGCCGCGATGGCCGCGGCAAGCGTACCGCGGCCTTCTACGCTCTGCGTACACGGCGCTCATTTCATTTTTGGCTGCTCATGTTGGAATGAGGACGTTATAAGTTCTAACTTTCAAAACCGCACAGATGTGCTGCAACTATCCGACACTTGGTTAACGTCCTTGTAATACTATAATTATTTACTTTACTGCACTCACTTTTGGATAAGTTCATAGCACCCACACTCACTAAAAATAGAGCTGAGCAAAGATTTAAGACTATTTCCGAGGTATTGAAAACACTCGACCCATACACTCGACTGCCGCTGCTCGACAGTGTCAACACAACACCACTTTTATTCACTTCATGCGAACTTCAGGTACGAAATGTATTTTGTATAAAAGAATAATTTACAAGAACATACTCAAATCTGAGGAACATGCACGAAGCCAAAAAGAAGCAAAAAAACATACACAAAAACAATTTGAAAACAACATATTGCAAAATCTCACATGAATAGCATACATAAAGATTATGAAATAACACCGCAGTTCTTTTGCAAATCACACAAATTTTACCGTAAACAGTGCACTATTAATGGAATGTAAATACTAGCAGTGCAACATATTTTGCAAAACAATAAAGAAAAAGCATCTGCTGGTACTAATGAGATTTGCTTGGACACTAGAATGATGTATGAGAAGCTAACATCAAGACCAGAACTAGTAATTTTACGAGATGAAACAGTACAATGCACAAACACAAACAATAACAGCATTGTTATCCTGCTATGGCACTGATGCACAATTTTTCTGCAGAAACAAATTCAAAATAGAAAAGCTTAACTTTATCACAACACACGTCTCAATTTCAACAATTTCATTCGCTTCTGCCTTTCACTTCGTAAAGAGTTCTGGTGCTTCACTTGGAAATGAAGTCTCGTTAAGACGTAAAACTTGATGATCTTGTTGGTGAGAATTGTGCTGTGCTCGGCACACCCAACAAGAGTAAGCTTTGCGAGCTGAAGGAACGATACCAACTCAATAAGGCTATCGCTGTTTACACGCTTTAAACTAAAGCAGCGTGTAAATGTGTTCTCAAGTGTTGTGACAAGTGCATTCAGCTGCTCTGATGGGTATAAAAGGCCTCCCCTGTCAACCGCTTTAGTGATGGATGCTGTTGCTGGAGGTGACCCATCCTTCTCTTTAAGTAGCTGTTGGCAACAATCCATGCACTTGGTGCTGGAAATACTTCGTCTTGCTACATAGCCAGCCATGTAATATATCAGCCTTGAGTCACTGGCTTGCACAGCCATCGAAACGTGGTCAAGAAGGTCACAGTCTTCTAGCACATCATGAGCCTCGGAAAGATTGCCTATGTCGAGGAGCTCGTCAATTCTTTGCTGAGGAGTATTGTTGACATCATGAGCTCCTACCAAATTTCTCAAGAGTCCTGAAGACACATTTCCGTGTGTAGGTGACTTAACAAGGTTCTGGAAACTTAGTGTGTTTACTGAGATTAAAAACTGGCTCGGTGTAGGGTGGTCATTGCACCCTGACATTTGTCGCACGATCCCAAAAAGCCTTTCAATCGAGTCTTGGCACAACCGGCTTGTCATAAGATAATGGTAGTCCAACTTGGTAACTACATAATCCAACAAATGCAAAGTGCTTGACAGTGTGACCCTCAGGCCCTCAGCTGTGCTCTGACTTAGATAGCCTTCGGATGTAGCTGCTTCTTCCCACTCATCCAAGTATTCCAGGAAGCTTTCAATAGAAGCATGATGAATGTTTCTTGGCCTCAGAGCGCCTGAACTGCATCTTGATGTCATGGCCTCGATTAATCTTCGCATTCTGTCAACAAAGCTGGAAGTGGCAGCGGCATCCCCATGCCTACTTTGTATTTCATTCTTGTATAAGAATAAACCTCTGAGCACTTCATCACTGAACAACCGGAAAGCAATACCAACTCTCATGCTCTCGAAGCCATTTGGTCGCACAACTGATTGGTTCACGTGCGGCATCGCTTTAAGTGTGGTGTCATGCCTGTCGTCGCACCTTCTAGCACAGTCTATATGGTCTACACTAGCACATCCTTCTGGCAGATTGAAGTCTTTGCGCACGAAACAATTCCGTACACACTTGAGAAGGTGGGGGAAGTCAGACACAAAGTAAATAAAACGTTCAGCATCAGTTGGGTGCTGCCTCCTGCACACTGTCTTGCCCTTTTTTTCCAGGAAGCTCCATCACATGTTATAAAATCCACACGCAGCCCAGCGTTCTCACACAATACCACAGCTTCAAGTATGATCTTAGAAAGTGTATCTGCTTTTACATTGCTATGTGAAGCAAACACACCAACAATCTGGTGCCACTTACCACTAAACGGTTGAAACATAACCATGAGACCATGGTCACAAGTGAGCATGCGCTGGTCTTCAGGTGTAAACTCACCCAGATCCACGAAGCCTTCAATTTTCCCATTTGATGCAAGGCTGAGATTTTCGGAGAGCTTCATCTCATCAAATAGAAGTCCTCCATGGCATTGCGAAGGGTCCATTGTTTTGGTCTTCTCTTTTACAGCAGCAAGCAACTTGGTGCTAAGGCCGAACCCACTTCTGTACTTTTTCAGGAAGCAACGAAGAGACGTACGTGAGGGCAGAACCATGATTTTGTGCTTCCTTATATGTTCATAGAGCCGGGGGCTCTTCATGCACATCACTGCACATTCTAATACCCATTGCGCCTCATACTTCATTCCCTTTGTGCTTCTGCGCTTGCATGCTGCCAGACATGCTCTGACCTGTTGCTGCTGCTTTACAGGCAGAGCTTGGACTGCTTTGTCGAACATTTCCGAGTCGATCCGCGCATTCTTTTCCTTTAGGTTCTGGATCAGCGACTTTCCTTTGATAATTGTGAGCCTGCTTCTTTTCAGTTGCGCAGTTCGAAGCTTTAGCTTGTATGACGCTGTCCGACCACGAGTATTAGCTGTCCTCCTGTAGGAAGCCTGATTCTGCAGGAGCTTCCTGAGATACTTGCACTGTGGGCAGGCCTGCTTTGCTGAATGTGCAACACCGAAGCAAGAAGCACTGAATACTTTGCCGCCATGCGTCTTCTCTCTGCGCTTTGGGTTCGGGCTGAACTCGCCTTCTTCTCTGAATCCTTTGCAGGGGATGAGCTCATCAACATGCCGAAGCAGATCTTCAGCCATTGCCACGTCAGCGATCTGAAGCGAATTTACTTTCGTGGCGTGAACGAAAACGTTTGCGTGAATTGAGCTGTCATTCGCAACGAACAATACCACTTTTTCAAAATACAAGTTTTCGCGATGCAGTGCACACACCGTGAAAGCCGTGACATTGTCCTCACCAGCAATCGGCTGTCGCGTCCAGTAAGCGCTGGGCAATTGGCAGTTCCCTACATCAGGCAGCACTGGGGAGTTGACTTTGGACGATGCGCTTCTTTCTTCTAAAACGTCTACCTCGTCAACACAAGCGGCATTACTTGCTTCGTGCCTCGGTGACTTCACAGGAAGGCCACAAGTCGACGTTTTCGTCTTTCTTTTCTGCGGTGCCTTCTTCGACAAATACTGAGGGAGGTTGGGGAAGACAGTCGGAATCGCATCGCTTGTTAGCACAGGTCGATCGCGAGGAATCGTCACTGTCTCGCCGTTGATCGTATGCGTAAACGATCGCACAATGTACTGTTCATCAAAATGGAGCTCGCAGATTCTTGAGCTTGGGTCAAGGACTTGATCTGCACGTGGCACTGCACGCTGCCACGCTTTCAAGCGTTCTGGCTCCTTCGACACGGAAAACGACGACACACGTTGGCCAGACCTCCTCGACGCGACGTACCCGGACGAACAGCCGGGTGCGAAGCAGTGTGTCTGCGTCGTTTTCTTCTTCTTGACTCCTGAGTCCATAATGGCAACAACGCACGAAAACTTGCACGAACAATCCTCGCCGTTTTACAAAAAGTGGCGCGCAGAACGAGCGGAGCACACGCGACACAACACGGCACAGCACGAAAGAAAGCACGTGAGCGAGCGCGCAGCAAGCATCGGATGGATGGATGGATGAGGCTGAACCCTTTAAATCGGGCGGTGGCATACGCCACCTAGCCATGACCATTAACATAATTTGTACTTTGTGGTGGGTGAAATTTCACCCCTGCCTTAATTTTATCCACCAATCAGATAACCTCTGCTTGGTCATTTCTACCCGCTTAAAGTCTATTTTGCCTTCACTGTCCCTAAACCCCAATGCTTTGAAAAAATCAGCCCCGTTGCCTTGCACTGTAGGGTTAAGCCCCTTAAGAAAAGTATGAGGTGTTCAGCCGTTTCCTCTTCTTCTCCACACGCACAGCACAACGTGTCTATACCTTGGTACTTGACTCGGTACATCTTAGTCCGCAATACTCCCGTCCTGACTTCAAACAACAAAGAGCTTCCCCTAGAATTATCGTAGATACTTTCTTGAAAGTTCGGTATGTGCCCAGTGCTGATTTCGTCTGCATCCCTGTTTTCCACAGACCCCTCTCTGTTTCCTTAACCTTTTTCTTAACCGCTGTTTCCTGGTTTGCACCCCTCCTGCAGTCCAAATATTTGATTGACAGTTTTCTGGTCAGCTTCCTCCATTTTGTATCAACATTCCTCATGTACAAATAACTGAAAACTCTCCTTGCCCACCGCTTTTCTGCCATCTCTCTCAATCGCTCCTCAAATTCTATCTTGCTGCTGGCTTCCCTGCCCTCGAATGACGTCCATCCCATGTCACCCTGTACCCCCTGATTTGGTGTATTTCCGTGTGCTCCCAGAGCCAGTCTACCTACCCCTCGCTGCTTAACTTCCAACCTTGCTCGAACCTCTGATCTCATGCACAGGACCGCATTGCCGAAAGTCAAACTAGGGACCATCACCCCTTTCCAAATCCCTCTCACCACTTCGTACCTATTGTAATTCCACAGTGCCCTATTTTTCATCACAGCTGCATTTCTGCTACCTTTAGCCGTCACATATTTTTCATGTTCCGTTAGGTACTCAGCCCCATTGTTTATCCACACTCCAAGATATTTGTACTTATCCACCACCTCCAGCGTAACCTCCTGTATCCTATGCTCGCTGCCCTGATTATCATTAAAAGTCATGACTGCCGATTTTTCTTTACTAAACTTCAAACCTAAGCTATCTCCCTCTTTACCACAGATGTCCATTAATCTCTGCAAGTCTTCCTTGCTGTCCGCCATAAGTACAATGTCATCTGCATACATCAGTCCTGGTAATGACTGTTTAATCCATTCTCCCTGCTTGAAATAGGAAAGGTTGAAGCCAAGTCCGCTCCTCTCTAATTTTTTCTCTAATCCTTGTAAATACAGCATGAACAACAGAGGTGACAGAGGGCACCCCTGCCTAAGCCCCTGCTGTATCTCTATAGGCCCAGATACCTTGTTTTCCCATTTTATAAGCACCCTGTTACTTTTATAGATATCTTTTAAAAGATTTCTTACTCCATCTTCCACCTCTAGAGTGCCCAGTATGTCCCACAAATCCTTTTGGATTACACTGTCATAGGCTCCCTTGATATCCAGAAAGGCAAGCCATAGGGGCCTGTGTTCCTTTTCTGCTATTTCAATACACTGTGTCAATGAGAACAGATTATCTTCTAACCTTCTTTGTTTTCGGAACCCATTTTGTAGTTCCCCCAGCACCTCCTCGCTCTCCACCCATGCCTGCAGTCTGTCCTTTATAATCTGCATCACCACCCTGTAAACCACTGACGTCACTGTTATGGGACGGTAGTTGTTTATGTCGGCTTTGTCCCCCTTTCCCTTATATATCATGCTCATCCTGCTCAGTCTCCACCCGTCAGGGGCTTTACCGTCCATTATCATTTTGCTCACTGCCTCTCTTAATGCTTTCTTAGATTTTGGGCCCAATGTCTTTATCAACATAATTGGGATGCCATCAGGACCTGTCGACGTGCTACTAGGAACCCTCTTCTCTGCCCTTTCCCACTCGCTTTGCGCCAGTGGAGCCACTGCACTGACTAGTCCATCCTCACCTGATTGAGCACATGCTATGTTTCGTTCTTTAAATTTTTCTGTCATCATTGTTCTTATATGTTCCATTGCCTCATCTCCCTCTAGTCGAACACCTTGAGCTGTAACTATAAACCTCTGCTCTAGGCTAGTCTTATTACTCAAGGAGTTGAGATGTTTCCAAAATTTCTTCGCTGCTTTTCTATCCTTTTTGTTTACTTCTGACAACCATTGGCTCCCCTTTCTTCTGATCTTCTCATTGATCAAATTGGATGCTTCCCTTCTACAGTTTAAGAAGTTGTTCCATTTTCTGCCTACATCAGCTTCTGGTTCACCCCTCTGCTTTGAATATCTGTGTTCCCTGGATGCTTCCTGACGTTTCTCTATGGCCTTCTTAACCTCCTCATCCCACCAGCTCTTGGGTTTACGTCTTCTGTTCCCTTTTGGCTTGACTCGTACCTTAGCAAGCTCTAGCTCAAATAGCCCTGTTAAATTTGCATATGTCCATTCTGTTTTTGTATCCTCTGAAATTACTTCCTCAATTTGCTGGGTTGCTATTTCAAGCTGCTTTTCCGAGTAAAATATCCCACCTGGTTGTTCATCTTGCCTCCTACCTACTTTCATTTCCCTTCTAAAACTCACCTTAATACGTTTGTGATCACTACCTAGACTTCTGGAGCCATATTCATCTATGCTCATTACATTTAGCCTATCGTGCATCCTATGTGACATTAGTGCATAATCTATCGTCGACTGCAGGCTCCCTACCTCCCATGTTATGTGCCCTTCACACTTCTCAGTACTGTTGCATACAACTAAGTCATGCATTTCACACATATCCAGCATCATGTTGCCTGTTGAGTCTGTGTACCCGTCCATGTCTTCTGTGTGTGCGTTCATATCTCCTAGTATAATAATCTCGCACCCTTCTCCTAGCTCATTAATGTCACTTGATATGCATTCCAGCATTTTTTTTGTTTTCCTCTTTGGCATTTGCTCCTGTCCACAGGTATACAAAGCCAAGGAGTGTCTGCTCCCCTGCAACTTTCCCTTTTAGCCATAAATGCTCCTTGCATTCCTGTTTGACCCTTTGCCAGTTCATACTTTTATGAATGAATGCACCAATTCCACCCCCTTTTCTGCTGTCCTCTGTTCTATTGCAATATTCCCATGCATAGTCAGGATTACAGGGAGGTTGCTCCATGTCCCTAAGATGTGTCTCCACAAACCCGTATACCATCAGCTTTTCTTGCCTTAGTTGCTCGTCTATCTCCTCCCACTTCAGCCTATTCCTGCCACCTTGCATGTTAATGTAACCTATGTCAGAATGACCTTGCCCCTGGTGCTTACGTCTATTTCTTCTACCGATTCTACGTTTCTTGAATCTGAATCTTGGAGCCTCTCTGGGTCCGTCTTCGTCTACACTGGTGGTCTTAGGGCTCTGGGTCCCCCGAAAAAAGCCGTAGCTTGGCGCCCTATCCTACTACCTACGCTCCCGCCCGTGGCACCACTGTAGTGAATGCCATCCTGTGCAAAAGGCTGGGAGCCAGACTCGTACACTTCCTGGTTTACCTCCATTATACCGTACCCAAGTGGTCTGCTCAGACCCCTAATGACCCGGTTAGCCTCAAGCACCCTCCATTCCATCGCGCTAGCCTGGCCCCGGACATGTGGGATTGTGCATATGGTCACATGCACTTTCGCAGAGGTTTCTCGATGAGTTTACGCAACCCAACCTCTAACTGTCCGTTTAGGTTCTGGCTCCTTCCCTTCAGCACATCGTTGAGACCAGCATGGATAACGACCAGATGTTCATGCTCGAGGTTGTCCGATACCACCTTCTGAGCTTTTGCCATTGCGTCAACCATGCACTTCCCTGACTGGGCCTCCACCCTCACCCGCCCGTCTGCCTTCACTGTTGTAAGGACGCCCTCCTTAACCTTAGCTACGTTGGAGTCCCCTACCACTAGGACCCTTCGCTCTACACGTTTGCCTCCCGCCTGCGATTGACGTCCTCCAGTTCGCGCTAGCTGGTTCTCCACCCGCCCTGCGCCACTGACACGTGACGATGTGCTCCCTTCCGTTCGTCCCTTCCCACCTGAAGCCTGCCGCACTACCTCGCTGTAGAGTTGTGGAACCGCCGTGTTGCCGCCGGCTCTCGCCTGCTGTTCAACGGCCCCTAGGCGTCCCTCCCTGCTCTCATGGCATGCCTCTGCCTGAGTCTCCGCGCTGTCCCCGCCGCCCGCCTGAGCTGATCCGGGATTACGCGCCGACTGTACCATTAGCGCCTCCACCCGCTCTTACAGCACGGCCCGCTTTTCCCGTTCTTCTTGTAGCTCGCCAGCTATTCGCTTTACCAGGACGGCCTCGGCCCCCTCCCTGTGAAGCAACTCGCCGATCCGAGTTTCGAGCTCAATTCGCCGCTCTCGCTCCACCTTCAGCTCCCCTTTGAGCTCTTCCACACTGGCTGCCCATTCCCCTTCCATCGGCCGCACAGCTCCCTTAAATCCTTCACACGACCTGCACGTGAAGCTAGCCTCCTCAGCGTCGGCTAAACTGGCGAAGTGCGTCTCGTCCAAATAACACCAACGTTTGCACTCCTCGCACTGCACCAGCTCGTCATCACCCCGGTCCTTCCTAGCCTGCCGCGCCATTGTCCACCCGTCCATCTAACGAGAAAGCCCAATAAAATACCTGAACAAGGCCCCACGGTAAGCCGTACGGCAAACTCGCTATCCGGCTACCTCCGCTAGCTTCCCTAACGCGGTTTAAAACTGCCGCTTTACACTGCTTTCACCATGCAACACGTGCGCCACCACCCGCTTCCAAAAAAAAAATTTAAACAAATTGAACTATTCACTACCTACTAACGTCCTACCAAACTAACCAAGAAACTAAAAAAGCATGAAAAACAATATATATAGATAGCTCGGGTACCCTAACACTTCTATCAACCAAATAAGAATAAACAAAAATTGAACTTATTCACTGCTCCTGCTGCGCTGAGCTCCACTCGGCCACGACCGTCCTGTTCGGCTTCACTCGAGAGAGTGAACAGCCTGCGACAGCGCCACAGTACAGTGGCTAGAATAGGGGAAGTGTGATTACCGCCCGGCGGCTCCTATGGCAGCCGCCGTCGCCGCTTGTGATGCATCCGCCGGGGGGCGCTCGCACTCGTTTATACGTCGAGCTGAGCGCCCGATACGCGAGTTTCTCTCGCTTTTTGTTGGAAATTCTTGTGCGGAGTGATGTTTCGTGCGGTGCTGACAAGTGCTCAGGGATGAGCCGCCGTCAAAGTCACGGTTTTGTGCTTGGCTGCATGACCGCATGGTTAAAAATCGTGCAAAACGAAGAGCGAGCATCCACAAGAGAGAGAGAGAGAGAAAAAAAAAAAGCACTTGAAACTTCGCAGGACGATAATGAGAACCATGAAAGGGAATGTGCATTGTGTTCAGTTACACCCCTTCATGTTACATGTTAAGTACAGTGGTTATAGTAGTTTTAAGTGTGTTAATCGACTTAGTGTGTATGATTTCCTTGCTTTACAAGAATGTTGCTTAACAATATTTTATTCTTGGTTCTTCACTCATGTTTTCTCTCGGTTGTGCACAGTTGTTATTGGGTCTCTTTTGTGTATGCGCTGCGTCGAAACCGGTATTTCTACCTTTGCTTCATGCGTATTACCATTACATGAGAGCTGCAGTAATTTTGTCTGTATTGTTGATGCCCCATGCTGCTGCTTTGCAATGTAAGAGGCGAGAACCTATTAACTTGAGCACTTAATTTTTGTCCCTGGTCGCGGGATCGTGTCCCGGCCACGGCGGCCGCATTTCGATGGGGGCGACATGCGAAAACACCCGTGTACTTAGATTAAGGTGCACGTTAAAGAACCCCAGGTGGTCCATATTTCCGGAGTCCCCCACTACGGCGTGCCTCATAATCGGATCGTGGTTTTGGCACATAAAACCCCATAAATTTTAATTTTTGTTCCTGTGTTATCCCCATTGAAACTGGGCAAGCAAAGGAAACAAGAATTCTAATGTTCTCATTATTATTTTAAATGCACCGTCTGCCTTTTTCGGCGTTCTCGTCAAATGTGTTCTGTTTATTTATGTTCCTTTAACCGAACCTGTTTTTTTTTTATTCTTGTCAAGTATATGGTGTTCTGTTTGTTCGAAACGCATTGAAATTAAAAGATTGTTATGAGCGACGAGCTCGAAACTAATTATGTTTCCTCGTAACATTTATTGAAGCGACACTTTACAGTACACGGCAACACAGTGATTGATAAAAATTATCAATAATTCCACAATATTTCGCTTATAACACCCCAGTTTCCAAGAAATCGCGCAAACGTGAAAATATTGAGCGAGCCAAGGCAACTTTCTATGTAACATAATCATCGGTGCATTCGAATTAAGGGCAGTTGCATATATTTAAGTGAAATCCAATTGCATCTTTCTTTAACGAACAACTCAGGGACTAAATTCATCTTTGCAAGCAAGGACAGTTGTTTTCGTTCAAGCGTGCGTTTATAGACAGTAATTTGCGCGTAAAATAAGACCGCAGTAAAGCAAAACTCGAGGCGCGTCTGCGCGGCCTCCGAGGTAAACATGCCAAGACGGCCAAGATCTCGCGAGCAAAAAACGTGTTATATGCGAATTTATAGGGCGCATATATCGCTATTATGTTGCTGCGATCTTCGCGAACACGAGCGGCTGAGCAAGATGTACCATTCGAGGTAAAGAAAAGGAAATTCGCATCGCGAATAGGGGCGCTTATCCGGCTAGTCGATCGTCGGGCCTGGCCGGGCGACGTGAATGCAAGCGTGAGCGCCGCCTTGCGGCTGCATCTCAAACGCTCACGCGAGCGGCGGAGCCTTCGTCACACTTCCCTATTCTAGCCACTGTAGCCACAGGGTGTCCGCGGCCGTTTCACGAAGCAAGGGAGCGCTCCCTCTCTGCCGCCGCAGTGCCGCTCGCGCCACCTCCCCCTCTAGCCACCATACTCGAGATCCGGCCAACGTGCCTTCATGCCGCGGTTCGCTTTCTTCGTTGATTTCATTGTCCGGAGCACATCGAAGGCTTTGCGCCAATCCCAGATCATTTTCTCACTGACTTGGAATTCCCTCCCTGCTGCTCGGTTTTCACACAACACTGCAAGTTCAACTGCACGCAGCTTGAATTTCGCGTCGTAACTTCGCCGACTTTGCTTCGCACGCGGCGCCATGTTTAGCGAGGCTGTGAAGACACACGAAAAGTGCGCAGCAACAACGGCAACGAGTGCAATGAAGTGGCTGATGTTGATGTTCATGCGGCTTCACCGTTTAGAACGGGCGGGCGCTAGTGCGTGGTAACTAAGTAACAAGAATTAAAAATGTCAAATAACAGTGTGACTATAGAAAAGAAGCAAAAAAAACTGCTGTGCATGGCAGAAGGCGACGCGCGGTGGAGCGTCATTTGACGTCCGCTCAATAAGAGGCGGGCCTATCGCATCCAATCCGATTTTGACTGTATACAAGTCGCATTGTTATATAAGACGAACCTACGAAAAAATCAGAAAAAAACCGCGTCTTATACGCCGGAAAGTACGGTACTAACGCTTACAAACACAGTTATTTTCCCAGAACAGTTAAAGACTAGAACTCACTGCCTCAGGAGATTTTTGCAGCTGAAAATTTTGCTACATCACAGGAAAATTATCTCTTCAGTGTTTAGTGTTCAGATGTATTGTTGTTGTGCACAGATATGCTGTTTTTTAGCGTTTTGATGAGTGTTTAATGCAACGAATTCATGTTTTCTTGTTCTTGTTGTTACGATTTACCTTGATGTTTCTTTTGCCCCTCCTGCTTGCACCAAAATGTTGGTTCGCAGTATGTTTAAATAAATAAAAAAATTATTAAATAAAAATTTGGGGAATATTTTGTGTAGCACACGAAAACAATGCGTATTGCAAAGACTTTCGTGCCATGTACTACGTAGTATCGTGCATCCTCATTGTGCTTAAGCTTTTCAAAGCTATGCTGGGTTAATGACAGACATGGTGGTGGATTCCAGTTCGATGCCAACCATATATTTCTGACACGCACCGGAATCTTACTACATTGTTATTGCATTTTGCTTTGATTAAAGGAGTACTGACACCAAAAATTTCCATATTGTTTTTATGGCTTTAATAGATAGTTAATGACCCAGTAATCATGGTACGAAACCTCATTTACTTCAGAGCGCGACAGGTAATTATTTGGAGTCTTTTTTGTAGCGACTAGTCCCAGTTTCGGTTTCAGAGAGCAACGAGACGGGAGAAGAGGGATTGTAAACAAAGTGGGCACGTGATCGCAAAAAGCCATGACGTATGCTCTGACGCACAGCCAGCGTGCGCGCCGGCGTGCGAGCTTCGTTTTGCTAGTTCGTCTGCTATGCCTGCACGTGATTTGCCATGTTCTCGCTATCCTCGCCATCATCTTCGTCGTCGTCCTCGTTTTCGTCGTGCAGTGGCGATGATTTCCTGCATGTGGCAGTCGCCGCCATATTAGACGTGGCCCATCACTTTCAATTTGACCCACTAGAGAGCAGCGACTCGGATATTGCGGCCGGCGACGGGGAGGACGAACCTGAACAAAACCCTCGCATCGGCCACGTTCAATGGTAAGACACAACGAATCGGCGTTGAACGTTGTGGCCTGCACGGTATTTAACAGTAGCGTGTATATATATATATATATATATATATATTAACTCTTCGCATGTCATAATTAATCTCAATTTTCATAACGTCTTAAGAGCAATGAATGCGCTGCGGCATATATATATGCAATGCATCCCTTGTGTTTATAGGCATGGTAATTGCATGCTTCGATGTACCTACATTTAATATAGTTTTCGAATGAGCGACGGCTCATTGCTTTATATGCCGGTCTAACAGCAGACAGTTTTATTTATTTATGTTACCCTCAGGGTACAATTTGTAAATATTAACTACGATGCTCAGCAACATCTGCGAATTGCAGTGTGCGGAGCCAGCAGAGCACACATTTCATGTTGCATCGCGATTATCACAGGTGCCAATGTGGACACTGCAGTGCAATGGAGACTCAGCTCGAGTCGGTGTGCTGCACAGAACTTGACCGTGTGGACGCACTTCGGGGCAACGAGGCATGCATCACAAGCCACCCCACCTTTGTTCAGTATTGCCTGAACGTGCATGCCCTTGAAGTGGCGTATTACGCCTCATGGAAGACTGTCCGGCGCTTGTAGAGGCTTCGGAAATCCACAGGTATTTAGTTACACCTTTTTACCGCGGCCTCGACTCAAAGCACGACGGTCGCAATATTAAATTTTCGGTCGGGAATTATTTGTGATCTCACGTTGCAACATGACGTAATACGTCCATCCAACCTTCCGTGTTAGTGTTCGAGCCCATCAATCGTCGCACGCGCGTAACTTCTAAGAGACGTGCAGTCGACTTCACAAATTTACGGTTCACGGTATCTCAGACAACGTTGAATTACCCCCCCCCCCAATTCCTGCAGGGGTCATGAAAATATTCTGCCTTTCCTCGGATGTGCCGCGGATCCTATACTTTTGACGCCGGCTTCACGCTACAGGAGGCATACCCCGTCACTAATTAGCGTTATCTTTAAAATTATCCTAACCTCGTTCATTTATTTTCAGGCGGTACAGATACACCGCATACCGCCAATTGGCATGGTGGGTGTGGCATTGGCTGGGACGGGGCAACAGGAAGGTGCTGCCCAGCTGTGTCGTTGCTGCTGTGAGGGACGCCTTCCCATCCGAGGAGTATGCAGGATTTCAATATCCGGATTATTAAAAAAATGTGAACTAAATGTGCCTGTGTGTGTTGCTGCAATGCTGTGTAACAAGAAGAGGGTTCAGGACATGAAATTTGCATTTCACGTGAAGTTACAAATTGCCTTCTGAACAAATTGGAAAACACATTGTTTTTATTCACAAAATATATGGCATAATTGCTAACAGGGCTACGACCAAGGTCTGCATCACTTGTTGTGGCCTACACATCCACAGTTGACATGATAGCAAAGACTCGTAGAATATTTCAAGTTCAGTGAATACAAGGGCTATAAGTAATCTTATCTACTCAATCATTGCCATTCTGACTTCTGCTTATCACATCTCCATTTATTGTTACCAGACAATTCACGCAATACATTTCGGTCAATGAAAACTAGAAACCCTCAGAGACATGACATGCATTTAGAAATTATTCGCTTTCTTTGCATGCACATACCAAATGGCTAATTCCAAGTGCAACATTATAGCAGCGAGTGGAGCGTATTATGTATTTGTGTCATGTACAATTGCACCGAGGAGTAGCTGCACAAAACATTTTTAGAGGGCTTAGTGGTTGTGTGTATTCAACTACACAGGCAGCTCTCAGAAATGGGAAACTAGCTTGTGCAAAGTCAGGCTTCTTGGCCTATTTGGTAAAGGTTTATCTTGCAACAAATGGCACAAGAGAAGACGACGCGTAGTAGACTAAACAATTGCCCGTTTCTCGTCGTGCCATCATCCTTTCTGCCAATTCAGCCAAGGCTTACGCCAAGTCGTGCTATATTAGACAAGATTTCATTAACTATGGCAGAACTGGCCACTTTTAATTTTTTTTGTCAGAATGATGCAGAAACAAAGTGGGTGAGGTTACAAGGTGGTTCAAAAAGATAAAACATGAGACACAACAAAGTAGTAGCCGCTCAATTCCTGATGTTGCACAGACCATGCTAAAGTGGCAGTTGCTGTCAGAAGGGGCCTAGAGGCACCAATTTTAGATATAAAGTTTTTGAGTTTTTTTTGTAACCTTATGAGGCTCTCTACTCACGGTTACAATGATAAACAGAGAACACTGTAGTCAGACGAATATGTTATGGCCCTTTCACAGCAATGACTAGCGTAAATAGAATGTTACAATGTTGCAGTACATCAAAAAGCAGGAGTAGCAGCAGAAATGTTTATTAGTACAAGAAACGTAACAAGCTCCAAAAGAAAACCAAGATAAATATTGTGACGATGCGTCACATTTATTTACAGGATAGGAGATGATAGCTCAAGGTAGGCCATCTATGGAGACAATCGCAGTACAGTGCAATTCATTGTCTTCATTTACATTAGCACATTTCATTTCCCCATTCGCAGACAATGCGGGCAAGTCAATCAGAGGATCAATGGTGGTAAAGATTCAGGCGTGCGGCGTAAGTCGATTGTCTCTTACTAAAGCGGTGATGGGTACTTGTGAGACGAGAGATTACATACGTAACGTCACTGAGGTGTTCAAGAATGATGAACAGGCCAAAATAGCAGGCCAAGAACTTCTGACACAAACCACGGCATCTAGTCACACAAGGTCACCTTTAGCGTAAGAAACGTGTTGATGGCAGGTGTCCCCCGCAGGGGCGTCTGCGTCAGCAGGCGTTTGGTGAGTTGCGCCACCACGTACCCGAGCACATGAGGGTTGGACCCTCCCGCGTGTAGCCGTGCGTGGCTTAGCCGTGTCTGGGGAAAGGGGGATCCTGGAGGTTGAGCTGATGCCGGGTGTTCGGACCTTTAAGGCCCCCCGGCGGAGGCAACACACCTCTTTGGCCTCTGCTTCACATAGACGGCACCCCTGGGCTGACCCACCCAGGGGAAATCGGCAGTTGCCTTTTCCTGTCCTCCTCTTAAATCTTCGTCTTTCTGTCTCACTTTCAATCTATCCTGTCTTCTTTTCACTTCCCTTTTACTTCCGTTTTCCCAGGCAGCTAGGGTTAACCTTGTGTGGGTAGCCAACCTTGGATACTCCATATTTGGTTATAGTAGTGGCGTACAGCTGGCGTTTGCAGGACCTGGCTTTTCCAGTTTCTGCAGCGTTCCATCGTTGGGCTCCATGGTGGGTGGCTGGCGTCGCTGCCGAAAAATGCACCAATACTTATGGCTGAACCTTTCCCCCCACTCCATGATCGCCGTCAGAAAAGAGGGCGCACCGAAGATGTTTTCCAATTTTTTGGACGCCAAACGCATAACTTCCCCCGTTTTCATGTTATTCACTCTGAAACCTCAAACAAATCGGTACGAACAATGTCACCATTCCTTGTCTCAAAGTCTTTGACTGATATTTTTGGACCAGGCTTTAAAGCATCCAGGATGGCAAGCGGGGATCTCCTCTTGGAGCTCCGTGATGTGAAACAATATGAGAAACTGCCCAATCTAGTATCATTTGGGGACACCCAAGTAACAGTAACCCCGCACCGTACCATGAATACCACCCGTGGCGTTGTATCAGATGATGACTTGTTGCAGCTGAGCGAAGCTGAACTCCTAGAGGGCTTCAGTGAGCAGAATGTAATCAATGTTAAACGGATCAAGATGAGGCGCGACGGCAAGGAAATCCAGACCAAGCACCTGATACTAACTTTTAACTCAAGTGTTCTGCCCGAAACCATCGAGGCCGGATACATCAAGCTTCGTGTCAGGCCATACGTGCCAAACCCTCTACGATGTTTCAAATGCCAGCGGTTCGGCCACAGTTCACAGAACTGCCGAGGCCGACAAACATGTGCTAAATGTAGTTCCGGTGACCATGCCTCTGAAACGTGCGAAAACACTCCACACTGTGTGAACTGTGATGGCGAGCATGCCGCATACTCGCGGTCATGCCCATCTTGGAAGAAAGAAAAAGAAATAGTCACGATCAAAGTCAAAGAAAACATAACTTTCAAGGAGGCGCGCAGGCGGGTATCGTACCTCCCAAAAACCAGCTTTGCCGAAGTGGCGCGACAGGGGGCAGCGCCACATCCGCCCCTGGCGGCTGTCTGGCACACGCGCAGTGTGCCGGCGGCGACGCCATCCGCCCCCTCGGCGGATGCAGCTAGCGCTGCTCTGCCAACTCACAAGAAGGGGCCATCGACCTCCGGGCTGGTGGCCTCGAGGGCCTCGTCTCTCGAGGCGAGGCCTTCTCGTCAAACCAACCGCTCGCAAGAGCGCATGTCCAGCGCCTTGCAGGAGGCTATGGACACAACAACCAGCCAGACGGCGCCACTTGCGCCTAAGGAGCCGCGAGAGTCTCGCGATCGCTCCAAACAAGAAAAACACCGCATCACGGCGCCTGGAAAGGGCTCTGTGAAGTAATTCCTCTTTCTTAACACACAGCACAAAACCCACATTCAACATGGATACACAAATATTACAGTGGAATGTCCGAGGACTCCTCCACAATCTCGATGACATCAAAGAACTCCTACATAAGTATAATCCAAAGGTGCTGTGTGTCCAAGAAACACACCTCAAACACACGCAAACAGATTTTCTCCGACAATACGCCATTTTTCGTAAGGACCGCGATGACACAGTCGTGTCTTCCGGTGGTGTGGCTATTGTAGTCGACAGAGGTATTGCCTGCCGGGAACTAAAACTTCGTACGCCCCTAGAGGCAGTTGCTGTCCGAGGGGTGTTGTTTGACAAGCTGGTCACTGTCAGCTCTATATACATCCCTCCCAATGATCAACTACATAAAACCGAATTCCAAAACTACATAAATGAACTTCCGGAGCCATACATAGTTGTAGGAGATTTCAATGCACATAACACTTTGTGGGGAGACTCACGTTGCGATGCGAGAGGTCGCCTGATTGAAAATTTTCTGTTTTCTTCAGGCGCATCATTACTTAACAAGAAAGAGCCTACGTATTACAGCGTTACACATAACACATATTCATCCATTGACTTAAGTATAGCATCGAGTACACTAATGCCATACCTGGAGTGGTCTGTTCTCAAGAACCCCTTTGGGAGCGACCACTTCCCAATTATGCTAGGCTTAACAGAACACGATAGATGCTCGCCACACGTTCCCCGATGGAAAGTTGACTCAGCTAACTGGGAACTTTTCCGACAAATAACATATTTAAGCCGTGATGACATCGCCTCTTTTAACATAGACGATGCTGTGGCGTATATAACAGGTTTTATCATTGACGCTGCTGAAAGGTGCATACAACAAACTAATGGACTAGCTAATAAACGCCGCCTGCCTTGGTGGAATGATGAATGCCAGAAAGCACGTAAAAAGCAAAACAAAGCCTGGGGATTGTTTCGCAACTCCCCAACAGCTGAAAACCTGATAAATTTTAAACACGCAAAGTCACAGGGCAGAAGAACGCGTCGACGTGCAAAGAGAGAGAGTTGGGAAAGGTACATTTCCAGTATAAATTCATACACCGACGAAACAAAAGTCTGGAATAGGGTAAATAAACTAATAGGCCGGGAGTCACATCCTCTACCCTTAGTAAGTAGCCAAGGTGATAGCCTGGAAGACCAGGCGGATTGTCTAGGTGAACACTTTCAATATGTATCAAGTGAATCGCATTATACAGACACTTTCCTGAAGTTCAAAGAACGCGAAGAGCGGCAGCCTCTCAACCGCAAAGGTTCTTCGAGTGAGGCTTACAATCAACCATTTAGCTTAGCCGAACTTAAAGGATCTCTCGCTTGTTGTAACAACTCGGCGCCAGGTGGCGATCGTATCATGTATGAAATGGTTAGATACCTACACCCTGAAACACTGAAAACACTCTTATCTCTGTTTAATGCCATGTGGGCGGCTGGGTGTATCCCGTCCTCATGGAAAGAAGCCATAGTCATCCCTATACTTAAACAAGGCAAAGACCCGTCCTTAGCCAGCAGCTACAGGCCAATAGCACTAACGAGCTGCCTGTGCAAGCTGTATGAAAAAATGATAAACCGGCGTTTAATCTGTTTCCTAGAAAATAACAAAATGCTAGACCCCTTCCAGTGTGGCTTCCGAGAAGGTAGGTCGACAATAGACCACCTTGTTCGCATCGAGGCAAACATCAGAGATGCATTTATTCATAAACAGTTTTTACTTTCTGTATTTATAGATTTAGAGAAAGCGTACGACACGACATGGCGCTTCGGAATTCTGCGAGATCTTTCTGCGATGGGGGTCCGCGGAAATATGTTAAATACAGTCGAAAGCTACTTGTCTAACCGCACGTTTCGCGTAAGAGTGGGCAATGCTTTATCTAGAACATTCATCCAGGAGGCTGGCGTGCCGCAAGGGGGTGTACTTTGTATGCAGGGAGTTCATTTTTACAATGAAGAGTGTGCAACTGTCATTCCACACAGCATGTTTTATTCTGTGTACGTCGATGATGTACAGATAGGTTTCAAATCATGTAACATCGCTATCTGCGAACGACAAGTGCAGCTTGGATTAAACAAATTGTCTAAATGGGCGGATGTAAATGGGTTCAAAATAAACGCACAGAAAAGTACATGCATACTCTTCTCAAACAAAAGAGGCGTGACACCGGTACCAAATCTCACGATCAATCGAGAGGAACTATCCATGAGCAGTGAACATAAATTCCTGGGCATAATTCTGGACTCTAAGCTTACCTTCATCACCCATCTTAAATATCTGAAGACAAAGTGTCTGAAGACTATGAACCTTTTAAAAATTCTATCGCACACAACATGGGGTAGTGATCGAAAATGCCTCCTAAACTTGTACAACAGTCTTGTCCGCTCGCGCCTTGATTACGGAGCTATAGTTTATAACTCCGCAACGCCAAGTGCATTAAAAATACTAGACCCCATTCACCATTTGGGTATCCGCCTCGCGACCGGTGCTTTCCGAACAAGCCCGATCCAGAGTCTCTATGTAGAGTCGAACCAGTGGTCACTCCATCTGCAGCGTTCATATAGCAGTTTCGTATATTTTCTGACAGTACAAGCAAACAACGAACATCCTTCTTATTCCACCATAAACGATATGACCGCCGCTGCACTCTTCCATAACCGACCTGCAGCGAGGAAACCGTTTTCTTTACGTGTAAGGAATCTTAGTGAGCAAATGGGTGTTCCAGTGCTTGAACATCGTCCTATGGCTCCTGCTAAATTGTTACCGCCGTGGCAGTGGCAGATCATAGAGTGCGACACATCGTTCGTAGAGGTCACGAAAGACGCTCCAGAGGCGCACATTAAAATGCATTTCCTAGAGCTTCAATCCAAGTACTCGTGTACAGAGTTTTACACGGACGCTTCTAGGTCACATGCCGGGGTTTATTATGCAGCCGTCGGCCCATCTTTTTCGGAATCCGGTGTGCTCCACCCGGAAACAAGTATCTTTACGGCTGAGGCCTATGCACTATTGTCAACTGTGAAGCATATAACGAAAACAAAACTTCAAAAAACAGTTATATTTACAGACTCTCTAAGCGTTGTGAAAGCCCTGATGTCACTCGGCAAACACAAAAATCCTGTACTCATTGAGCTCTATTCCACTCTATGCAGAGCGTATATATCCTACCAGCATGTCATTATATGCTGGGTGCCGGGCCATAGAGGCATTGAGGGTAATGTGCGAGCTGATCAAATGGCCACATCAGCTGCATTGCACACTAGTAATCCTACAGTAGCTGTTCCTGCAACAGACTTGAAGCCTTCCTTGCGAAAGAAGCTACGAAGCCACTGGCAACGCTTGTGGGACGCTGAAACAAATAATAAACTTCACATGATTAAACCACAGTTAGGTTTCTGGCCCTCAGCTACGAAAACACGACGAATTGATGTCCTATTCTGTCGTCTCAGAATAGGACACACGTACGGCACCCACAATTTTTTGCTCACTGGTGATGAACCACCAACCTGTGGTAGATGTGGTGAGAGGCTGACCGTCCTCCATGTCCTCGTGGAGTGTCGTGAAGCCGAAGCCGAGAGAAGGAAACATTTTCCTGTAGCATACCGCTACAATATCCCTCTGCATCCCATGCTGTTTATTGGTGAAGAACCGCTTTTTAATGCCAAAGCAGTCCTCGATTTTTTTAATGATGTTGTGCTACATGTTATTAGCCCAATAAGTTCGTAGCGCATCCTCTCTCCAGAGGATATTGCTGTGATAGTTTTTTATAGCACATGCCTCCAGGCCCTTGTGGTTCAAGGGCTCTGTTTAGGTAGTAGTGCTTCTTGCCAATTACTGTATCTTAAATATTTTAAATGTATAATTCTTCTTTCTGAATGCATTCCTCATTTCATAGTACATATCATTAGTCATTGCCATGATTTTAGTACATGTATATTTTATGCACTTTACAGTGAAATTTTAGGCCCCTTTACAGCCATGTTTCATCTACTTCTCAGAATTCATTGCTCGACTGCACATTCACCAACACTGGCATGGCGCTCTTTGGCCATAACTGGCCCTTGCGCCATAAAACATCACACATCATCATCATGGCAGGTGTCGTAGATCGTCTTTGAATGCTGCTGGGTGCCAGAGTGCATAGCTGGGTGATACAACAGGCCTGTTCTGCACGGGATGGGAGATGATAGCTAAAGGTAGGCCACCTACGGAGAGGCTTGCAGTACAGTCCAACTTTGTTGTCTTCTACCTTCCGTTAGCATATTTTATTATTGCACATCATCTAAGTATAGATTGCAATGCAGTTTCAAATGGATTTGCACCTTCAGCCAAAATAATGTCCCTCGGTAGTGCATTACATTCACTGATTGTGCATGGAAAGAATACATTAAACTATTTTCAGCATGGCTTATGGAAGCAGGTCGCATGCGTGCTGTTGTTGCTCTATGAGAAGGACAGGAACAGCTTTATGTATGGACGCACGAGTGCTAATTTTCACCAACGTGTTAAAGAACAAAAATATGCACCCTGACATTTTTCATTTGTAATGCAGGGGCAGAGTTTTGATGCACTATGTCCGACAGAGAATTGGTCCATTTCTACCTTCTAGAAGTAAAACGAAATGTGCGCCTTTGAACCATTTCTATTTAGTAATGCCCTTACAGGCTGCTGCTGAATAGCTCTTCAGGAATGAGTCATACTGAAAGTATGGTTGTTGCCACATCATCGATGTAAAAATTATTGTCATCACTGCTGTCTGCTGGCATTGTCTTGCACGACTGACCTGTACTGGGCATAGTACGAACACTGGATATGGTGCAAATTTAGGCACCAGGTGATGCACGTAAGCTTGGACGTGAGCTCCAACATTATCACGCGTAAATCATGCCACCACCACTTCGTTCAACCCCCTACAAGCTATAATCTCTTCTGTCATCGCAACTTACGGACAGAAGTCTCTTACCCTCTGTTGGCCGACGTCGACTGGCCGATGGATACTGGATCTTACCCTCTGTCGACGTCGACTGGCCGAGCGGATACTGGCCGATGTCAACCAGTATCCGCTCCCAAAAATGGACATCTTCACCTCTCTCAAGAATAGCTACTGGTTTTCAAAGTTGGACCTATGGGAAGCCTACTGCCACATACCACTGGATGAACAAGCGAAGCAAGTTGCAGTACTAAACACCCATAAAGGCTTATTTGCTTATAATAGACTGCCACATGGCATTGCATCAGCCCCTGCCATATTCCAAAGGAAGATGGAAGAACTTTTGAAAAACGTACCAGGCACTCAAGTCTTTTTAGAGGATGTACTGATCGCAGAGGCAAAGAACAGCTACGGGAAGACGGTAAACAAGGTACTGGAAATCTTTCGGGAAAATGGTATCCGGTTGCGGAAAGACAAGTGTGTGTTTGGCGCACAAGAAGTGACCTACTTGGGACACAAAATTGACCGACACGGCTTGCATCCAGCAGAAAAGAAACTGGACACTATCATGGAAGCACCAGCGCCCAGAAATGTTCAAGAACTCAAATCGTTCCTGGGTCTGATCACCTATTACCGCAGTTTTTTGCCTAACATGTCTAGTCTCCTGGCACCCCTGTACCGGTTGCTACAGAAAGACAGCAAATGGCTGTGGGCAGCTGAAGAGAAGACAGCGTTTGTAGCTGTAAAGAACGCTCTGATAAATTCAAATTTGCTTGTGTACTTTGACCCCACGAAGGAACTAGTGCTGGAATGTGATGCCTCACCAGAGGGCATTGGTGCCGTGCTATCTCAAGTGATTGATGGTATTGAGAGACCAATAGCATTCAGATTCCGTACCCTCACAAAGACAGAGAAGAATTATTCTCAGTTGGAAAGGGAAGCCCTGGCCCTCGTGTTTGCTGTGGTGAAATTTCGTGACTATTTGTTATGCAGGGAGTTCACGTTGAAGACTGATCATGAACCACTGGTGGGGCTCTTCAAAGAAAACAGGCCCATTCCTAGTACTGCTGCATCACGCATTAAGAGGTGGGCAATTACCCTTGGGGCCTACAAGTACACTAAAATACAAGCCTGGATCCAGCAACCAAAACGCAGATGCATTGAGTCGACTACCTGTGCCAGCCAGTGAGACGGAACAGCAAATGCAAGACTCTGACCAACAAGACAGTGCACTGGTAGCCAGCATTTTGGACACAGCACCTGTCTCAAGGAAGCAGCTGGCAGACATTACTGGAAAAGACCAACTCATGCAATGCCTTCATTTATAAATACAGAGGGAGTGGCCCAAGAAACCCCCACGGTCTAACCATGACCAAGTACTGCCATTTTGGAGACGAAGGAATTCCCTCACTACAGATGGGCAGCTCATCCTTATGGGAGATCAACTAGTTGTTCCTGAGGCAGCTAGAAGAGCATTCCTGCTGGTACTACACGAAGCACATCCTGGAGTCAGTACCACTAAAGCATTGGCAAGGAAACTTGTGTGGTGGCCTGTAATCTATCAAGACATTGAACAGCTTCTACAAGACATTTAACAGCTTCTACGCAATTGCCCGATCTGCCGGCAGACAGCATTTATGCCACTATCTGAGAAGCCAGCATGCCGGCATGGCCAGCAACAACTCAGCCATGGACACGTGTTCACATAGACTATGCTGGCCCAATTGAAGACAAGATGGTGTTGGTTGTTGTCGACAGCTATTCAGGCTGGAGTGAAGCCGTCGCAACAAACAGCAACCACCGCAGCAACTATTGAGATCTTAAGGAGCATATTTGCCCGATTTGGTCTGCCCAATTGTCTAGTGTCCGACAATGGCAGTGCCTTTGTCAGTGCCGAATTTGAAGAATTCATCACGAAGAGTGCCATAAGGCACATCCGTACAGCACCCTTTCATCCCCAATCTAATGGGTTAGCAGAAAGAGCTCTCAGGGCAGTCAAAGATGGTCTAAAAAGGCTCACAAGTGGAACACTCAACGCGCTTAAACCGATGGTTGCATGACCAGACGCACACCATCTGGAGGTAGGGAAAAGTCTCCTGCTGAAATGCTTCTGGGCTATCGACCCAACGGACGCCTGGACCTGGTTCTGCAGAAACCGCAAGGACCGAAGATCGAAAGGCACACGCCAGTGAAAGGGAAATGGGTCCGTGGCCAGACTGTCCTTTTTCGTAAGTTTGGCCTTGGTCAACGTTGGATGAAAGGGATTGTTGAACATGTCGTGGGAAACAGAATGCTCATGATCACCACAACAGAAGGATCTGTCACCCGACACTTCGACCAGGTTCGTCGTGATGATGATCAATCACTGATCATTGAGCAAAATGCATGGTGGGACATACCGGAACCACAGTCAAGCTCAGCACCAACCGCTCCAGGTGAAGCTCACTCAGGACGGCCCACTCGTATCCGACGACCGCCAAACCGACTGAACTTGTGACCTGGACTTCAGTGGCGCGGCTCTAAAACCAAGTGTGGGGGAGTGTTGGCCGACGCAGAAAACACGTCTGGCAACTGTGGGCGTGTGTGGGACAAGACAACATGGCGTGCAAATAAACGTGTCCGTACCGTTGTTCGTTGTCGGCGTCATTACCGCGGTGTGGTGACCCAGGGTACACCACAAGTGAACAACTAGTCAACACCCTCGATCTTGGTCTTAAAGGAAGGTTGCAATGGCTATTTTGGATAGCAAAAATTTGCTATGCCACATTAGGGGCTGATTTATTGAGACATTTTCATCTACTCGTCTGCCTATCTGTGGCAAACTTTCCTTCTTCTGGCGCGTTGCCCGTTTAGACATGAGCATGTAGCGGGGGATGGCTGAGCGAGGTGAAGAAGAGGAAATGAAACGATGGAGTAGATCAAGTGAAGGGACGTACAAATAAAGCCCCAGTGTTAACTGTGCTTGGTGGTTCCACAGAGGCTATTCCCACTGAATATGTGTCCAACTGGGATCTGCAGATATTTTAGGCTTGGCATGATAAATGTGATACGTTTGATTACACAGGGTTATAAAGAGCACTAGCTTTTTGAACAGTCAGCTACTTTCGAAGCACAACTTTTGAGACACACGGAAATGCTATGACATTTGTGCTGTTCCTTGCACATGAGCAGGGAACGTCAGGGATCATGAAATGGTCAGGAAATTACTGCTTCCCAAACCTAGATAAGTGGGATTGCACAAGTGATGTCTTGTCGACAGGCCCCGAAGAACTTGCGACATGAGGTGGCTTCGCTGGAAGGACATATGGAGCGCCTCCATTGACGTACTCTTCAAGAGTGCAGAATAGACGGTTCACATAACCTGCATGGCCAAGAGGCACTCATGATCACTGAATATGCAACGAAGCAAGTGTAAAAAACACACAATAGTAAATTTTGCACTGAGTGCTATGAAATTGTGGTAAGCAATTCTAAAGCATTTCTGATCTGCTGTGAGCCTATCGAAATGCAAACAATTATGTGCATAAGGCTGTTGCTCTAAACAAATGACAATAATTGCTCTTTACAGACAGACAATGCTGAAATATTTTTCGTATACCGTCTCGCCAGTTTCAGTTTCTTTCTGCGATTATGAAAGCAGTATTCATATATGTCTGGTTGAGCTGAATTTTTCTACGGGCTTCAATAAGCTAGTGTGCTAAATTTCAGGACATATGCCCAATGTTTAGAAAGAGTGCCTCAGAAAATAAGCAGTTTCAATATATGTTGCTGCTCTTGCATGCAGTTTATGAAAAGTTATTTAAAAAGTAGTGGTGACACTGGTGACAATTTTGCCAAAACTTCATAACAAGGACACCAGCCCCTTGCATACCATAAGTGGGCTGCTGCTTGATGGAGGAGACGCTTCTCCGTTACGCGCTTTTGGGTGCTTCACCTTCCAGCGAAGTTCCCCACTCAGTGTCACGGCCTGACCCTTGTCGGCATTTTCGTTGTAATGCAAGGCAGCCAGTGCAGTCCTGCAGTACAGAAATATGCCACAGCTATGTACATGCTATATTTACTATGTGCACTTGCCCAACCCAACATGCAAGCAGTAAGGCAACCAATCGAATACATTTTCACAGTCGTCAATATGCACAGTACCATAGGCAGAAACTGCTATATTCCTCTGGTAACTTAACGGAAACGACACTCTGAAAGGGAACGTACACTTCCCAGACTGAGAAGTGTACTTAATGAATAAACAAAGACAACGAGAAACTGAAATCAAGTACGTGTTCTGTCTGGGAAATTCGCGAACTTTTTTTATTTACTGTGTCACAAGTAATGAAATTTTAATCACACTTTTATCACCATCTAGCAGCACATTTAGTGTACCAGATCGCAAAAGCAGCTCTCTATACATGCACTCTTTGGTTTCTCTTGCATGTTTGTGTGAATCGATGTCAATTGATTTGGGTGATTTTTGCCTGATGTCAAATGAGTGAGTCAGGGCAGCAGTAGGGTTGTGAAACTCGGCACGAAGGTTCAAAAATTTCCCACTAAGACAGCTCAGATGCTAGGAACAGCTCTTGGGATTGCAGTTTGAGGGAAGGCTACAATGTATAAATGGCGCGAACATTTTGAAGAAGGTCATAGTTCTTCTATTGAAGAAGATGACCATTAAAGAAGACCATTAACTTCAAAAACTGATTCCACTATGGAGAAAGTGAATCAAGTCATTCTTTCCATACAGACTTTGTATGCTTTACACAACACTGCTTATTAACCTAGTGCAGTGAACTAAGGAATCGGAACGGTATCAGGAAATGCTAACACATGTAGTTTTGACCTTACTATCACTCCATGCATTTGCTCACAATAATTTCTACAACAAACTTACCTTGCAAACATTCCATGGAATGAGTAAGCATAAGCTTTCGGGGCGAAGCGATTGATTATTGCATGAAAAGATTCCACGCTAAATGTCTGCATGTGTGGCGACATTTGGCGGATATCATTCAAAAGCCTCTTGTTTGTCAATAGGCTGGAGAGCTTGTCATAAGCATGGGTACCTGCAATAATGTATACAAAAATGAAGACACTATTACACCGTGTGTGGTTGTGCAAAAAATCTCATTTTCTGGCATTACTCATGTACGAACAACTCCAAAAGGTCTTGTAGCAAAGAATTTGAGAAAAAGTTAATTTACTTGTTAATTCGGCTCTCACCCTTGAATATAATGAACAATCTGACGGTCATAAAGGGAAGTCTCCAATGCACATTACAATGGAAGAGCAGGCACAATTTTTTTTCATGGTGTCTGTGCTCTAACAATTTTTTGCAGTTGCAGATACTTTGCTTCTACACTTCCATCAATTCAGCCCTGACATGACTAAGAAATGGGCAATAATTTGGTGCACCGAGTTAAACAAGAGACAAATTTTATTTAATATCCATTGTCAACGCACTGGACAGCACTTCATTACTGTCTGTGAAGAACCACATGTCCTCCTCTGTATACATGTAGTCCACAGCGCATGTGATACTTTGCATTTATGAAACAACTATGCAGCAATTAGAAATGGTATGGTGGCCCATGCCTAGACTAACCCCTTTGCTAGTTTGTCCTGCACCAAAAACATACGATGCAACTTGTTGCCACTAGCTATATGAGTAACTTATGGTTTGGATGTGCTTTCATAATTATACTGAAAGCAGCAGGCCACCATGCTACATTAATCATGCTGGTCATGCTATGCAAGAACGTTTTTCAGTTGCTGATGCTGCCTAGGATGTGGTTTTAGTTTCATATCAGGCTGCACCGCACAGGCAGTTTCCAGGCGAATGTTCTAGAAAAAATGGTGTGCATTACAGTTGTGGAATATACTGTAATAATTCATTGTCAGCTACCATTTTTGCTTAATATCTTCTTGTGACAGGTGAAAAAGAGGGATTTTCGATGAGAGATGATGCACGTTTGTTAGGCTCACTGTACCCTAAGCGCCGCCCAGAGAGGTGCTGCCACTTTTATGGTAACCATTGGGTATGGTATGCAATGAAAGATTTCATTTGAAAATGTACAAGAAAGGTGCGCCTGGAAAAATCCACTTCCGTGGCTCAAGGTCGCCATGCTGGCATCTGTCATAAAGCAGGCTGTGGCTGTGGTGTTTATCTTGCACATGGTTCATTACAGACACCCACACAGCCACGATAAGGTCGCCATTGCCATTCCCACACTGCACTGAAAAGTATAGGTGGTTGACAGTTGAACGCGTCCACAGGCCAATGGCAACACATCCTGTGGATTTCGCAGCCTGCAAAAGCTTCTTGTTTAGCCCTGTACAACCAAAAAAGAAGATAAGAAGCAACTATCAGTAAAGGAGTCTCTAGCAGAAAAGACAGACAATGCTGACCTTTGCAGACGTGCCATGCATCAAACAGGTGGTCCACCTCAGGCCTCTCAGACTTGAAGTACCTGCATTAGTGTTGTAGACTTTGCTATTTCACAAACAGCTGTGTTACAGCCTGCACCACAATCGTTAGTATGTGGCCCAGACAAAGAGAGATGTTATTGTGGCACATTGGTCTCTCACTTTTTGTGAGAAATGTATAGAGTGGTGGCCTTACAATGCTTTCCTTGTGCTTCATGGTTCCCACACTACTCAACTGTTTTCATACGCATTAAGAGTAGATGTAATAAGTTGTATTGACACATCTTGAAATGCAGCGCAATGGGACGGCACAACAGAGAGGAAGAAGAACACAGGCGCTAACTAACAACTGATTTATTGAAGCCAGACCCACAGGTATATATGTCCACAAGCTGCACAGGCGCATCGTTACAACGTATATGGAAACTATCAAAAAGGGGGAAGTGATTACACCAGGCACGAAAGGAATTTCATTTCTGCATTGTATAGTGTAATCGATGTATCGCTTACACACTCTTGACCTGCTTTCATGATAAAGAAAGCCTCTAACGTTTCACGAGCGGTTTTCTGCTTGCTTTTACCTAGGATTTTTATGCTATGGAAAAGTGATTCACAAGTGGGACAGCTACTACAATGGTCAGCAAGATGCGTTTTCTCCTTATTAGCTAGATTTCTTGCATGCTCCCTGAGTCGGTCATTGATGCATCGCCCCGTCTGGCCGATGTATACTTTACCGCAGGATACGGAGATCTACGATCGTGATGCACCACTTAATTACTCCAAAAATAAATGCCCCAAGGTTAATCAAACGGAACAGCAAGAACACTTGGAACCAACAAGTACGAAATATGGGTAAATGATCATGCGTGCAACTGTTTCATACATTAAATTCAGTACTTTCACTTCAATTTACCAAAGGGTTATCCGGTTTTGTGAAAGAAAGAAGTTGCCGGCCGAATTGAAAAGATATATATATATATAAGGCTACCTAGTTGCCTACGGCCACGGATACAACGATATGAAAATATGTGACGGGCGTTCCGATATCGCTCTTTTTTTCATGATTGTGTTTGCATAACGATGGCCTCGCAGCTAAAGATTTATTTCGGCAACAGAAACGGAGGGTCCTGACTGCCCATATGTAATGCAGGACCTAGTTCGTTAACGTGTCTCTGCCTGTAAGTTAACGAGACGAATATTACATAACGATTCAAGCAGCAGCAATGTTAAACGACTTACCGGTATTGCCGTCCTCAGTCGCAGCAGAATCCGGCTCCCGTTTCGATGCAGACTTGTTCCGCATGGCTCACAACCGAAACCTAGCTTTCGGGCTTACATCTCCTCTCACAAACTCGTCACTTCACCCCAATTAAGTTAATAACACGAGGTGTCGAAGCGCGATAAGCTGGTTTTAGCACAAAATAAGCAACCAGCATAAGTGTACGAACCAATGAATGGTGCTTGCCGTGTACACGAAAAATACCGGTAAAAATTTTGAATCCAGGCCAAAGGTCAAGTGGGAGGGAGATCGATGATGATGAACGTTATTTTGCGTTTATAATGCAAAAAAGGAACAGAGTTGGTACTCAATAGGAATAATAATTTTGTACTACCCCGCAGGGGCGTCTGCGTAAGCAGGCGTTTGGTGTGTTGCGACACCACGGACCCGAGCACACGAGGTTTGGACCCTCCCGCGTCTAACCGTGCGCGGCTTAGCCGTGTCCGGGGAAAAGAGGATCCTGGGGGTTGAGCCGATGCCGGGTGTTTGGACCTTTACGGCCCCTCGGCGGAGGCAACACACCCCTTTGGCCTCGGCTTCACGTAGACGGCACCCCCGGACTGACCCACCCGGGGGAAATCGGTAGTTGCCTTTTCCTGTCTCTCTCTCCAATCTTCGTCTTTCTCTCTCACTTTCCATCTCTCCTGTTTTCTACTCTCTTCTATATTACTTCCAATCTTCTTGGCAGCGAGGGTTAACCTTGTGTGGGTAGCCAACCTTGGATATTCCATATTTGGTTATAGTGGTGGCGTACAGTTGGCGTTTGCAGGACCTGTCCTTTACAGATTCTGCAGCGTCCCCTTGTTGGGCTCCATGGTGGGTGGCTGGCGCCACCGCCGAAACAAATTCCGCATACATGGATAGTTCCTTTCCCGCACTTCCTGATCGCCGCCAGAAACGGGGGCGCACCGAAGCATTTCAATTTTTTGGCCAAAAAACAGAAATTTTTCCGCGCTTTCACGTTATTCATAGTGAGAAGCCAGACAAGAGCGTAAGAGTTGCATCACCCTTTCTCGTTGCGAAATGTTTGACCGAGACCATAGGACCAGGCTACAAGGCGCTACAAAGTTGGCAAGTGGAGATCTCCTGCTGGAACTCCGCGACAAAAAACAACATGACAAGTTACATACCCTAGTGTCTTTTGGCGAAATACTAATAACAGTGACCCCGCACCGCACGATGTACACCACTCTTGGTGTCGTCTCAGATGATTATCTCATGGACCTAACCGAAGCTGAACTTCTAGAAGGCTGGAAAGATGAAAATGTGATCAATGTAAAACGAATTAAGATGAGGCGAGATGGCAAAGAGATCCAAACGAAACACATTATTCTCACATTCGGTACAAGTGTTCTGCCCGAGACTATAGAGACAGGATACATCAAGATCAAAGTCAGGCCCTACATTCCGAATCCTCTCCGTTGCTTTAAGTGTCAAAGATTTGGCCACAGTTCGCAGAACTGTCGTGGCCGCCTCACCTGTGCGAAATGTGCCCACGAACATGTCATCCGAATCCTGCGAAAGCAAACTGCAATGTGTCAACTGCGACGGCGAGCATGCCGCCTACTCGCGGTCCTGCCCGTCGTGGAAAAAAGAAAAAGAAATTGTCACAATCAAAGTCAAAGAAAATATATCGTTCAAAGAGGCACGAAGTCGGGTGTCATACCTGCCAAAGAACACCTTTGCCGAAGTGGCGCGTCAGGGGGCAGCGTCGCAACGGCTTCCGGCGGCTGTCCGGCCCACACACATGGATGGATGGATGGATGGATGGATGAGGCTGAACCCTTTAAATCGGGCGGTGGCATACGCCACCTAGCCATGACCATTAACATAATTTGTACTTTGTGGTGGGTGAAATTTCACCCCTGCCTTAATTTTATCCACCAATCAGATAACCTCTGCTTGGTTATTTCTACCCGCTTAAAGTCTATTTTGCCTTCACTGTCCCTAAACCCCAATGCTTTGAAAAAATCAGCCCCGTTGCCTTGCACTGTAGGGTTAAGCCCCTTACAGAAAAGTATGAGGTGTTCAGCCGTTTCCTCTTCTTCTCCACACGCACAGCACAACGTGTCTATACCTTGGTACTTGACTCGGTACATCTTAGTCCGCAATACTCCCGTCCTGGCTTCAAACAACAAAGAGCTTCCCCTAGAATTATCGTAGATATTTTCTTTGGCAATTTCTTGCTTGAAAGTTCGGTATGTGCCCAGTGCTGATTTCGTCTGCATCCCTGCTTTCCACAGACCCCTCTCTGTTTCCTTAACCTTTTTCTTAACCGCTGTTTCCTGGTCTGCACCCCTCCTGCAGTCCAAATATTTGATTGACAGTTTTCTGGTCAGCTTCCTCCATTTTGTATCAACATTCCTCATGTACAAATAACTGAAAACTCTCCTTGCCCACCGCTTTTCTGCCATCTCTCTCAATCGCTCCTCAAATTCTATCTTGCTGCTGGCTTCCCTGCCCTCGAATGACGTCCATCCCATGTCACCCTGTACCCCCTGATTTGGTGTATTTCCGTGTGCTCCCAGAGCCAGTCTACCTACCCCTCGCTGCTTAACTTCCAACCTTGCTCGAACCTCTGATCTCATGCACAGGACCGCATTGCCGAAAGTCAAACTAGGGACCATCACCCCTTTCCAAATCCCTCTCACCACTTCGTACCTATTGTAATTCCACAGTGCCCTATTTTTCACCACAGCTGCATTTCTGCTACCTTTAGCCGTCACATATTTTTCATGTTCCGTTAGGTACTCAGCCCCATTGTTTATCCACACTCCAAGATATTTGTACTTATCCACCACCTCCAGCGTAACCTCCTGTATTCTATGCTCGCTGCCCTGATTATCATTAAAAGTCATGACTGCCGATTTTTCTTTACTAAACTTCAAACCTAAGCTATCTCCCTCTTTACCACAGATGTCCATTAATCTCTGCAAGTCTTCCTTGCTGTCAGCCATAAGTACAATGTCATCTGCATACATCAGTCCTGGTAATGACTGTTTAATCCATTCTCCCTGCTTGAAATAGGAAAGGTTGAAGCCAAGTCCGCTCCTCTCTAATTTTTTCTCTAATCCTTGTAAATACAGCATGAACAACAGAGGTGACAGAGGGCACCCCTGCCTAAGCCCCTGCTGTATCTCTATAGGCCCAGATACCTTGTTTTCCCATTTTATAAGCACCCTGTTACTTTTATAGATATCTTTTAAAAGATTTCTTACTCCATCTTCCACCTCTAGAGTGCCCAGTATGTCCCACAAATCCTTTTGGATTACACTGTCATAGGCTCCCTTGATATCCAGAAAGGCAAGGGTTCTCACGACATGAGAGTGTAGGGTTCTCACGACATGAGAACCCTACACACAGTGAGCCGGCAGTGACGCCATCCGCCCCCTCGGCGGCTGCAGCTAGCGCTGCTCCGCCAACTCACAAGAAGGGGCCATCGACCTCCGCGCTGGTGGCCTCCAGGGCCTCGTCCCTCGAGGCGAGGCCTTCTCGTCAAACCAATCGCTCGCAAGAGCGCGTGTCCAGCGCCTCGCAAGAGGCTATGGACACAACAACCAGCCAGACGGCGCCACTTGCGCCTAAGGAGCCGCGAGAATCTCGCGATCGCTCCAAAGAAGAAAAAGCCCGCATCACAGGGCCCGACAAGGGCTCTGTAAGTTAAGTTAGTTTCTTAAACGCACAGCACAAAAAACACTTTCAACATGAATACACAAATAATACATTGGAACGTCAGAGGACTCCTACACAACCTCGATGACGTTAAAGAAATCCTACACAGGTTTAATCCTAAGGTGCTGTGTGTTCAAGAGACACACCTTAAATCTACACAATCCAACTTTCTCCGGCAATACGCCATTTTCAGGAAAGACCGAGACGACGCCATTGCGTCGTCCGGTGGTGTAGCAATAGTTGTAGACAAGTCCGTAGCTTGTCAACATGTACCCCTTCAGACGGCCCTTGAGGCGGTGTCAATTCGGGCAATTCTTTTTAATAAATTGGTCACTGTATGCTCTATATACATACCCCCACACTATAGTCTCGGAAAAACTGAGTTTTATAATCTTGTTCATCAGCTTCCAGAACCCTACATGCTTGTGGGTGATTTTAACGCTCACAACACGTTGTGGGGAGATTCCCGATGTGACCCAAGAGGTCGTCTTATAGAAAACTTCCTTTGGAACTCTGGCGCGTGTCTCTTCAATGGGAAGGAACCAACATATTACAATCTTTATCATAATTCTTACTCGTCAATAGACCTGTCAATTGGCTCTGCCTCCCTTTTCCCCGATTTAAAATGGCGTGTGCTTAAAGATCCATTTAGAAGTGACCACTTCCCAGTGGCACTGGACTTGTTGAAACATAAGTCCCCTCCGCATGACCCTCGCTGGAAACTAGCCTCAGCTGACTGGAAGGGTTTTAAAGAATCCACATACTTATCACGAGATTTTATAAGTAATTTTAGCATAGATCATGCTGTATTATATTTTACTGCTTTTATTATTGACGCTGCAGAAAAGTTTATCCCTCAAACAAAAGGTCGTTCATGCGGAAGACGAGTTCCCTGGTGGAACGAGGACTGCAGGCAAGCTCGGAAAAAGCAAAACAAAGCCTGGGGCACTCTGCGCCGATACCCAACTGCAGAAAACCTTCTTCAATTCAAGCAATCTAAATCACAGGGAAGGCGCACGCGACGGCAGGCTAGGAGAGCAAGCTGGGAGAGGTTCCTGTCGGGAATAAATTCATATACCCAAGAAACAAAAGTGTGGAATGCGCTCAGAAGGCTAAAGGGGCAGGAACCAAATCCGCTGCCTTTGGTAAATAATCAAGGAAACAGGTTGGAGGACCAGGCAGACGCTCTCGGAACACATTTTCAGTATGTATCTAGCTCCGCGCACTATACACATACATTCCTTAAACACAAAGAAATAGAAGAACGGAAGACACTGGACCGCAAATGCAGAGGAAACGAACTATACAACTGTCCATTCAACAGTGCCGAGCTTAAAGCAGCATTGAACGCATGCAAAAGCTCTGCGCCGGGAGTAGACAGGATTATGTATGACATGATCAAGAACATACACACGGACACACAGATAACATTGCTCGCACTTCTTAATCACATTTGGGCAGCCGGACACCTTCCAGTGGCATGGAAGGAAGCTATCGTTGTCCCAGTTCAGAAGCAGGGTAAATACCCATCCCTGGTAACAAGCTACCGTCCGGTAGCACTTACAAGCTGCTTATGTAAGCTTTTCGAAAAAATGATAAATCGCTGTCTTTTGCATTTCCTAGAATCAAACAACATGCTTGATCCCTACCAGTGTTGATTTCGGGAAGGCCGGTCCACAACCGACCATCTTGTGCGCATTGAAGCAAACATACGCGATTCATTTGCTCATAAACAATATTTCTTGTCAGTTTTTCTCGACATGGAAAAGGCCTATGACACCACATGGCGCTATGGCATTATCAGAGACTTATCAGGAATGGGTATCCGTGGCAACATGATTAGCGTAATTGAAAGCTATCTCTCACGCCGAACTTTCCGAGTTAGAATTGGTAATGCCCTCTCTAGGCCATTTACACAGGAAACTGGGGTACCGCAGGGTGGCGTACTTAGCTGTACCCTTTTTATTGTTAAAATGAACTCTTTACGTTCGGTTATCCCACAAAGTATGTTTTATTCAGTGTATGTTGATGATGTCCAGATTGGATTTAAATCGTGTAACATCGCAGTCTGCGAGCGACACGTTCAGTTTGGATTGAACAAAGTCTCGACATGGGCAAATCAGAATGGCTTCAAGCTGAATCCACAGAAAAGCTCCTGCATCCTCTTCACAAGGAAGAGGGGCCTTGTCCCAGAGCCCAGTATCCAGCTCCATGATCAGCGCTTACCTCTGAACACTCAGCATAAATTTCTTGGTGTCTTGCTTGACTTTAAACTTACATTCATTCCACATATAAAGTATTTGAAAGCCAAATGTTTGAAAACAACGAACATTCTTAAAATTCTTGCGCACACGACATGGGGCAGTGACAGGGGCTGCTTAATGAACCTGTACAGGAGCCTCATACGGTCACGTCTGGACTATGGGTCTGTGGTGTATCACACTGCCGCTCCAAGTGCATAGAAGATTTTGGATCCCGTCCACCATTTAGGCATTCGCCTTGCCACAGGCGCCTTCAGGACAAGTCCTATACAGAGTTTATACGTAGAGTCTAATGAGTGGTCACTCCACCTGCAAAGAACATATATAAGCTTCACATATTTCCTCAAAGTGAAATCTAATCCTGAACACCTGTGTTATAAAACCGTTAAAGATATCACGTCTGCCACGCTATTTCAAAACCGACCTTGAATGAGAAAACCTTTTACACTACACGTGAGGGAGTTGAGCGAGGAAATGAATGTCCCACTAGATTTGCACCCACTGATGGCTCCAGCAAGGCTGTTGCCACCGTGGTTGTGGCAAATGTTAAAATGCGACATGTCATTTGTTGAAGTTACAAAACACGCTCCACTGGAACACATCAGAATGCACTTCCGAGAACTTCAATTAAAATACTCATGCCCAGAATTTTATACTGACGCATCAAAGTCCAATGCTGGCGTGTCTTATGCAGCAATTGGTCCATCTTTCTCAGAATCTGATGTATTGCACCCCGAAACAAGTATCTTTTCCGCGGAGGCATATGCATTAATGTTGGCTGTAAAACACATAAAGGAATTAAAACTTGAAAAAGCTGTCATATTTACAGACTCTCTAAGTGTAGTAAGAGCTTTAGTATCTCTACGGAAACATAAAAATCCAATAATCAATTACCTTTACTCATCGCTGTGTACTATGTACGCATCTAACCAATATATCGTAATATGTTGGGTGCCAGGACACAGAGGCATAGTGGGCAATACGCTTGCAGACGAACTTGCTGCATCCATAACTACGAGAGCCTGCAACTCTACCGTAGCAATCCCTCCCACAGACTTGAAGCCTTTCTTGCGCAATAAGCTGAGAAACTTTTGGCAATCCATCTGGGACCATGAAACCTCCAACAAACTTCATTTAATCAAGCCGCACCTACGAAACTGGCCTTCGGTAACAAAATCGCGACAAACTGATGTCGTGCTTTGTCGACTGCGAATAGGACATGTGTACGGCACTCATTCTTACCTGCTGACTGGTGGTGAACCTCCACTCTGTGGTAGGTGTGGTGAGAGGCTGACCGTTCTCCATGTCTTGGTGGAGTGTCGGGAACTAGAGGCTGAACGAAATAAGCACTTTCCTATAGCACACCGATGCCACATTCCCCTTCATCCGGTTTTGTTTCTTGGAGAAGAACCAATTTTTGACTATAAATCAGTGTTACAATTTTTACAAGATGTCGACTTATTGCGCGTTATAAGCCCACGTGATTCGTAGCGCGTCCTCTCAATGGAGGCTGCTACTACGATAGTTGTGATCTGTATGGCACATGCCTCCAGGTCCTTGCGCTTAAGGGCCCTGGTGAGGCACTAGTGCTGCCTCTTAGTATATCACCTCTTTTTAATACACCGTTTCTTCATAACATGTCATGTACCATAATCAACTTTTAATGCATATATAATTGCGGATGTCATTTTAACGAATCTTTTAGGCCTCTATACAGCCATGTTTTATCCATGTCTTAATATTAATTATTCATCTACCCATAGCAGCCTATTACCATAGCATTGGCGCTCTTTGGCCACATCTGGCCCTTGCGCCAATAAACTCCAATAATCATCATCAATTTTGTACTAGCTCTTTGTCATGTAATAAAAACGCTTCGATGAGCGCGGGAGAAAGTTTGTAAGTTAAAATTGCGCTTATTAAGGCGTTTCTAGCGGGAGCTACTGAACTCACGCAGGCGTATTTTCGAGGGGATGTACTATGCTTGTTTTGTTAGCAGCGATTTTTTCGCCCTCTGTGGCCATTTGGTGAACTCGCGAGTGCTCGGTCCCTGGAGCTACTACATGAACCGTTGGGCTTCTGTAGCCGTCTACAGGCGCCAGCGCGGCGGCGGCGCCAACCAGAAATCCCTCCACTCTAGAACAGACTGGGCTGGACTGGGAAAACTTTATTTAGGTCCTGTAGGACGCGCTTGGGGCGTAGCGGGCGTCTCCCACATAGGGACCGACAGGGAATACCTGGCGGCCGCTTCGTGGGCCTGCTGGACGGCCCATTGCTGGTCGGCGAGAAGCGAGCTTCTGAGGGACTTCCCCAACTTGTCCGAGGTAGAGTCAGGATGAGTGTTTCTACACTCCCAGAGCATGTGTGCGAGTGTCGCGGTGTATCCGCACGAGGAGCACATGTCGCTGGAGTACGAGTCCGGATAGAGAACGTGGAGTTTGGCGGGGTTTGGGTACGTGTCTGTTTGTAATAAGCGTAGGGTTAGCGCCTGCGGCCTGTTAAGTTTGGGGTGTGGGGGCGGAAAGATGCGGCGTCCAAGGAAGAAGTGTTTTGTGATTTCATTGTACGTAATGGGTGCATCCCTGTTGGTCTCTATCTCGTCGAGGTGCGGTTGCCCTGGGACGGCGCGGTCAGTAAGCGCACGCGCTGCGTCGTGGGAGATCTCGTTGAGGTTTGGCGGGGCACCCGGCACTCGGCCGAGATGGGCGGGAAACCAGATGACGGTGTGGTGCGTGAGGGCACTCTGATCCGCGCTGCGGAGGATGCGTAACGTCTGGTCCGAGACGACGCCGCGTTCGAAGGCTTTGATCGCCGGTCTGGAGTCGCTGTAGATGACTGGCCGTTTGCTGTCGAGCACAGCTAGGGCTATGGCTACTTGCTCCGCTACTTCGGGCTCTCGAGTGAGGACCGTGGCGTAGTTGAGGATCCGCTGCGAGGATGAGACCGCGACCGCGGCGAAGGCTCGGTTGTTGCGATAGGCAGCGGCGTCCACGAACGAGAAATCGTCCGTTTTCATGTCTATGCGCCTGAGAATGGCGGTCGCTCGCGCAAGGCGCCTGCCTCTGTTTAGATCGGGATGCATATTTCTCGGAATGGGAGCGATCGTGATGAGGTATCGGATCTCGCGGGGTACCGGCGTCAAATCTGGGGGATCCCTGGTTATCGAGGAGAAAAAGCCGAGCTCGCGCAGAATGTGGCGGCCCGCATTGGTGGTCGTGAGTCGGATCATCTGCGTTCGCTCCTGAGCCTCGGCGATCTCTTCTAGCGTGTTGTGCACGCCGAGCTCGAGGAGTTTATAGGTGGAAGTGGTGATATGTATGCCGAGGGCTCGTTTCACAACCTTTCGAATAAGGGCGTTGAGTTTGTCACGCTCCGCACGTAGCCAGTTGTGTATGGCAGCGACATAGTGGCAGAGAACAAACGCATGTACAAGGCGCAGTAGGTTGTCTTCTTTTAGGCCGTGGTGCCGGTTGGCCACTCTACGTACGAGTCGTATGGCATTTTCAGTCTTTGTCATGAGTTTCTGCACCGTTAGGGTGTTGGTTCCGCGGGACTCGATGATCATACCCAGAACCCTGATGGAGTCTACCCTGGGAACTATACGACCGTCTCTTATGCGGAGTGTGATATTGCGTTCCGCCGGAGGTTTCCACCCTCTGGGCTTGGCGCCACGGCGTTTGGGCAAGTATATCAACAGCTCCGACTTGGTGGGGGAGCACTTGAGACCGGTGTGTTCGAGATAGGACTCGGCAGTTTCAATGGCCTCCTGCAGGGCGGATTCGATGAACCCATCCGACCCCGCGGAGCACCAGATGGTTATGTCGTCCGCATAGATGGTGTGATTTAGCCCGTCGATCTTTGAGAGTCGCTCGGAGAGCGCGATCATCATAGGTTGAAGAGCGTCGGCGAGAGCACGGAGCCCTGGGGGGTTCCCTGCTGTCCGAGCTCGACTTCTTCCGACACCAGGTCTCCTGCGCGGAGGACAGCCCTGCGGCGGGTGAGGAAGGAGCGGACCGAGGCCCGAGCCCGAGGTCTGCGATCGCCTTCAGGATGGACGAGTGGGCGATCGTATCGAATGCCTTTTCTAAATCGAGGCCAAGTATGGCACGGATATCCCGAGTGTTTCCTCCGTTGAGAATCTGATGTTTTAGGAGTAACATGGCATCTTGAGCAGATAGCCCAGGTCGGAAGCCGGTCATGTGGTGCGGGAAGCAGTCGTGTTCCTCGAGATAGCGACCGACCCTGTTGAGGACGACTTGCTCCGCCACCTTGCCCACGCACGACGTGAGCGAGATGGGCCAGAGGTGATCTAAGCCAGGCGCTTTTCCCGGTTTGGGAATAAGGATCGTGTGGGCGAGTTTCCAGGCGTTGGGTAGCTCGCCCTTCTTCCACGTTTCGTTGATAGTACCGGTGAGGTAAGTGACGGAGGGCTCATCCAAGTTGCGTAGGAGCTTGTTGGGGATGCCATCGGGGCCAGGGGTGGAGCGGCCATTGAGTTCGTGGAGAGCTCGGCGCAGCTCTTCGACGGAAAAGTCGACGTCTAAGTGGGTGTTGTCGGTACCGGTGTATTCGGGGTGAGGAATCGACGGGTCCGTAGGAAGCGGAAGATATTTCTGCACGGCTCTTGGCGATGTCTTCCGGTGGTGCGGTCCCTTTGGCCTGATGGAGTATCTTCGTGATAGAATGGCGCTGATTGGTGCGGGTGTTGGTGTCGTCGAGGAGGTGTTTGAGGAGGTTCCATGTTTTGCCATTACGGACCTGCCCGTCAATCGAGTTACAGACTTCGTCCCACTGCTGTTTGGAAAGGGTGCTGCAGTGATCCGCTATGCTCCTGTTTAGCTCGGATATGCGTTTGCGTAACCTCCGATCGAGGCGCTGGCCCTTCCACCGGACCAGTAGTGATTGTTTGGCCTCGAGCAGGTGGGCGAGGCGACTGTCCATCCTGTCGGTGGGCAGGTCTGTACAGATGGTTTTGGTGGCCTTGCCGACGTCGACCTTAAGCTGATCCGTCCACGTCTCGAGACTAGGCGCGGCGTAGGGAGGACGTGTACGTCTTGGTCTTCCTGCTGACTGTGGGGAAGTGTACGGCCAATAAAAAATGGTCGCTACCTAGATCTACCGCGAGGTTGGACCAGCGGGCGTCAGCGATATTCTTGACGAAGCAGAGATCCGGGGTGGTGTCTCTTTGCGTGGACGTGTCGGTGCGGGTGGGGAAAGCCTTGTCCGTAATGAGGGTAAGATTCATGTCGTTCGCGTTCTGCCAGAGCTCGTTACCCTTGGGGGTGTCGTACGCGTAGCCCCAGGTGCGATGCGCAGCGTTAAAGTTGCCCGCGATCACTATCGGGTTGGATCCGGCGAGGCGAATGCCTTTCTGGAACACGCGTTTGAACCGTTGCTTGTGGTGGCTTGGGCTACTGTATACACGTACACGTTTATTTGTATGTACACGTTTGTCGGGATGCGTTGCCGGGGAGAAGCTCCATCATGACATGTTCGATTTCGGGCATATCGAGGTCGTGCACAAGGCAGGTGATCTTATTAACGACCAGCGTTAATAAAGAAAGCGCGCCTCTAGAACAGAGCTTCCTAGAAAAAAGCGAACGTGGGTTTTCTTCGGCGCGAATCGTCGCGTCGCGGTTCGGGGAGGCGCCGCCGTGGCCGCAGCTACGCGGGCTCTCCTGCTTCGGCTGGGTTCTCGAACCAGCGCTTTCAAAAGTTTATTCTCCCTCTCTCTCTTTCTGTATGGAGGGAGAGGGCGCGCAGTTCATCGTGTACGACTGCGTGCTGTGCTGACCTGCAGACCTTCGTCAACAGAGTTTCGGGCAAAGGAGTCCGTGTGTGTAGACAGGGGGGCGCAAAAGACAGGGTTGCAAAAGGGTAGGGAGGGGGGGGGGAGGTACGAGGTGAAACGGCGCGCAAGCTGGTATGCGAAAGCTTGCAGTGAACGCAAGCATCCCGCCAGCGTGAATACGTATCACAACTTATAGAAGCGCTTTTATGAATATGCGTCCCAGTTGCCGACGGCGACAGAAGCAAAAATGTCGTAGTTTCGCCCGAAAGGCGAAGCATCAATTGCGATAGCAAATTACTAGAGAGCTATTCGGAGTAGGGATAGTTTTATCGGCTGCATAAACTTGGACACATTCGCTTACTAACTGAATTAACAAGCGTGGTGTCAGCGCGCACAAGCAAACATGAATAGATCACACTCAATGACCGCAGACGACTGTCAAAACGCTGGCAGCAAGCGCATCCTCCGCAGCGAACGAAAGTTCGTGCGGTCTATCGCTTCAACGGAAACTGAGCGGCGAATGCACAGCGCATACAAAGGTCAGAGCCGTGTGGAGATCGGTTTTAAGACACGGTGCGGGCGACCGCCACAGCCGGGCAAAGTACAAACGCAGTTGTTTACGTTGGCAGAATAGAAGTTGCCCCCCTCCCTCCCCGCGCTGCTTTCCCGCTTTCTTGCTTTCGCGTGGGAGATTGAGAGGCCAGTTCCCTTTGCGCCCGGTTGCAAGATACGCATTTGGAGCCGCAGTACAGCGTCGCCCCGCCTCCCTCCCTCCCATACCCCCATGACCTTTCGCGCGACCGAAGTCGCGTTTGCTTTCCGCCAAGGAGGTATAAATAAAGCTTGCTGGAGTGGAGGGGACGCCCCTGAGCTGAAGCCGCGCGCCGCCATGTTGGCATAGGCAGAAAGCGCGCCTTCTGCCACGGCAGCAGCAGTGCTAGTGAGTGTGGTGGCGTCCGGACGTTGTAATCGTTGCATCATGTGTTGCGTACGGCTGCACAAATCGAGCGAAAAAGGACTGTGGGATTACGTTTCACTTGTAAGTAGCACATTTTGAACTTCATGGAAACTTCTCTGCCTGTCGCAACACATGCTGACAGCTCGCAATCTGTCGGCAATTTCGCATCTGACGGTCATTATTTTTTTCCAAGCAGATTTCCTAAGGACCCAAATGTGCGAAGCACGTGGGAGCGCGCTGTTCGGCGGTAAGGCTGAAAGCAAAAAGACGGTGATCACATGTGTTCGAGACACTTCACGCTGGGTTGTTTCGACCGGACTGGGCAGACGATACGGCTGCGACCCGGAAGTTGTCCGACTGTGTTTGACGCATTTCCAAACCCCCTGCAAAAGCCAGTTAGTACACATTCTTGTACTAATTGACATCACCAGTGCGGAGCGTGAATAGGAAAAGAACGCACCGTTTGCTATCCGCTGAAATTAAATAGCTGACCCCCTAGATTTGGTAATCGGTTGCCTGTGTAGTCTTAATAGGTTTGCTCGCAACTACGAGCGTCGTTTGAGCAGTATACGAGCAGCTGTTTTGTCTTACATTTGTGCCTTTTCTGTTCTTATATTTGTGGTTGCTTTACGCAATGCCGTGAGTAAAGCCAGTAGTTTTAAACTGTGCAATTCTCGTTCCAGTTGATAAGAAAGCGACCACCACTGAGGCCTCAAAGTACTCCAGCCGACAGAGGTGTTGAAGTTGACAAAGTTGCTGAAGATGTGGCAGTTGCATCGCCTACAAAGCAGCATTACAAATAAATGCTTTATGTTTCTCAAGAGGAGATAACAAGGCTCAAGAAAATCAAAATTCTGCAGCAGAGGAAGCGGAGATTGACCAAAAAGAACGACACTGCTCAAGAGATAATAAGGTATATCAAGGACCAAAAGCTCATGTCTGAGGAGGGCATGGAGGTGTTCACTGCAGCCTTTTCCCCTGATATTGACACGTATACATGTTTATCTTCCACCGGCTAAACATATGTTAAACGTTATCGCTCGGCGCAGAACGCGCCTGTATCGGAAGTTTCTAGAACGTTAACGATGCTTCTTTCCGTTGCCTGTTTTCACCGACGCTTATGTTATCTGATTGTATGACCGACGCGAATTGTCTAGAACTTTCTGGAAGACCCGCGGGCATCAGGGATTAATCTGGAACCTTCGATGACTCAGGTATAAAAGCCGACGCGTTTCGCCGCTGATCAGATTTCGACGATCGCCGACTGTGTTCGCCGCTATCGTTGTGCTTTGAGTGTAGCTTGCTTTTGTGGGCACAGGGTCGCCCAATAAACAACCAGTTTCGTCATACACAGTGTTACGACTGTTTTGCTCACTGTCACTACTACGTGACATCTGGTGGAGGTGCGGGGTATCGATCCCCGTACCTCTCGCGACCTCGGCAGCAGCTACCATGACAGCACCTGCGCCAACATCTGCAATCATGATGCAACAACCCAGGGAGCCGCCGACTTTCCGCGGTTCGCCATGTGAAGACCCCGAAAGCTGGCAGGAGGCATACGACCGGGTCGCTACGTTCAACAAGTGGGACTGCGACGACAAGCTGCGCCATGTGTACTTCTCGCTTGAAGGCGGCGCCAGAACCTGGTTCGAGAATAGGGAGCATGCACTAACAACCTGGGACCTCTTCCAAGCCGCATTCCTGGACACCTTCACTAGCGTCGTCCGTAAAGAAAGAGCTGCAGGCTTGCTGGAAAACCGTGTACAGCTCCCGAATGAGAGCATCGATATGTATGTACACTGAAGAAATGACTCGATTATTCCGGCACGCCGACCCCGCTATGCCAGAAGACAAGAAAGTTCGCATGCTCATGCGGGGAGTTAAGCAGGAGCTATTCGCCGGACTTGTGCGGAATCCACCAACGACAGTCCAAGACTTTCTCTCGGAGGCTACGACGATCGAGAAAGCACTGGACATGCGAAACCGGCAATACAATCGCCGTTCGACGCCACAGTACGCCGAAGTCCAAGGACTTTCCCACGACCTACGAGACACCATCAGGGCGATAGTACGCGAAGATCTGCAGAAGTTACTACCGTCGTCGCAGCCTCAAGTTGCTTCCATCGCCGATATCGTGCGGGAGGAAATCCAGCAATCGCTAGGACTTCCCGAATCACCGCAACCCCAGCCGGAAGCGATGACCTACGCTGCCGTCTACCGTCGTCAACGCCCCCCTCCGCGCTCGCGCCAGGGCCCCGTAACGCCGCAGTTCCTTCGTCCACCGCCGCCGCCGCCAGCACGCCCGCCCGTCGCCCAGCGCAGCTACCAAAGGAAGACAGACATTTGGCGCGCCCCCGACCACCGCCCGCTCTGCTATCACTGCGGGGAAGCCGGCCACGTCTACCGCCGATGCCCATACCGCGCGATGGGCCTACGAGGGTTTGCCGTCAACGCGCCGCGTCCACAGCTTGGCGGAAGCAAATTATTCCACAACAGCAAAGGAGTGCCTCGCCATCATCTGGGCTACATCAAAGTTTCGCCCCTACCTCTATGGCAGGCCCTTTAAAGTTGTGAGCGACCACCACGCCTTGTGTTGGCTAGCTACCTTGAAGGATCCTTCAGGTCGCCTCGCACGATGGAGTTTGAGACTTCAAGCATTCGACATCACCGTCGTTTACAAGTCCGGGCGAAAGCACGCTGACGCCGACTGCTTGTCTCGCGCCCCCGTCGAACCGCCGCCACAGGACGACCAGAATGACGACACTTTCTTGGGACCCATCAGTGCCGACGAATTCGCCGAACACCAGCGAGCCGACCCGGAACTAAGGAGCGTAGTAGACTACCTGGAAGGCAAGACCGTCATTGTGCCCAAGATGTTCAGGCGAGGATTGGCGTCGTTTTTCTTGCAAAACGACATTCTCCCAAAGAAGAACTTCTCGCCTCTCCGAGCCAACTACCTCCTCGTGGTACCCTCAGCATTGCGTCCAGAAGTTCTGCAAGCTCTCCATGACGACCCAACGGCTGGACACCTCGGCTTTTCCCGCACACTCGCGAGGATACAAGAAAAATACTACTGGCCTCGCCTCTCTGCCGACGTCGCCCATCACGTAAGGACATGCTGAGACTGTCAGCGACGCAAAACACCGCCGACAAGGCCAGCCGGACTTCTACAGCCGATCGAGCCACCTCGCCGACCGTTCCTGCAGATCGGGATGGACTTACTGGGGCCTTTTCCGACGTCGATGTCCGGGAATAAATGGATCGTCGTAGCTACGGACTACCTCACCCGCTACGCCGAAACAAAAGCCTTGCCCAAAGGCAGTGCTGCCGAGGTAGCCCGATTCTTCGTTGAGAACATCCTCCTGCGTCACGGTGCCCCAGAAGTCCTCATCACCGACAGAGGTACGGCCTTCACGGCTGAACTAACTCAAGCCATCCTGCGCTACAGCCAGACAAGCCATCGCCGAACCACCGCCTACCACCCGCAGACGAATGGCCTCACCGAGCGCCTAAATAAGACCATCGCCGACATGCTGGAAATGTACGTCGACGTCGAACACAAGACGTGGGATGCCATCCTTCCGTACGTGACCTTCGCATACAACACGGCCATGCAAGAAACGACGCACATGGCGCCGTTCAACCTGGTCTACGGAAGGAAACCGGCAACGACGCTTGACGCCATGCTACCGGATGTCTCCGACGAAGAAAATCTCGACTTTGCCACCTATTTGCAGCGTGCCGAAGAAAGTCGACAGCTCGCCCGTCTGCGCATCAAGAACCAGCAGAGGACCGACAGCCGACACTACAATCTTCGCCGACGCTACGTCGAGTACCAGCCCGGAGACCGTGTTTGGGTCTGGACTCCGATACGCCGACGAGGACTTAGCGAGAAACTCTTACGTCGCTATTTCGGACCATATAAGATCATCCGACGTATTGGCGCACTGTACTATGAGGTCGTGCCAGACGGTATTTCGCAATCACAGCGGCGCCGCGTACGACCTGAAGTCATCCACGTGGTGCGTCTTAAGCCTTTCTACGCCCGCTGACGAACTTAGGTCCTTTTGTTGCTTTGTTATTTTTGTCCCTTTCTGTACGCGTGGTTTTGGTTTCGCTTTCGTGTTTGTAGCATCGGGACGATGCTTTTTAAAGGGAGGGTATTGACACGTATACATGTTTATCTTACACCGGTGGCCGCTTTCCACCGGCTAAACAAATGTTAAACGTTATCGCTCGGCGCAGGACGCGCCTGTATCGGAAGTTTCTAGAACGTTATCGATGCTTCTTTCCGTTGCCTGTTTTCACCGACGCTTATGTTATCTGATTGTATGACCGACGCGAATTGTCTAGAACTTTCTGGAAGACCCGCGGGCATCAGGGATTAATCTGGAACCTTCGATGACTCAGGTATAAAAGCCGACGCGTTTCGCCGCTGATCAGATTTCGACGATCGCCGACTGTTCGCCGCTATCGTTGTGCTTTGAGTGTAGCTTGCTTTTGTGGGCACAGGTTCGCCCAATAAACAACCAGTTTCGTCATACACAGTGTTACGACTGTTTTGCTCACTGTCACTACTACGTGACAGTCACTACTACGATACAGCAACTCCCCAACAGGGCAGGAATAGACCACAAAGGCACGTACCCATCTGAGCTGCGTGCATTTGCGTTAACGCTGCACTTCTATGCTCCGTCAGCTTATCAGTATGTATGTACGCTCGAACTTTAATGGAGCACTGCCAGCAAAGCGCACTATACGAGAATGGCACAGTTCCATAAACTTGGATCCTGGCTTCACAGCTGAGTCACTGTCTTTCTTGAAAAAACTTGTCCAGTGCCGCACGGAGACTCTGTACTGTACTTTGATCGCCGATGACATGTCAATCAGGAAACATGTTCAGCTTGTGGGCGACAAAGTGGTTGGATATGTGGACTTTGGGCGTGGAACGCGTGATGATAGTGTGCCTGAAGCCACTTAACAATGCATCTGTGTATAATGCGCCTTGGCTTGAACTTGTGAATTAAGTTGCCACATGGTTATTTGCCACGATCGAGCGCCCCTCGCGTGACATTAGGGCATGGACTCGCGCCTGCCGTCTGCTGCCGTTCGGCCGCTGTCTGGGCGCCTTTTGCAGTGTTTCCGTTTGTTCGCTGTCGTTCCTTGTGCTTGTATACTTATGACGGTCATCTGAAATACATTTTACGACGTCTTCATTCGCGCAAACTAACTCAAAGAGCTTATTTCCTAGACGACAATTTATTTCCCAAGGAAACGCTGCAGTGCCAGCCGAATGAGCTCAGACCAGCGCATTGCGTGTTTTTCATGCGCGGATCTAGACTTTGCAGATTAAGGGACTAATAAAAAAGCATAAATAGCACATGACTAATAAAAGCATAAACGCATGAACATAGCACATAAGAAGCCAGTTAGGATAACATTTACCAGTTGCTACATTTCCAGTTCTACATTTACGTGATATTAACCCATTAAAACGTCTTTGCTTGTGACGAGTAGATCATGGTATACTATCTAATTTTTCATTTCTTCACAGAAACACTCGGCAGTAACACTAGGACCTGACAGTGCAGTTTAGATTCAACCAACACACGTTCCTTTAACTGCTTCTCTAAATTAGGCCGTTCTTCACCGGTTAATATCAAGTGGCGGTAATTTGAAGTAAAGCTAATTGAGGCTTACAGCTATTTGCAGAATACGTAAAGGAATGTACCAATATTTATTCACTGTTCCGTGCTACACGTTCCACTCACTTGTGCAATTTACTGCTGCTTGTTTCTTGAGGAACAGACGTCACGAATCTATTTCGCGAACTGACACAGGCTGCTTGGCCCAAATTTTTTAGTGATATGTGCCTTTTGGACCGTATGGCTGCAGCTAGAAAGAAGCCGAAGCCTCATTTATTAGCATTATGAGGCTTATTGAAGATATCATTATTCCCCTGTGGAGGTCAAAAATCAAGTGAATTTATTTGAGGCTTGTGGTGTCTTCTCTATGAGGCGGGTATGTGAGGTTCTCTTTTATGTACTCACGAAGCGAATAGTTCTGAGTTTGTGTAGTTAGGCAACGCAGAATCGAGACATGGTGAGGCAGAAGGGGTTTGAATTTTCCTCTTCAGCGCAGCCTAAGCTGCGCTGTATAGCTTCGAGTATAGCTTAGGCATTGCAATTGGCGCGTAAAAAACTGCTTCATGGTTTCAATTCGAAGTTGTAGTGAACTGATGGGTTTCGCGAATAATGCGTGCCTTGCCATAACTACATAACCACAGTCGGTAGATTTAGTTGCGTAAGCGCTGTGCCATGATGTCGATAAATACAACTGGGGGTCATTATTGAAGCGTGCTCAAGCAGTTGAAGAAGAAGAAAGACAGAATTTGTAGTAAAGGGGCCGGGGGTCAAGGGAGAATAAAGAAGAAGTTAGTAATGGCGACATGAAGAGTACTTTGTCTGTTTATTATGTGCGGGCTTGTTACAATTATGAAACATTTTCTCTCGTGCAATTGATAGGCTCTCGATCTTAACCACAAAACTGTTCTTTCAGGTGATTGCTGTTATACTATACGTGACGCGCCGTCGCCTTAACAGCCATGAGCAACGCGTTTTCTGAGTGCCTGTTTCACAGTAGGGTGAAAGTATTAGCAAACTTTTTCACGCAAAATGCGCGCCTAACTCTTCCGTTTACGCATTAATAAAGTAGCCATACTTGACTAGAACAACTCACCATAGTAATAAGAATCGTCATTAGAAGATTCGCTGTGCAGTTTCCTTCTAACAAGAATTTATAATATTGACATCAAATACCAATACCAAGATTTTCTTCCTAGTAAAATGCAATGTCTCTCATAGCTAAGCACTAACGGAATGTTAAGTGTTTTTCGGAGCATCACACACAACTTTGTGTGCTAAAATTGCAGACATTATTTTTACGCAACCTTTATGGACAGACACTGAGCATATACGCATTGCAAAACCAGTAGACCCCTTCAATGCTACATAGCTTGCTATATCCACGCCGCAAATTTTCACGACTCGCGATTCTGAAGAAGAAACTGCCGTTCAGGCATGAAGGTAAAAAGAAGCCGGCATATTCTTCAATAAGTACGGCTCGAGCCACCAATACCCCAAGCGTGCACGAAGGAAACGAGCGCGCGCAGCAGCCGAGCGAGCGCCGTCCTGGCCGTGACGTCACTCGTAGAGGGCGCCAGTGATCACTCAATCACTCAACTTCTCGCCGCTAATAGAGCGCGTCCCCCGCGCGCTTTCACTCGCGCATACGGCGCGCGGCGACGATTTTATCGCCCTTGGACTTTATACGGAACCTCACGGCGACGCCGACGGCAGAAATCCGGTTGAAGCGTCCATATTGTCACGAGCCTCGAGAAGTAGCCCTGAAGGTTTAATAAACGTAGAGCTGCTGGCTCTTGGAAGACGCGACCGTCGGGGCTGGCTTGAGCAGAGAAGGAGCGCGCGGTCTTCTTCTCTTGGGCTCGACCCACTCTTGCCCTCGACCCACTACCTACAGGTGGCAATATCCCCCCTTCCGAACAAAAACATCGCCTCGATGCTAAAAAAATAGGCGTAGAAGACAAAGAAGAGGAAGGCAGGCAAAGCGAAAGTACACAAAAAAATGTAGCCGTCACGCCGGCACAGTCAATGAACGAAGAAGCAAGCTCACAAAGATAAATGAAAAGTAGAAACAAAGAAGGGAATGAGAGAAAAAATGAAAACAAAAAAATTACGGACGCGCAATGTACGGCTTCATGCGCACAACATGAACTATGTCTGAGGTCGGGTGTCTTTGTGTCCTACTCCGTGTCTGCGATGTTGTGTTCGGAACAACTTCGTAGCTTCCTCAGCACGCTCTGCAGATTCCTCGGCGTCAGTTGTCAATTGGTCAGCGTCTTGACACGGCAGCATAGCGTCCAGCATCGTCTGGACTTCGCGACCGTAGAGAAGGCGAAAGGGCGTGAAGCGCGTCGTCTCTTGCACGGCGGTGTTATACGCGAAGGTCACGTAAGGCAAGATCCGATCCCATGTTTTGTGTTGAACGTCGATGTACATTGCGAGCATGTCTGTGACAGTCTTATTCAGTCGCTCGGTAAGTCCGTTGGTCTGCGGATGGTACGCGGTCGTCTTGCGATGCCTGGTGTTGCTCAATTCAAAAACTTCGTCCATAAGCTGCGCTGTGAAAGCTGTCCCTCTGTCGGTTATTACAGTGGAGGGAGCACCGTGACGCAAGACGATGTGGCGCATGAAGAACTGCGCTACCTCTGAGGCCGTGGCTCGTGGGATCGCCTGCGTCTCAGCATAGCGTGTTAAATAATCAGTCGCGACGATTACCCATTTGTTACCGTCGGCCGAGAGAGGAAACGGTCCGAGAATGTCCATGCCGACTTGGTCGAAAGGCGTGTGAGGTGCTTCAATTGGCTGAAGTAAGCCAGCCGGTTTAACGGATGGTGTCTTGCGGCGCTGGCATTCACGGCAGCCTTTAACGTACTGTTTGACGCTTGCTGAAAGCCCGGGCCAATAGTACATTTCGCTTACTCTAGCGAGTGTTCGTGAAAAGCCTAAATGACCAGATGTCGGTTCGGCATGGTAAGCGAAGAGGATGTCGTCGCGCATGTCCCTTGGAACCACCAGGAGGTAAGCACGGCTGGTCGAACGAGCATTCTTCTTATAAAGCACGTTGTCTCGCAGACAGAAGGACGTCAGCGAGCGGGACAGATGGCGTGGTATGGTTGTGTCGCGGCCCTCTAAATGATCGATGATCGGTCTAATCTCAGCGTCGTCACGCTGCCGTCTGCTCAAGTCCGACGAACTAATGGCACCCAGGACGCCGTCATCATCCTCTGTTTCCTGACTGGCAGGATCAATGGGTGCGCGGGACAGTGTGTCAGCGTCTTCATGCTTACGGCCAGACTTATAAACGATGGTGATGTCAAATTCCTGTAGCCGCAAGCTCCACCGTGCCAGTCGTCCTGAAGGGTCGCGCATGCTTGCCAACCAACAGAGGGCATGGTGGTCCGTCACTATTTTGAAGGGACGACCATAGAGATAGGGGCGAAACTTTATGATCGCCCACACGACCGCGAGGCACTCTTTCTCCGTAGTCGAATAATTCGCCTCGGCACGGGACAGGGAGCGGCTGGCATACGCTATAACTCTTTCCACTCCATCTTGAAGCTGGACGAGCACTGCGCCAAGGCCAATGCTGCTGGCGTCGGTATGCACCTCAGTATCAGCATCATCGTCAAAATGTGCAAGAACGGGTGCTGACTGCAGGCGCTGTCGTAATTCAGCAAAAGCCGCCTGTTGCTCATTATGCCACACAAATGGCGTATCGTCCATCGTAAGGCGTGTCAGGGGTTCCGCTATCTTCGAAAAGCCTTTAATAAACCGGCGATAGTAGGGTCGAAGGCAAGAGTGGGTAGAGCCCAAGAGAAGAAGACCGCGCGCTCCTTCGACCATCCAGTCTTCGACGTCTTCGAACACTGTGCCATGAAACGTCTTCGGGATCCGTGGACTCTCAAGTGTGTAACGGTTCGACATCGTGCTTCCCGTACCGGTTGCGGCGGTTTGAAGAGAAGCGCTGGTCATACCGGTTGATGTGGTGGGAACTGTAGCGTTGACGACTTCTGGAGACAGTCCCCTGATCCTGCGACTGGCCCGATGCACGGGAGTGTCGACAGGCACTGGATTCGTAGCGCGGATCCTTGGAGGGGTCTGCAACATCCGTGAAGACGCTTACCCAGCACCTCCACCAGTTTGTCACGAGCCTCGAGAAGTAGCCCTGAAGGTTTAATAAACGTAGAGCTGCTGGCTCTTGGAAGACGCGACCGTCGTTGCTATCGCAATTGCTATCGCAATAAAACAAAGAAGTGAAGGGTGTGGAGACAGCAGGGAGACCAACGGCGTAGAGCCGCGGTTACGCGAAGAATCGAGACAAGCTTCGTAGCAACTCAATCTAGAAGGACAGAATTGCAGTAGGCGCGTTGCTTATAAATGTACCGTACTTGTATTCAGTCACGCCATTTTAAAGATACTGTTTTATTGTTAAATTCGAGGCTCTGACCTACTAGTGTTTCAACGTGGGCTGGTTAGTTTTTCGGCATATATTGACAAAAAACAGCGCGTAGACGGAACAGCGTTCTGTTTTCGGCAAAAGACGTAATTCCATTCCCTTTCCTTTTCGGTGTCGCGAAAATGTGGAATGATTCCGGATTCATTGCAATTCCGGAGTGGTAACTCCGCAACACTGCTGCCAACCAATAGCTGTGTCTCATTTTCTCTTCGCATAGCCATTTCATGAGATATATCCGGAGATTCACACTGATGACGCGTGCCCTGCTTGCGGGGATAGATCAACACTTTCGCACATGCTCTGGGGATGTATCTTCATGTCAGCTAGGTGGGAGGCCGCTCTCCGCAACCCACTCCTGGCTGAGCAACGTTGGGCTATCCAGCAGGCCCACGGTGTGGCCGGCAGGCTAGGCTTGTCGGTCCCGACGTGGGAGCGGTCCGCGACGTGCTAATACGCGTTCTGCAGGACTGAAAAAATAAAGGTTATTCAATCAATCAATAGCCATTTTCATTAATAAAGTCTTTCTATCTATCCATAGCAATTTTCCTAGCGACGTCATCAGTGGCTCCTTGGACTCGGTATGGGTAACACCCGCGTCGCTTGCTCCGAAGAGGAAGAGCGCGCCTTCAAGGAGCGCCGGCGCGCTCAACGGCGCGAATGGATGAGAAAGCGTCAAGAAACCGAACGCGCAGCGGCCCAACGTGCTCCGGCCGATAGTGGAAGTGCTCACATTTAGAAAGAATGTGTCTAGAATCGATGTGTAACCAATTGCAGTTTACCATAGTGACATAAGGCAATGATCAATATGGTGACCAAGTGAATGGAACTGAAAAAAAAAAACAAGACAGAAGTAAACACGAAGTTATGTGTTGTCGTTTCAACCAATTAACATAACCACTAAATTAAGAAATTTAAAATATAATTAAACAAAACGAACAGCTTCGCTGGTCTTCCATCTCTACATAGTAGAAGAGCTCTCATTTTTTACCCCCTTTAAGTCTGCAGCATTCGCTTTGGCAGACACGCGTCTTTAAATGCGTAAATGCATACCGTATAGCGCTTGTCTTTGTCTTCTCCCTTTCTTGTGTTTGTCTTTTATATCGCGCTGAGTTACTTGTTCAGTAAATGAAAATGCATGTTAATGTCCACAACGCTTGCGTGTTCAGTTGCGAGAAACATATTTTCACTTCTGTTTGTGGACAGCGAAATATCTCAAACCACTGGCATAGGTAAATGCACAAGTATCATGTAGTGAAAACACTAAATAAAAAGCAAGAAGTACTATTGGTATTTTTCGCTTGGCCGATCGCTATCGCGCAATAGAAAAGTCGCAAACAAGCGGGAAAGGGCCGAAACGCACTAAAGTGGTCCCGCACTTAATAGTCCGTTCAGAAAACCCGAAAGCTGCGATACTGGTTAAACTGGCTCATAAGAACATGTACACCGTCGTGCCGTTCGAGTTCACTTCATAATGAAATGGAGATAGCTCATAGGCGGGCGTGAAGCTGATACACAATTCGTAGTTTCGGCAGCGCTGATAACAAAACCGTAACTTTGCACCGCCCTTGCGGCGCAGTGCGCTTGATAATGCAAGCGTGCGGGTAATCTATTGCTTGGCCTTGGCGCGGCGACTGCCGCGCAGGGTGGACACTGACTTGCCGCTTTCGGAGCTGCTCTTGCTCTTTTTGCTGCCTTCGGATCGCGTCGCGAGCGTGTTCTTCATGCGCTCTATATTCTGCTTGGCCACTAGCGACGTGCGCCTCGATTCCATCTTGGTGCACTCAATCGAGGTGGCGGGCGGCAGACTGCGGAGCGTCATGAGCGATACGAACAGGAAGAGCTCCGCCGCGAGAAGGGCCCATTGTTCTCGGCCCGCGTTTTTCAGCAGCAGGGAGAGAAGGGCGCAGCCCGCTCCGAGGCGGCCGCAGGCGAACGCCCAGCCGATGGCGGTGGCACGCATGGCCGTCGGGAAAAGCTCCAGGACGTAGACGAAGGAGACGATGCCGCCGGAGTAGTACAGGGCTATCTGCACCTCAGCCAGTGCCTCGATGACGACGCTCGATTCCGTGGCGGCGACGACGCTCAGGATCAGCAGGCACTGGACCACACAGAGCGCCGCGAACAGCGTGGTGATCACGGTGAGCATGGTGACCTTCCTGATGAGCAGGTGCATAGCCGCGTATCCCGCTAAGTTGAAGAAGAACGCGATGTACGGCACCCACGGCGTGCTCCGCTGTTGCTTGGTGAAGACAACGACGTACAGCGCGAACGTGTTGGAAAAGGAGGCGCCGCACATGATGAGGGCGCGCCGCCGGATGGAAAAGCCGCTGAGCAGCGCTGCGACGATGGTCGACCGGCGTTCCGCGGTGTGGCACATGTCCGCCTTAAGTTTGTCCAGCAAGCGGGCGGCGCTCGGCAGGGGATAGCGATTGGTGTTGGCTGCGGCAAATACGACGCTTTCCACTCTCGCGTACTGCCCCTTAGCGACTAGCCAACGCGGGGACTCGTAGATGGTGAGGTAGGCTGGCAGCAGCATCATGGCCGGCAGGAGGAAGGCGGCCAGCTTGAGTTCCCACCTGAAGTCCAACTGCAGCAGGAAGAAATACAAGACGTCGGAAGCCAATAAACCCAGCGTGCCGCTGACGGCTATGTGCAGCGGTCGGTTGTCGTGCGTGGTGACCTCGAAGAGGGAGATGGCCGAGAAGGCCATGGTCAAGGTGGAGCTTCCGGCGCTGAAGAACTTGAGAGCCGCATGCGTCACGTAGTCGCCGGAAAGGCAGCTCGAAGCTGTGGAGACCATGAGCACCACCGTCGCCGCTACAAGAACGGGCACTCGGCCGACGCTGTCCGCCACGTATCCAGCCACCAGGACGAATATTGCCGCGCCCGCGTTTTGAATAGCAGACATGCCGGCGATCAGCAGCTTTCTCTGGCAGACCAGGTTCCACGCACTCACGACGGTCGTCTCCGCCCGTACGTCGTCGTAATCCCACTCGCGGCAGGGCACCGTCCGCGAGTTGTTTGGTTCCGCCGGGTTCTCATAGGCGAGGCATCGGCCCAACTGCGCTCCGTCTTCGGAGGCGGCTGCCGAAATGTTCAAGTACGGCAACGGCTGCTTGCATTTGAACTCCACGCCTCTCGATATCAGCGGAAACGCCAAGGCGTGGCTGTTCGCCAGAAAAGCGCCGAGAGCGCAGAGCAGCATTAGCCGCTTCTGAAAGGTGCCGTGACCGAACGCGTCGTAACAGTCAAAAGACTCGCTGGTCAGCAAATCCTTCTCCTGCAGGTGTGGCGATACGAGAAAGGCCATCTTACAGGTCCTAATGTGCTGCGGCGAGCCGAGTTTCTTGTAGCGTTACGTAGAAAATCCCTCTCATCGCGCATCAACATAGAAAAGCACCCATTTGGGATCTCCGCTTCTTCTTCAGTTGGCTCGCAGCAATGGCGCGTGTAAATATGAAAGGGGGGGGGGGGGTAATTGTCGTCCGGTCTGGGCTGCTTGATTACCGTGTACTTCTTTACTTACTATGCCGTCGCTCACACAATGTTACCCTAATGAAAGGGAAGAGGTAGCACGGAAACTATATAGAAGTAGCAAAACTGTACCAGGTAGGATCGTGATGATGATGACCTTATCATCTTTGGCGCATACCCACTCACGGGGATCGGCCAAGAGTCGGGCAGATTTTATATATGTGCTAAGTGAATAAATTTAGCAAATGGCTAATTTTGGTAAATATACTAAAGCGAATAAATTCTAAGACGATTCAGTAGACAATAGTGAAAGATGGAATAACATATTCGTATTTTTCGATCTGGCACGACCGCCAGGTGCACGCAGTGGGTCAGCGCAGGACTGTCCTGACGGACAACGGTGGAAGGATTGCCGACGACGTTTGAGACTATGCTGCTGTACAGTCTCAGAGGATAAGAGCGGAGTGCTCCGGCTGCTTGTAAAGCTTGCAAAATGCGTCAGTGGTGGGAAGTTCGCTCAAAGTAGAAGACTAACATTTATTGAGGTAAAAGGGAAGGGGTTTAGGAGCTAGATGGGTGGGGCCCAAGTCCAGGGCTCCACTGGCTTCTGCCGCCAGCCGGACGTGGCCCAGAAGCGCTAGTTGCACTTCCGGGTCTGAGCTAGCGAGGAGTGCCTCCCATTGCTCCGGAGAGCTTTCTAGTCTATACCTATCCTGTAAAGAATTTAGTTTATCTGGCCTTTTACTACATCCCCATGAGACGTGGTAGAGGGTCGGTGGCGATTCGCGACACCACGGACAATCGTGCCCGTACAAGGTTGAAAAAATTTTGTGCAGTCGCCATAAATTTGGATTGACCCCCGTTTGAATTCTACGGAGGTCCATTGCGTCTTCCACTTCAAGATATTTGTGGGGGACGCCATACTTTTGCCGTGCGCCTCGCTGATGAGCAAGAATCTCGCGCGGATCCAACCGAGCAGGATCACTGTCTTCCTCCCCGCGAAGGCCATCCAGTGTCGTGTGGGGTGGTTGTAATTGGGAGGGCGGCTGGTGCTCCGCTCGGTTCGTGAGCTCTCGAGCTAGAGCGTCCGCCCTCTCGTTACCCTCTAGGCCAGCATGTCCCGGGCACCAGACCAGCCTATAAGTGTTTTTTAGATCCCTTCCTAATAGGTTGCGTATTTTTTAATCGGAGGCGGCCGTTCGTAAAGAGTCGGCACGCCTCCTGGGAATCCGAGATGATGGTGATGTAGGCCTTCCCTACTTTTCGCTCCCCATCTTTAATTGCCAAGGCGAGGGCGAAACACTGGTAGCCCCTATCCCGAAGAATATGGCCAAAGAAAGGCATAAAAAAAGGAAAGAGGAACGAATAAAATGGCCCCGAAAACTAGTCAGAGGCAATGACAACGTACTCTACGCAGACGCTTCGAGATATAATTGGAAGCGCGCAGTAGTTACAGTAATCAATAGCGACACGAGTAGCATGGTATCAAGCGCCTCCCTGTACACGTCCTCGATCGCCAAGGCGCTCAAAGTAACTTCCTTCGTTATGGCTCTGTCTGTAAGAATCCGGCGCATATGGACCACAGGCATAACGGTCAACACGCAGGGACGGGGCAGCCATCGCTGCATTGGAGCGCACTCCTGGTTTCCGCGACTAATACTACAACTTGATGTGCTCGTGACGTATTTGCACGGGCTCACGTGGCTCGCCAGGTTGCCTCGCTCACGGCTCAATGCGTCACAGACAACGCAGGAGATCGGTATGACAGCCGCCACCGGTACCGGTAGATTTTCTACAGGATCCCTTAAGTTCTCCCAAAGAAAACTCGACCTTATCTGAGAAGCTGTTCCTGCACTACAGTGGGCCTTACATAATCTTACCCTAAGAGAATCTTGTAGGCTAGTATAAAAAGAAACCTAGGGGCCAACTCTGATTCCTCTATTCCAATAGGTGTAAAACGCGAAAAAAAATCTTTTTCTGAGGCAACAGCTGGACTGATTTGAATTAAATTTGTTGCGTTTGAGAGAAAGTTAATTTCTAGCAACTTCAGCCAAAACATATTCTGATTTAGGCCCTCAAAGATTTTAGAAAAAAAATGCCATAAATGGGTAAGTTTAAAAAATATTGAAGCAACAAGTTTACAAATCCGTCTCTCTGCACCAACAACAGATATCGCAGTTGTGTAAGCACCACCTGTTAGAGCATCTTAAGTTTTGACATATACGTTTATAGCTCACAGGAAATTGTTACAATGCTTACGAAAGTTCTGCGGAAGTTTTATTCAGAATTAAATCGGCGGTATATTTGGTATATCGGCGTGTAATACATCAATTTTGTTCTATTTATTTATTTATTTATTGATACCTCAAATGCCCCTGGTGTGGAGTATTACATGAGGGGTGGGTTACATTTGTACGCGTTCTTCGATGAATGACTTGAAGAGGTACGGGTCGGAGTGGTGCGTAGCGTCGGTGGGCAGATGATTCCAGTCATTCGCTGTTCGAATGAAAAATGAGTTGAGGTGCGCAGTAGTGCGCGCAGGTGGTGGGTATACAGCTTTAGAGTGCCTTGCGGAGCGAAAGGCGATGAGCAGGTATGATAATCGAGTGAGCAAGAGACGAGTGATAAAACTTGTGGTAGAGGGACAGGCGCGCTATTTTTCTGCGTGACACAGGACGGGGAAGATTAGCCGTATGTTTTAGATCAGTGACGCTAGAATAGTATAAATAATCTGAGAAGACAAATCTAATAGCACGGTTTGGATGTACTCAAGAGATTCCTGTAGGTTAATCTGGTACGGGTCCCAAACTGCGCATGCGTATTCCAGCTTGGGACGAATAAACATTTGGTACGTTAGCAATTTTACGTGAGGAGGGGTAAACTTAAGGTTACGCCGGACATAGCCGATTTATTAAAGCGAAAGCTTTACTAAGGACGTCGGGCAGTTTCGCCGTCGCCAGCGATTTCACCTTCATTTGGCCGCAGCTGCGCCATACCCTTGGCAACGCATCACGTTACTCGCCGCGCCGAGCTCCGCTGCCGGCTTGGCGCATGCGCTCTCCGCAGTTGGGTCGCCGCCAGACCACGTCACTGGCCGCGCGCCTGGCTAAAGCCTGCCCCCCCCCCCCCCCTACACACACACCCATTCAGCGCTTTTACCGTTGTCTCTTGCAGGGGCGTAGCCAGGGGGGGGGGGGTTGGGAGGGTTGAAACCACCCCCCCCCCCCGAAATATTTTCCGCAGACCCCCCCCCCCCCGCCCCACTTACCCACCCTTTGTTCTCGTCGCTTCGCACTGACATAATTCAAGGAACCAGTGCTAGTATCACAATTCCATTCCTGGGCGCTTCCGTTTAGGTTGGTAATTTACAGCGAATCATTTCTGCATATGAAAAAAAAAAAAACAACTGTCACAGTGTTTGTGAAGGCTTTGACACTCTCTGAGGTTTTGGGCGAGAATGTGGCGGCCGCATTCTGAAGCAACAAATGCGGCAGCCGCATTTTAGATGAAGGCGAAAATGCTCGAGGCCCGTTTACTTAGATTTAGGTGCACGTTAAAGACCCCAGGTGGTCGAAATTTCCGGTATACATTTCCGCCGCTTCCCTTCAGGTGCCGGTCAGGCCGCGCTCGCGCAGGATAAGTGTGCGCGCGAAACGTGTCTTGTTTGCGATTGCGCCCCTACGGAAGGCTGGTAGTTACTGTTGTGTTGAGTCCCAAACCAGCAATTACGCAAGGCTGGTAGTTGCTGTTGTGTTGTGGAATCCCAAACCAGCAATGTACACACGAAAGGGTTGATGCCAGCAGTGAAATTCCACCGACTCGCAACAGAATGCACGAAACAGACAGCCGACAAACATGGATTACTGTTGTGCGCAGTACAGCGTAAGTAAACTCTTGTTGCAGGCGCTGACAGTTCTCGTCGGAGTTCACGCGTCCTGAGAAATTGATTATGTGCACTATGCACTGAACAAGACCGGAGTTCATACCTGCATCACTAGTACACCAAACAGTCGAGATTCTGTGAGGTACGAGGCCGCTTCCTGTTTGCACTGGCGTAAGTGAAGCAGAAATGAGTTGCACGCAGCCACGCACTACTTAAAATTCGTACACATGCCATATCTATGCTGTGCGGTGAAATATTCTGTACAATTCTGAATCTGTTGACGTAAAGGCAAATGGCGGCTGCACGCTTGCACACAGCGGAAGACACAGCGGCCCATGCACTTGCTGCAGGAAATGCAACCCTCTCGTATGAGGGAGCAGGGCGACAAAAGCTTCGAAAAAAAAAAAAGCCTTACGCGTTTTTTCCGCGTACTTAAGTTTTCTAGCGCAAAGACGCAGCGAACAAGCTATTGCTATGGGAGTAGGTATAGCCAGGTCACGCATGCATTTTCACGTGTATAGCCGGCCTTGACTTGTGAAACGCACTTCGCCCCGACGAGGACGACGCCATCTACGCTTAACGAAGACTAACAATTAATGATGTCTTCTCCGATCGGGCGGGTCGTCTCAATGATGCGTTTTCGAAGACTGGTCCATTCAGTGGCGCGATGAGAGACCGTTGCTCCTAACGCCCACTGTGCCTGTCGTACTATACTATATTTTCGTGAGCTTACTTTACTTTTTACTTAATGGCTTCACAAGCACACGCGAGGGGGGTCCCATGTCTTTGATATATATGTATAGAGTCTGCTTAAACTACCGATATTTATTATCGATCACGTCAAGTAGAGGAAAGCAGACGCTTGCCCCCCCCCCCCCCCCCCCCCCGGTCGGGCCGGTGATACCCCCCCCCCCCCCCAGAAAAAAATTTCTGGCTACGCCCCTGGTCTCTTGCCGTTGCGTCTCTCGGCGTCGTCGGTGCCGGCGGCGAGATCTGCAGTGTGTCTTGAGCATGGCGTTTCGCCTTGGCGCCTTCTTCAGCGTCGACGCTGAGCGACGCCGGGTGACGAAACGCAGGGAAAACGCTTAATGTGTTGTGGCCTTAAAGGGACACTAAAGGCAAATAAAAAAATCACAGCATATCCACGGGGTGAATGATGATGAGTGGGCGAAGCTCCGGAGGGAATCATCGGATCTCCCGCTTAAGGGGACGCTAGCACAAACGCGTTAGAAACGTGCAGTACTCTCTAGTAAGGGGGAGCGGCCACAGCGTCTTACGCAGCCATTTACACATGCCGGAACGTGCACCGCGTTTGCCGACGCCATCACATGACTGCTGAGAGAGTATACCCCTCGTATTCATAAACGCTCCTCGACTTGAACTTGACTTGCCACCGCCTTGGGCAGCGCGTTCGAAACGCGTTGAAGGTAAGGCGGAGAGGCCACAGCGTCTTACACCAGCTTCTTACACGGGCCGTAACGCGCTAGCACAAACGCGTTAGAAACGCGCTAGAAACGCGGCCTTTCGTTAATGTTGGGTATTTATTGCCATCGTGGTGCGTGTGTCTATGTGCGCTTCGTGGCGTAGTGGTTAGCGCCGCGCGTTCGGAAGCGAGGGGTCCCTGGTTTGATTCCGCGCTACGGACACAACTTTCGGAATTTTTTTTTCATAAAACGCCGGAAGCGTTCTCCGGAAGCCGGAAGCTGGCTTCCGGAAGCGGAACCGGAAGCGGAAGTCGGCTTCCGGTTATACTATACGTATACATATATATACGGACACACAACGCCATCTATTGAGCAATTCATAAAATCTCACCAGGCACTACCTTGGAGGTAAACAATGGCTGCTACTGGGAATGAGAGACAGCAGAAGTCGGCTTTTAGCTAACACTTACACTTCTACTTCTACTAACGTTTCCTACTGGAACATGCCAATGGCTGCTAATGGGGAATGAGAGACAGAAGAATTCGGCTTTTAGTTAACGCGCACGCTGCGAATTTTTTATTGTTCAACAACGCACAGGAGAAATCTCCCACCGGCACCACCTTGCAGGTCAAAGCGTAAGACTGGTTACGCACTACGACTACGACGAGGGACGAACGGGTGCCGGTTTAAGGAGCTTCGCCCCTAAAAGTCAAGATAAAGTGATAGAGTAATGCTCTAGAACGTCTAAGGCGTCAATATAATAGCGAACAGTGCTTTAGTAATTGAGAAATTGAGGTAAATGCAGGACACGATACGAGACTCCCCAGGGCCATTCAGGTACTTAGCGGATAACGAAGACACTCCTCAAAAAATTGTCACTAGTACTCAACCACTCGGATGAAAACGATAATTTCGTTGGATTCTAAGACGGAAGAAAATGCTACTTGTCTACTTCTATTCGATTCTTAGAAATAATAACTTTTTGGCGTTACTCTTGATAACGACATAGGTGTACGTAGACTGGTACGATGTTTTACAAGAAAACGACCCAGATGCAGCCTATGAAAAGTTTTTACGCAAATTCACGCGAATTTATGGTGAATGTTTCCCCTACAAAACATCTGGTAGGTCTAGAAAGTGTAGGAAACCGTGGATGAATAATGAACTGCTCAGCCAAATACGAAAACGCGAACAACTTTACAGATCGTTTGTTCAAGTAAGGTCTGCCGAAGCACTGAAAACTTATAAAGCATTCAGAAACCGCGTCAACAAAAATATTCGCTTAGTCAAAAAAAAAAGGAATAGTACACCGATCTGTTCAGCTCTTCTCAAGGGAGTTCTGAACAACTTTGGAAAAAATTAAGATCGGTAATTGGTCATGTTCCTGAACCGCTTACGAAACTAGTAAAGAACGGAATGGAGTTAGAAGGCTCGGAGCTTTCTAACGCATTTATTAACTTGTTTGTCTCTCTCACCCCTTTGTCCACGAATATTTATATCCCAACATTAAAATATCATAAAGAGCACACCATTTTCCTAGATCCGGTCAGTGAAAGCGAGGTAGTATTTCGTCTTTTATTAAGCTAAATAACAGCAAGTCCCTCGATCCATCAGGAATACAAATTACACCAGTTAAATACGTTATCGATATCATAGCGAACTGTCTAGTTCACATTTTTAATATGTGCCTTACGACCGGAGTGTTCCCACGTAAGATGCAATGTGCGAAAGTTACTGTTATATACCAGAAACGTGACAGAAACGATTTTTCTAATTATCGTCCTATTTCCATCCTGGTAATTTTCTCAAAAGGGTTAGAGAAAATTATACTTAAACGACTGGCATACTTCGTTAACAGATATAACATTCGAAACCCAGTACAATATGGTTTCCACCCGCAGGGGCGTCTGCGTCAGCAGGCGTTTGGTGTGTTGCGACACCACGGACCCGAGCACATGGGGGTTGGACCTTCCCGCGCTTAACCGTGCGTGGCTTAGCCGTGTCCGGGGAAAAGGGGATTCTGGGGGTTGAGCCGATGCCGGGTGTTCGGACCTTTATGGCCCCTCGGCGGAGGCAACACACCCCTTTGGCCTCTGCTTCGCGTAGACGGCACCCCCGGACTGACCCACCCGAGGGAAATCGGTAGTTGCCTTTCCTATCCTCCTCTCCGATCTTTGTCTTTCTCTCTCACTTGCAATCTTTCCTGTATCCTCCTCTCTTCCTCTTATTTCCGTCTTCGCAGGCAGCAAGGGTTAACCTGGTGGTGTATTCTATCCAACCTAGGATATTTATATTAGGGTATAGTAGCTACGTACAGCTGGCGTCTGCGTCTCCTTCGGGTGTCGTAGCGTCCCCTTGTTGGGCTCGGTGGTGGGCGGCTGGCGTAGCTGCCCAAAACAAAAAAGTATTTATGGCTTTATTAAGTACCTTTCCCCGACTGCCTGATCGCCCTCTTTCGAAAAGAGGGCGCACCGAAGAAACTCAATTTTTTTCCCAACGCAAGGAATCCTTCTCACGCTACCGTTCATACATAGCAAATGCGCCGAAAAGACAGTTAGAACCGTTGCAAAAGTTCTCACAGACGTGCTGGGTCCCGGATACAAAATCACTAAAATGGCTAGCGGCGACCTACTGCTTGAAGTACGCGACAAACTACAACATGAAAAGATTTCAAATATCCTTGCTTTTGGTGACGTTGAAATCACGGTAACCCCACATCGTTCAATGAACACATCCAGAGGTGTGGTATCCGATGATGATCTCATGAATCTGAGCTAAGAAGAACTAGTTGAAGGATGGAAGGAACAGGATGTTATCAAAGTGCAAAGAATAATGATCAAACGTGACAACAAAGAAATTCGTACAAAGCATCTCATTGGGCGCGTTAAGTTAGCGCGCTCCGAACTCCAAAGGAGCACGCTCGAGTGCGCTCGAGTGCGACGCCTTCGGAGCTTAACGGCGATTTTCGCCGACTGCTTTCGGGCGCAGGAACGGCGCCGTCTGGCGAATGTTATGTTGCTTCCGCGACCGCTATCGCATTGCGCGCGCTTTTTGAAGATGGCCCCGCCGATAAACACCCTCCTGCAGTTTTTGATAGACGATGAAGAGCTAGAATAACTTGACGCGCGGCGATGGACGCAGCAGCAGCGGCTTATGTATGCGATGGAAGCTGTTCGTGGTGTTCTCAGAGGTACCCTGTCAGAGGATTTATTTCTGCTCCGCGGTATGCTGACTGATGACTCATTGCCGATCGCAAGAGGACAGAAAGCCTTATGATCCGAGGCATCCAGGATTATGTGATCAACCTTGCGCCCAGATACACGGACATACAATTCAAAGAGCAGTGCCCCAACATCTTCCATGATACCATGAGGACCTGAAGAAGTCATACACATGAACGTAGCGACGAGAAGGCGCCAAACTGCGACTGTTCGGTTACGTACCTGAGCGTCTGGCAAGTAATGATCGGGCCGTCATTTTCGATTCGTGATAAGCTCAAACCGCGCCAACACGCGAAGTTCCCGATCATGTCTGAGCAGACGCCCGGCTGCGCAGCGGCGGCAGGAACCAGTGGGCAAGGAGCACGGACTTGCAGAAGTGGAAAGAGTCGGAAACACGTCATTTTTCCGGAAGTCGTAGCAGGCGCGCGCTCTCGCGCACCGTCTCCAGGGTGGAGCGCGTAGAGCGCGCTCCGTAATCACGCACCGGAAGTCGCTTTTTAGCCGTTAAGTTTAAAAGAGCGCGCTCTGCTGGCTAGAGCGCGCTCGAGCGCCTTAACTTAACGCGCCCATTCTCACCTTTGCGACGAGTGTACTGCCGGACTCTCTCGAAATTGGTTACACAAAGAGACGAGTAAGACCCTACATTCCAAATCCACGTAGATGTTTCAAATGTCAGAGATTTGGCCATGGCTCGCAAAGCTGCCGTGGCCGGCTTACTTGCGCAAAATGTGGCAAACAAGAACACGCTTCCGACAACTGCACTGACACGCTCCACTGCGCAAACTGCGACGGTGAGCATGCCTCATATTCCCGATCATGCCTTACGTGGAAAAGGAAAAATATATAATTACATTGAAAGTGAAAGAGAACATCTCATTTCAAGAAGCGCGGAAACGCATTTCCTTCCTGCATACCGCTGGTGCAGCGCGAAAGGGGGCAACGCTGCAGCAGACTCCGGCATCGGCCCGGTCCACAAAGAGTGTGACCACGGCTGTGCCACCAGCCCCCCAGGCGACAGCAGCCAGCGCTGCTGCGCCGTCTCTGAAGGAGGGCCCATCGACCTCTGGGCTGGTGGCCTCCAAGGCCCTGCTTTCCGAGGCAAGGCCCACCCTGAAAACACCCCGCTCGCTTGAGCGGAAGTCCAGCGGCTCCTTGGAGTCGATGGACACAACCCCAAGCCAGGCGGCGCATCCAGCGCCTCCGGAGCGACGGGATTCTCGCCTCCGCTCCAAGAAAGACAAACCCCGGATTACGGGGCCTGGAAAGGCTCCGTAAGCCAACTAGACTAGCCTCTTGACACACAGCCCAAAACACAAACAAAATGGATACACAAATATTACACTGGAACGTGAGAGGCTTAATGCATAACCTCGATGACATTAAAGAACTTTTGCACAAATACAATCCAAAGGTGCTGTGTGTTCAGGAGACACATCTCAAGCCTACACAAACAGACTTTCTTCGGCAATACGCCATTTTCCGAAAAGACCGGGACGATGCTGCTACATCGGTGTAGCTATAATTGCCGACAGAACCGTTGCATGTCGGAAACTGCAACTCCAAACTCCTCTTGAAGCAGTTGCTATCGAAGCAGTGCTATTCAATAAACTAGTCACCATCGCGTCTATATACATCCCCCCCCCAAGTTATCAACTGTCTAGAACAACATTTCAAAGCTTTATTGATGAACTCCATCACCCTTACATAGTCGTTGGTGATCTAAACGCACATAGTACACTGTGGGGCGACTCTCGCTGTGATGCGAGAGGACGACTAATAGAAAACTTTCTACTCTCTTCAAGTCCCTGCCTGCTTAACAAAAAAGAACCAACATTCTACAGCCCCACACACAAAACATTTTCTTCCATAGACTTAAGCATAGCGTCTAGTACAATTGTGCCATATCTGAAGTGGGATGTGATTATTAACCCTTATGGAAGTGATCACTTCCCCATCGTACTAAACCTTACAAAACAATCTGAGTGCTCTACACACGTTCCTCGATGGAAAGTCGACTCAGCTGACTGGACGCGGTTTCGTGAAGAAACACATTTGCCCTGGGACGATGTCCGTTCACTTGATATTGACGCTGCAGTAGCATACTTTACAGCGTTTATTATTGATGCTGCATCAGTATATATACCCCAAACAAATGGGTCGCCTTCGAAACGACGTATTCCATGGTGGAATGAGGAGTGTAGGGAAGCCCGGAAAAAGCAAAACAAGGCCTGGAATCTCCTTCGTAACTCCCCAACCGCAGAAAACCTAATTAACTTCAAGGCGATTAAGTCACAAGGTAGAAGAACACGCCGCCGCGCTAAACGGGAAAGTTGGGAAAAATACATATCCAGCATAAACTCTTATACAGACGAACGCAAAGCCTGGAACAGGGTAAACAAAATAAAAGGCCGCGAAACTCATCCTCTACCTTTAGTAAACACACAAGGAGACACTCTTGAGGAGCAGGCTGATTGTCTAGGAGCACATTTCGAGCATATTTCCAGTACCTCCCATTATACAGATACATTTTTAAGATATCGGCGACAAGCAGAGCGGCAGCCTCTGGGTCGGAAAGACACAGCCAATGCAGCATACAATCGTCTATTTAGCATGGCGGAGTTTCAGGCTTCACTGAATTGTTGTAACGATTCTGCCCCAGTAAGTGACAGAATACTATATGAAATGATAAAACACCTACACCCTGAAACCCACAAAACACTACTGTCACTCTTTAACACCATGTTCTCTGCCGGCTACATTCCGAACGTATGGTAAGAAGCAATCGTAATTCCTATTCTCAAAGATGGCAAGAAACCTTCTTCGGACAGTAGCTATAGGCCTATAGCTCTGACAAGTTGTATATGCAAGCTCTTCGAGAAAAGGATTAACCGGCGCCTCATCCTTTTTCTTGAAAGCAACAAAATACTCGATCCCTTACAGTGCGGTTTCAGAGAAGGTATGTCCACAACAGACCACCTTGTTCGCATTGAATCTTATATTAGAGAGGCTTTTATAAATAAGCAGTTTTGTCTCTCAGTATTTCTGGACCTAGAAAAGGCTTACGATACGACATGGCGCTACGGAATTCTCCCAGATCTTTCGGCGATGGGTGTCCGTGGCAACATGCTAAACACAATCGAAAGTTATCTGTCTAATCGCACATTCCGTATAAGAGTGGGTAACGCTCTTCTAGGCGCTTCACCCAAGAGACCGGTGTGCCGCAAGGGGGTGTGCTTAGTTGCACGCTATTTATTGTAAAAATGAACGGCCTGCATACAGCCATCCCATGCACTATGTTTTATTCTGTTTATGTCGACGATGTGCAAATAGCCTTTAAGTCATGTAATATTGCCATCTGTGAACGACAAGTACAGCTGGGAATAAACAGAGTATCTAAATGGGCAGATGAAAATGGCTTCAAAGTTAATTCACAAAAGAGCACTTGCGCACTTTTTACAAACAAGAGAAATGTAACGCCACACCCAACTATTGAAATCGAAGGCGATGCGCTCTCTGTGAGCAGCGAGCATAAATTTCTAGGAATCATTTTAGATTCCAAGCTGACCTTTATTCCTCATCTTAAGTACCTGAGGACAAAGTGCCTGAAGGCAATGAACCTCTTAAAGCTTCTATCGCGCACAACATGGGGCAGTGATCGAAAGTGTCTCTTAAACTTGTATAACAGTCTTGTCCTCTCACGCCTTGATTACGGGTCTATAATTTATAATTCCGCTACGCCAAGTGCATTAAAAATCCTAGACCCCGTTCACCACTTGGGCATCCGTCTCGCGACTACTGCTTTCAGGACAAGTCCAATCCAGAGCCTCTACGTAGAGTCGAATAAGTGGTCACTTCATTGGCAGCGGTCATACAGCAGTCTAACATATTTCTGAAAGTACAAGCGAACACTGAACACCCTTCTTCTTCAACAATAAACGATGTGAGCTCTGCCACACTCTTCCATAACCGACCTGCAGCGAGAAAGCCGCTCTCATTGCGTGTAAGAAACCTTAGTGAGGAAATGGATGTTCCGGTTCTTAAACAGTCCCCTATGGCTCCAGCGGAACTGCTACCTCCGTGGCAGTGGCAGCTCATAGATTGTGACATATCATTTATAGAAGTTACGAAACACGCGCCAGAGGCACACATTAAAATGCATTTCCTAGAACTCCAATCTAAATACTCGTGTACAGAGTTTTACACAGACGCTTCCAAGTCACATGCCGGGGTATCTTATGCAGCCATCGGCCCATCCTTTTCGGAATCCGGTGTACTGCACCCGGAGACAAGTATCTTTACGGCTGAGGCCTATGCACTATTATCGGCTGTAAAGTATAAAATGAGATCAAAACTTCAAAAGGCTATCATATTTACAGACTCCCAAAGTGTCGTGAAAGCATTGAAGTCACTCTGTAAAGAGAAAAACCCTGTACTTAATGAGCTCTATTCCATTCTGTGTAAAGGTATATCTCTAACCAGCATGTGATTATATGCTGGGTGCCGGGCCACAGAGGCATTGAGGGTAATGTTCGAGCAGACCAAATGGCCACATCAGTTACATCTCAGGCGTTACATCTCCCTACAGCTGCTGTTCCCGCACAGATTTGAAGCCTTTCCTGCGAAAGAAACTGCGAAGCCACTGGCAACGCGTGTGGGACGCTGAAACAGATAATAAGCTTCACCTGATTAAACCACAGTTAGGTTTCTGGCCCCCCGTAACGAAAACACGACGAACTGACGTCCTATTCTGTCGTCTCAGAATAGGACATACATTTGGCACTCATAGTGTTTTGTTAACCGGGGATGAACCACCAACCTGTGGTAGATGTGGTGAGAGGCTAACCGTCCTCCACGTTCTCCTGGAGTGTCGGGAAGCCGAAAGAGAGAGAAACATTTTCCTCTAGCATACCGCCATTGTGTTCCTCTCCATCCTGCTATGTTTCTTGGTGAAGAGCCGCTTTTTAGCACTAAAGCTGTCCTAGGCTTCCTGAACGATGTGGTCCTGCATGTTAATAGTCCAATCATTTCGTAGCGCATCCTCTCTCTAGAGGATGCTGCTGTGATAGTAGTTCAGCATCTATAGCACATGCCTCCAGGCCCTTGCACTTCAAGGGCTTTGTTAAGGCAGAAGTGCTTTTTGAGAACTTCCGCATGTGACATATTTTAGTATACTATCATTCTTTCACAATGTATCTCTCGTGTCGATAGCACACTTCATTACGTATTGCCATATTCTTATTACCTATAGATTTTACACACTTTACAGTGACTATTTTAGGCCCCTTTACAGCCATGCCACATCTGTTTTATTCACACCTTATGATTCACTATTCATACCACTGACAAGCCATTATCATCGCCTTGGCGCTCTTTGGCCACATCTGGCCCTTGCGCCAATAAGCTCTAACAGTCATCATCAATATGGTTTCCAAAAAAAATCGACAGAACTAGCACTTCTTGCACAAAAAGAGTACATACTTGAAAACTCCGAAAATTACAACCTAGTTTTATGTGTGTTTTCAGACTTCACAAAGGCTTTTGATAGACTTAGTCATCACATTCTTCTCCAGAAGCTTAATCACTATGGTATTAGGGGTAACGCACATTCCTTAATATGATCGTACCTACGACACCGCTCACAATATGTAGAAATTAACGGGCACGCATCTTCCTCAAGACAGATTAATTTTGCAGTACCTCAAGGCAGCATCCTGCGCCCATTTTTCTCTCATACATCAACGACATCATCAGCGTTGATGAGACGGTAAAGTACGTTATCTACGCTGACGACACGAGCATTTTCTTCTCTGGTCGCTCCGCTGTTGATTTAGTAAATCATGCAAACATGGCTCTTGAATCAATTCACGAATGGTCCCTACAAAACCACCTGGGTTTAAATGTCGCAAAAGGGAAAGCTTTGATGTTTCATCCGCGTCATAAGGTGTGCCCCATGCACCCGCTATTTATTAATGGTATATCGCTTGAATACGTCCAGTCCTTCAAAACTCTATGCGTCTATTTTTCTGCCACCATGTCATGGGATGCACACGTTGATTTCCTGGTTTAAAAACTTTCATGTACTATTGGATTCCTGCAGCGAAATTGTGCAGTGTTTCCGTTTAACACAAATCTACTTCTTTATAACGCGCTATTCTCTTCCACTCTGAACTATGTTTGTGGGGCACAGCCACAAATGCTAATATTATGAAATTGTTTTTACTGCAAAAGCGAATTATTAGATTAACTTGTAAGGTGCCCTACTTGTCCCATACAGCTGAATTGTCTGCGAAATTACGCATAGTAAAGGTTCCATCACTTTACGAATACAAGCTTTTCCGCCACTACAAATTATGTACAAGAAAACCGGACAACGCTTTGCAAAACATAGCCAATCTGAAGATCAACGCAGTTGCATATAACACATGTAATCCGGAACAGTGGGAGGTAGCACGAAATCCTACTAACTATGGTAAACAGATGCTCCGATACCAGCTACTTTCACTGTTGAACCGGTTACAACAAAAAAGGGTGCTGAAATTGCAAACATAACATGGCAAGAGCTTCGTGACTTGTTCTTGTAAATGTTCTATAACATTTCTTGATTTCATTCGACTTCCTTCCAATGTTCCCGCTTTTTCTTTATGTTGCCTTATTTCATAATTTGTTTAAGTAGCTAAAACTGTTTACATCAGGTTCCTGTTAACCTTATGTTTAACAATATTCTACCAACATATATAATTATTCCTGTGTATATATTGTTTTTAATTTTCTCCGATCTTTTTTCATTTTTTATATTATTTTGTCCTACGCACTGTCCGTTGCTGTCATTTAAGGGGGCTGTCACCACGTCAAGCTATTCATTGCAGTAGCTTTTCGTGACTGCTCCTTTCTTTCTTGGAAAGACAAATAAATCAAATCAAAACGCCGGAAGCTCTTTGTTCCTTCCTAGTGTGCCGTCACTGTTGGCGCTTTTGAAAGCTATGCACCAACTAGCCCCACAACGTGTTTTACTGATATCACAACGTGGGTTAAGCTAATCAAAAGTTAACCAAGTGCAACCAAGACATAACCAGGCTAAACCAAGCTTTCGCTTTGCATATCCAGGGTTAGCTGAGCTAAGCCGCAGCCATTTTACAGCGTAAGCTGTTATGGGCTCATTCCAATAGCCGTTTCGGTTCGCGATGATGCCGCCGCCGGCGTTTGGCGGCGTAACCGCTATACGCCGTACCCGCTCTCCGCCGGGATCGAGCCCAGGCCCGCTGCGTGGGAGTCGGATACTTTACCACTGAGCCACGCAAGCGCTTGCTATCGGGCAGAAGAAAAATTCCCTTCATAGGCAGGCGCGCAGGCGCAGACGACCCGATGGAGGCGCCATCTAGTTAACGTGCCTGGAACCGCCGCGTGCGTCGAGTTGCGAATCAGACGCGATGCGATTCAGACGAGGCGCGCAATCAACGCTATCCCGATGTTAGATCTGCGCCACGTATTCTGGGTACCTCTTCCGTGCACGTTATGGCGTCTCCTCGCAAGGTACCAACCGCTGCTGAAGAAGCGAATCGTATAGCTACGTGCGCGGCTACAACTAGGCATCATCGGGCTCAGCAGACTGCTGTGCAGAGAGCATTACAAGCCGCAGCTCGCCGCCGATGCCGGGCGGACAGTTCAGATCGTTCTCGTCAAAATCGAGGCGAAGACCTTGTTGTGCGTGGTGCCGAAATTGGAGCCACTCTTGCGCCGCTCAACCAGCTTACGCTGTGACTGTGCTGCGTGTGCCGTGTAGGCCTGAGACTTTCTTTATTAGGTGCAGACTACCAAATTGTGGTATTGTCTTACAGCGTAAGCTTTTATTGGGCCATTCCAATAGCCGTTTTGGTTCGCAATGGTGTCCGCCGCCGATGCCGGTGACCGTAACCACTATCGCCCGAAATGCGAAAAAAGTGCCCCGGGGTCCCGCTGGGATCGAACCCAGGCCCGCTGCGCGGGAGTCGGATACTTTACCACTGAGCGACGGAATCGCTTTTTTTCATGGTATTTATTACAATAACATTAAGCGCTTGCTACGAGGCAGCGGAAAAATGCCCTATAATGCGCCCTAGGCAGGCGCGCACGCGCAGACGATGAGATGCGGTTCAGACGAGGCGCGCAATCAACGCGATCCCGAACCTCTGTCAGTATGGTGGCGCGATCTAGTTAAGGCGCCTGCAAACGCACCTTGCCCGACATGTAAGTGGCTTATAGCAATTACATGATGCATGTAATGAGACCTGGTTAACTCAAGCAGGCTTGGTGACTATTTGTCACCAGCCCGTTCTGAAGATTCCAATAAACAATCATCATCATCATCAATAACAGCAATGTAGCGTGCCACGGGTCAAGGGAAATGAGATGTGCGCCAGGTATTCTGGATACCTCTTCGGTACACGTTATGGCGTCTCCTGGCAAGGTACGAATCGCTGCTGAAGAAGCGAATCGCAGAACTACGTGCGCGGCTACAACCAGGCGTTATCGGGCTCAGCAGACTGCTGTGCACGGCGGACAGTTCAGATCGTTCTCGTCAAAACGAGGCGAAGAGACTTTTTCGCGAAGACCCTGTTGTGCGTGGTGCCGAAATTGGAGCTATTCTTGAGCCTCCCCACCAGCTTACGCGCCCCCGCAGGGGCGTCTGCGTCAGCAGGCGTTTGGTGAGTTGCGCCGCCACGTACCCGAGCACACGAGGTTTGGAACCTCCCGCGTCTAACCGTGCGCGGCTTAGCCGTGTCCGGGGAAAAGGGGATCCTGGGGGTTGAGCCAATGCCGGGTGTTTGGACCTTTACGGCCCCTCGGCGGAGGCAACACAACCCTTTGGCCTCGGCTTCACGTAGACGGCACCCCCGGACTGACCCACCCGGGGGAAATCGGTAGTTGCCTTTTCCTGTCTCTCTCTCTCCAATGTTCGTCTTCCTTTCTCACCTTTTCATCTTTCCTGTCGTCTACTCTCTTCTATATTACTTCCGACCTTCTTGGCAGCGAGGGTTTTAACCCTGTGTGAGCAGCCGACATAGGTTATTTCATATTCGGTTATAGTGGTGACGTACAGCTGGCGTCCGCAGGACTTGTTTTTATAAGACCTGTGGCGTGCCCTTGTTGAGCTCCACGGTGGGCGGCTGGCGTTACTACCGAAAACTGAAAATTTTCCATGGATAGCTCCTTTCCCAAGCTCTCTGATCGCCCTCAGAAACGAGGGCGCACCGAAGAAATATTTAAATTTTTTGGTCGCAACACTGAGAATTTCTCCTGCTATCAGGTAATACACTGTGAGAAACCAGGAAAGACAACGAGAATGATCTCGCCCTTCCTCGTTTCCAAAAGTCTAACTCAGACAATTGGCCGAGGCTATAAGGCAACCAGACTTCCGAGTGGCGACCTTCTCTTGGAACAACATGACAAAAAGCAATATGAAAAACTTTGTAATCTAGTGTCTCTCGGGGACATACCGGTTTCAGTGACCCCACACCGCACCATGAACACCATCCGCGGTGTGATTTCCGATGATGATCTCATGGAGTTGACCGAGACTGAACTTATGGAAGGAATGGAAAGAACAAAATGTAATCCACGTAAAACGAACAGAATGAGGCGTCGTGGTAAAGAAATTGACACTAAGCACCTAATACTCACATTCGGTTCCAGTGTGCTGCCAGAAACGATCGAAGCAGGTTACATTAAAATCCGAGTAAGGCCGTACATCCCCAACCCTCTCCGTTGCTTCAAATTCCAAAGATTTGGCCACAGTTCACAGAACTGCGGAGGCCGTCAGACTTGTGCAAAATGCAGTGCGAACGAACATGTCTCTGAATCATGTGAAAACTCTCTCCACTGTGTAAACTGTGATGGGGAGCACGCCGCATACTCGCGGTCGTGCCCCACCTGGAGAAGAGAGAAAGAAATGGTATCAATCAATGTAAAGGAGAACATATCATTCAAGGAGGCACGTAGGCGGGTATCATACTTGCCCAAGAACACCTTTGCCGATGTGGCGCGTCAGGGGGCAGCGACACAAAGGTTTCCGGCGGCTGTCCGACTCACACGCGGTGAGCTGCCAGCGACGCCATCCGTCCCCTCGGCGGCTGCAGCTAGCGCTGCTCCACCACCTCAGAACAAGGGGCCATCGACCTCCGGGCTGGTGGCCTCAGGGATCTCGTCCATTGAGACGAGGCCCGCACCTAAAACAAACCGCTCGCAAGAGCGCGTGCCCAGCGCTTCGCAAGAGGCCATGGACACAACAACCAGCCAGGCGGCGCCACCAGCGCCTAAGGAGCGCCGTGAATCTCGCGATCGCTCCAAACAAGCAAAAGCCCGCATCACATGGCCGGACAAGGACTCAGTGAAGTAACTGCTCTCTCTTAAACACACAGCACAAAAAACATTCCCACGATGAATACACAAATAATACAGTGGAACGTCAGAGGACTCCTTCACAACCTCGATGACGTTAAAGACATCCTACACAGGTTTGACCCTAAGGTGCTGTGTGTTCAAGAAACGCACCTGAAATGTACACACACAAATTTTCTCAGACAATATGCTATTTTTCGCAAAGACCGCGATGACACTGTTGTGTCATCCGGTGGTGTGGCTATCATAATAGACAGAGGTGTTGCCTGCCGGGAATTAAAACTTCGTACGCCCCTAGAGGCAGTTGCTGTCCGAGGGGTGTTGTTTGACAAGCTAATCACTATTAGTTCAATATACATCCCTCCCAGCTATTCACTTAATAAAACGGAATTTCAAAATTACATAGATGAACTTCCGGCTCCATACATAGTTGTCGGAGATTTAAATGCACATAACACCTTGTGGGGAGACTCTCCTTGCGATGCGAGCGGTCGCCTGATTGAAAACTTTGTTTTCCTCACGATCATGTACACTAAATATGAAAGAGCCAACGTACTACAGCGTGGCGCATAATACATACTCCTCCATAGATTGAAGTATCGTGTCGTGTACACTAATTCCGTACCTGGAGTGGTCCGTTATCAAAAACCCTTTTGGTAGCGACCACTTCCCAATCATATTAAACTTAACAAAACAAGATGTATGCTCACCACACATTCCTCGATGGAAGGTTGACTCGGCTATACTGGGATCTTTTCCAAGAAATAACATATTTAAGCCGGGATAACATTGCCTCTTTTAACATAGACGATGCTGTGGCGTATATAACAGGTTTTATCATTGACGCTGCTGAAAGGTGCATACAACAATCTAATGAACTGGCTAATAAGCGTCGCCTGCCTTGGTGGAACGAGGAATGCCAAAAAGCACGTAAAAAGCAAAACAAAGCCTGGGGATTGCTTCGCAACTCCCCAACAGCTGAAAACCTGATAAATTTTAAGCAAGCAAAGTCGCAGGGCAGAAGAACACGTCGACGTGCAGAGAGAGTTGGGAAAGGTACATTTCCAGTATTAATTCTTACACAGACGATACCAAAGTCTGGAATAGGGTAAATAAACTAATAGGCCGGGAGTCACATCCCCTACCATTAGTAAGTAGCCAAGGTGATAGCCTGGAAGACCAGGCGGATAGTCTAGGCAAACACTTCGAATATGTATCGAGTGAATCGCACTATACACAATCTTTCCTGAAGTTCAAAGAACGCGAAGAGCGGCAGCCCCTTAACCGCAAAGGTTCTTCAAGTAAGGCTTACAATCGACCATTTAGCTTAGCCGAACTTAAAGCATCTCTCACATGTTGCAACAAGTCGGCGCCAGGTGGCAATCGTATTATGCATGAAATGGTTAGATACCTACACCCTGAAACTTTGAAAACACTCTTGTCTTTTTTTAATGCCATGTGGGCGGCTGGGTGTATCCCGTCCTCGTGGAAAGAAGCCATAGTCATCCCGATTCTTAAACAAGGCAAAGACCCGTCCTTAGCCAGCAGCTACAGGCCAATAGCTCTAACAAGCTGCCTGTGCAAGCTGTATGAAAAAATGGTAAACCGGCGCTTAATCTGTTTCCTAGAAAATAACAAAATACTAGACCCCTTCCAGTGCGGCTTCCGAGAAGGTAGGTCGAGGCAAACATCCGAGATGCATTTATTCATGAACAGTTTTTACTTTCTGTATTTCTAGATTTAGAGAAAGCGTACGACACGACATGGCGCTTCGGGATTCTGCGAGATCTTTCTGCGATGGGGGTCTGCGGAAATATGTTAAACACAGTCGAAAGCTACCTGTCTCACCGCACGTTTCGTGTAAGAGTAGGCAATGTTTTATCTAGAATATTCACCCAGGAGGCTGGCGTGCCGCAAGGGGGTGTGCTTATTTGCACACTCTTTATTGTCAAAATGAACTCCCTGTATACAGTCATTCCACGCAGCATGTTTTATTCTGTGTATGTCGATGATGTACAGATAGGTTACAAATCATGTAACATCGCTATTTGTGAACGACAGGTGCAGCTTGGATTAAACAAATTGTCTAGATGGGCGGATGTAAATGGGTTTAAGATAAACGCACAGAAAAGTACATGCATACTATCTTCAAACAAAAGAGGCGTGAAACCGGTGCCAAATCTCACGATCAATCGAGAGGAACTATCCATGAGCAGTGAGCACAAATTCCTGGGCATAATTCTGGACTCTAAGCTTACTTTCATCCCCCATCTTAAATATCTGAAGACAAAATGTCTGAAGGCTATGAACCTTTTAAAAATTCTCTCGCACACAACATGGGGTAGTGATCGAAAATGCCTCCTAAACTTGTACAACAGTCTCGTCCGCTCGCGCCTTGATTACGGAGCTATAATTTACAATTCCGCAACACCAAGTTCATTAAAAATACTAGACCCCGTTCACCATCTGGGCATCCGCCTCGCGACCGGTGCTTTCGGAACAAGTCCGATCCAGAGCCTCTATGTAGAGTCGAACCAGTGGCCACTCCATCTGCAGAGTTCATATAGCAGTTTCACATATTTTCTGACAGTACAAGCAAACAATGAACATCCTTCTTATTCCAGCATAAACGATATGACCGCTGCTGCACTCTTTTATAACCGACCTGCAGCGAGGAAACCGTTCTCGTTACGTGTAAGGAATCTTGGTGAGCAAATGGTTGTTCCAGTGCTTGATCATCGTCCTATGGCTCCTGCGAAACTGTTATCGCCGTGACAGTGGCAGATCATAGAATGTGACACATTGTTTGTAGCGGTCACGAAAGACGCTCCAGAGGCACACATGAAAATGCATTTCCTAGAGCTTCAATCCAAGTACTCGTGTACAGAGTTTTACACAGGCGCTTCTAGGTCACATGCCGGGGTTTCTTATGCAGCCGTCGGCCCATCTTTCTCGGAATCCGGTGTACTCCACCTGGAAACAAGCATCTTTACGGCTGAGGCCTATGCAATATTGTCGGCTGTAAATCATATAACGAAAAGAAAACTTCAAAAAGCAGTTATATTTACAGACTCTCTCAGCGTTGTGAAAGCCCTGATGTCACTCTGCAAACACAAAAATCCTGTACTCATTGAGATCTATTCCACTCTATGCAGAGCGTATATGTCAAACCAGCATGTCATTATATGCTGGGTGCCGGGCCATAGAGGCATCGAGGGCAATGTTCTTGCCGACCAAATGGCCACGTCAATAACACCGCACACTTTTAACCCTACAGCTGCTGTCCCTGTAACAGATTTGAAACCTTTCTTGCGAAAGAAACTGCGAAGCCACTGGCAACGCTTGTGGGACGCTGAAACAGATAATAAGCTTCACCTGATTAAACCACAGTTAGGTTTCTGGCCCCCCGTAACGAAAACACGACGAACTGACGTCCTATTCTGTCGTCTCAGAATTGGACACACGTACGGCACCCACAGTTTTTTGCTGACTGGTGATGAACCACCAACCTGTGGTAGATGTGGAGAGAGGCTGACCGTCTCCCACGTCCTGCTGGAGTGTCGGGAAGCCGAAAGAGAGAGAAAGAAACATTTTCCTCTCGCATACAGCTATTGTGTTCCTCTCCATCCTATGTTTCGTGGTGAAGAGCTGCTTTTTAGCACTAAAGCTGTTATAGGCTTCCTGAACGATGTGGTCCTGCATGTTAATAGTCCAATCATTTCGTAGCGCATCCTCTCTCTAGAGGATGCTGCTGTGATAGTAGTTCAGCATCTATAGCACATGCCTCCAGGCCCTTGCACTTCAAGGGCTCTGTTAAGGCAGAAGTGCCTTTTGAAAACTTTCGCCTCTGACATATTTTAGTATACCATCATTCTTTCACAATCCATCTCTCGTGTCGATAGCACACTTCATTACTTATTGCCATATTCTTATTACCTATAGATTTTACACACTTTACAGTGACTATTTTAGGCCCCTTTACAGCCATGCCACATCTGTTTTATTCACACCTTATGATTCACTATTCATACCGCTGACAAGCCATTATCACCGCCTTGGCGCTCTTTGGCCACATCTGGCCCTTGCGCCAATAAACTATAACAATCATCATCATGCAGCTTATGCTGTGACTGTGCTGCGTGTGCCGCGCAGGCCTGTGACATTTTACAGCGAAGCTGTAGCATCTCTACCAGCCAAGGAAATTTTCGTCTCGTCGTAAGCAAAAAAAAAGAGCTGTCAGCCCTTCCACTGGGGTGGAGATGGACGACCAGCGAAGCTGTACTATGGTGGCAGTTATGTATTTCCAATTATGACTATTAAGGTGTGGTGGTGTAATTGGTTATTTGAGCTATTAAAGAATGAGAAATATATATGATCTGGTGGTTCTCATTTGTTTAGTGACCACAGGGACATTGGCCTTATGGTCGCTACGGTACACCGCCATAGGGTGTACGGCAAAAGTTGGCACATTCTTCATAAACACGTCACCAACACCGCGTGCGTTCGGTGCGTACGCGGGCAAAACGCCGCCGCCGTCGACACGTCAACAGTTCTGCGCGTTGTGTGGCCGCACACACAACCGCTGTCAAAACGCTGGTGTGAGCAAGCGCCCCAGCAGCAGTGAGCGAAGGTTCATGCGGTCTATCGCTTCAACGGAAACTGAGCGGCGAAGGCACAGCACATACAAAGGTAGGAGCCATGTTGCAGATCGCTTTCAAGATACGCGCCCGCGACCGCCTGGCGCCGCGCAATGTACTAGTTGCTCTCAGAGCCGAAGCCGCAACCCCTCCCTCCCGCGCTGCCTTCCCGCTGTCCTCCTTTCGCGTGGGAGGATTGAGTCGCCAGTTCCTCCCCGTCGCTCGTTGCGTTCTTCCTCCGAACGAACCGCACGCTGCCGGCCCATGGCGTGTCATAAGGGCAGCTGATAAAGCGCTAGCGCGATGTCTACGTGACAGAACGGCTAAACGTGGTTGTGGACACTGTTAGGGGAGAGGCGGGTGAGAGCCCAGAGATAGTCGGCGGCACAGACTGCAGAGGCCGGCAAGGCTGCGCGCATGCGCGGCAGTGGGAGATCGGGCACGCACACCAGTGTAGTTTGCCGCGATGCCCTCCTCGCCCACCGCTCCCCTTCCACTGGGAAGTTGCGTTTGCTCTCCGCCGTGCGTTCGCTCCCCGTGAAAGCGCGCGTCCCTCGCCCTCGCGCGCTTTCACTCGCACTTAGAGCATACGGCCAATGCTAGTTTTAACGCGAAAGCGTTAAGGGCCCCGTGTCGCAGAAAATCCGGCGTCTGCTACCGCCGTCGGCGTTCGATGTCAGCAGGTGGCAGAGAAAATCATCCCCAACACCCCGGCCGCGCAGGCCCTCCACGTGGTGCAAGGTTTTGGTGAACAAAAATTGAACCCGACGGCGTCGGATTGCAATTTGAATGCACGAGAAAACCTAATTCTGCTACGTAGAAACTCAACGACAAACCCCTTTTCCAGAATTTCTACTAGACCCACAGCCGCGCGTTCGGGTACTTGCGAAAATGATATCCAGTGGCGCTCGCATCCTAGGCAGGCTAAATTGGGACTTCGCCTGCTAATTCGTTTTGGACACGCGCGCGTGTCAGGGCAATAGCATACAAATAATAAAAAAGTGCTAGGGCCTTCACATTTTAATATAAGACCGCTTATATTGCCCTGGAAAACATCTTTCCAGCAATGCATTTCTGTTTAAAAGTGAAGCCGACATTGAGGGGATCGGTGTATGCTTGGTGTTTGTAAGCTGGCTTTCCCACGTTCAGTGTTGCAGTGAATGAAGCCTACTTGCCGTATGCGAACGATGCAATGCGAACGGGTCCCGAAAACGCTATCGCGTTCTACTCTTAAAGGCGAAGGTTAAGCGTTCACCAAATTTTTTTCCTACAACCGTACGCGACCATCGAAGAGTGAACCCTTAACAGCTTCGCTGTAAAGCGTCATTTGCCGCGAGGAGGGACATGGAAGGAAAGTAAAGGAAAATAAAAAACAGATTATCTTCTAACCTTCTTTGTTTCCGGAACCCATTTTGTAGTTCTCCCAGCCCCTACTCGCTCTCCACCCATGCCTGCAGTCTGTCCTTTATAATCTGCATCACCACCCTGTAAACCACTGACGTCACTGTTATGGGACGGTAGTTGTTTATGTCGGCTTTGTCCCCCTTTCCCTTATATATCATGCTCATCCTGCTCAGTCTCCACCCGTCGGGGGCTTTACCGTCTATTATAATTTT
>NC_051155.1:62198064-62415183 GCF_013339745.2 Dermacentor silvarum | reverse complement strand
GGTTGTGTATCACACACCACACAATTTTCGAATGTAATGAAAAAAGACCTGTGTGTTATAATATCACTTACCTGTCCATAATAGAAGCAGATAATACGCGTTTTTTTTGCAACCTTTAAGACGCTTTAAAGTTTACATTTATTTGGAGTGCGTAACCGCGGTTCCTAAAGTTCAATGCGAGGATACATGGTGGACGTTCACAGCTGTTCGCAGCTGGTCGTTCAGCGCTGTGTGTTGTCTCATGCGCCTTCTATGCCTGTGTCGTTCTACCTTCGCCACAACTAATTACAAGCTGATCCATCAACAAGCCCATATACTTAGCCTGATCGCATATGCAGCATTCCGAATTCGGCCTGCAGCGAAGCCGCCATTTTCAGCCCCAGGCTGACCCTCGAGCTACCCGTGCTTAACGTGAGCTTCTAAAGAAATTATGTGTGTATCCTGCTCGTAATTGCGCTTAAGTGGTGCATGCTCTAGGATATTCTTGCACCAAACACAGCGCAAAGCACCAACCTGAAAGCTCACGTCGGCCCCTAAAGGAAGCCGCAAATGATCTCTGTGTGATTACCGAACGTAGAATGGAGCTTTTGTTGTGAACTTCATCTTAGCGCTAGCCTGTTTCATCCATCGCGGCGTGTGTGCTGTCATTACGTATAAACATCTTCTCTGAATATTGCTAAATGCGTAAGAGCCGGTACCACAATTTTTTACGAGGTGCAGTCACTTGTGTACGTAGCATCGTAGCATTCTAACAAGCGTCGGCATCGTCTTCTTTCTCGTCCTATGTCTCGCGTTGTTAATATATTGTGAATCTGTACCAAGAAGCTTAAATGAAGATGCTGCAGTACGTATATAGTGTGGTGGAGTAGCTCCAAGGCAAACATGAAATGCGTTGTTAGGAGTATATTTGTTTGTTCATAACAAAATATTGCGCTACAATTTTGTATTCGTAGTGTACAAGCGTAAAGTAGGAAGCTGCCGGAACTATTGGCCAATCTCGTTGATAGGCGTGTGCTTCTCTAGCTGTTTCAGCACATTATCTTAAAGCGGGGCTGAAAACCCAAGATTACCAAAAACCTAGGCAAGTGGAGCAGATGTTCTGGTTCCTTCACTGGAAATTAAAGCAAACATCTTAATCTGTTAAGCTAATCACGTACTTAAACTGTATTAGATCAAAGTTAGCGCCTGCTGGTAGGATCCATTTCAAACTGAATTAATTAATAAACCAAATAAGAAAGTCTTAGAAAAGCCGCAAGGTAAAATCTAATCTGGTATTACCGAACGTATTGTATTAGAAAAATGTTAAGCGTGCTTGAATTGCCTGCATTAACCTAATGCTGAAGACAGGGGAGACTGTGTCCTTTTCTTGATATTGAAAAGCTGCTTGAATGTGAAGAGCATACTACATATTGTTCTGGGGTAAAATGTTAATCATTGCAATATGTCTAAGCTTTTGTATGAGCTTTCTTCATGAACAACAGTGGAGCAAGACTGTTTAGATTTGCAAGTTTCCGAATCCAAACATTGTGAAAATTCTTAGGAGACCATAATAAAACTTCAGATATGGACAATAAGTGTTTTTAAATACAAGTACAGACTAAAAACACTTGACTAGAGTGGTCGAGCGGCCGGCTGCGGAATATACGCCAGCGTCCTTAAATGGTTTTTTCTTTCTTTCTTTTTGCGAAAGATTGCTGCTAACTTAGCCGTGTGCGATTCCCGCTGTACATTTAGGTAGCATTCGCGTGCATTTTAAGTGTGCATGTGCCCATGTGCCTGTATCGTTGTGATAGTACTTAGAGTGACGTGAGCGATTTTTTATTATATCGTACCACCGTGATTTGTTCAATTTTGTGTGGAAATGTACAAATTGTGGTCACCCATTTATGGCCAAATTAGGCAGTAATCTGCGAATGCAATTTCCGCCACATGCGACAGAAATCGCATTCCCCGGACGACTAAAATAGAACCATGCGAAACAGCATTCTTCCTTTAAAGCATAACGTTAGCGTATAGCGGGGGTTAAGGGAAATAGCGTTACCGTTCCGCAAACAAAGTTTGCGTAAAAGGAGTTTTCGTATACCGTGATTGCGGTTCTCACGTCCGGGAATTCATTTACGCGTAAAATTTCACATACATGGTGCATGTAAGTTATTTTATCTATTCTCCAAGCTTTACGTTGTGTGAGCGAAAAGTGCGCTAAGCAGCCAGTTGCGTACCAACTATTTGTTGAGTAGAGGTGACAAGCCTATCTATGTTATATATATACAGGGTGTTTCAGCGAACACTTTCAAAATTTATTTAAGGTTACCTGTGGCAGATAGATAAATTCTAGTTAATGAACTGGTCTACTCGAAGAGGCGGACATTACTTCCACAAGAAATTGAAATTCATAATGGACTAATTACCAAAAATCACTAATTAAGTTTTTAACTAATTACCTGATTACCCATATTGCAATTTACAAATTGTAGCAGGGGAGTTCGCAAGGCGGATACACTTGAAACGAATTCTCTGGATGACACCAGTTTCGATATATTAATTCCCGAACTTTGCGGAGAAATGCATTGGCCTTCCAGTTAATTGTGTGCTTCAATGCATAAGTGACGTTTTGTTAAGAACCTAACTGGAACGCCAATGCATTTCTCCGCAAAGTTCGGGAATTAATATCTCGAAACTGGTGTCATCCAGAGAATTCGTTTCAAGTGGATCCACCTTGCGAACTCCCTGCTACAATTTGTAAATTGCAATATGGGTAATCAGGTAATTAGTTAAAAACTTAATTAGTGAATTTCTGTTAATTATTCGATTATGCATTTCAATTTCATGGGCAAGTAATGTCCGCCTCTTCGAGTAGACCAGCTCATGAACTAGAATTGTGCTATCTGCCGCCGGCAACGTTTAGTAATTTTTGAAAGTGTTCGCTGAAACACCCTTATATATATATATATATATATATATATATATATATATATATATATACAATACCACGTAGCTGGAAAGACCCAAGGTAATGTTGTTTGCCGTCGCTTGTAGATAATCCGAGCATTTTTTGCATTCCGCCTAATTAATTAATTAGTCTTACCTAATCAACTTTCAAATATCGTAATTAGATGATAAGTGACCATGACAAAATTGTAGAGCAACATAATAAAAACTCCCGATACAGCTTTCTGTTTTCTTTTGCTCAATACCTGCTACATAAAAGTGTTTTTCCGAGCGTGAAAGAAGCCCGCGAATACACGCCAAGTGCCTCGAGCGGTCAGTCGCGCGGCAACTTTGCGTGTACTTGGTTGCTGTAAAACGTTGCTGCTTAAATGTTCGGGGTTGGCAACCTGTCAAGCTGGCTCATCGACAGCATTTTCTTTTTAACCCTCCGTGTACGTTGATACCTGAATAAACTGATTGATTGAGTGAGGTTAAATAACATATGTGTTTTGAAACACTAATATAATTTAAAGTGAAGTAAATAATTTACCTAGACGTTTCAGTTTTGTCTAACGTTCTTGCTGGTGACAGATAAACAGTGAATTTTCGAACACGGTGTTGAGGGCTTTTATCTTACAAACATATTTAGGTAACGGATGATGACAGCTTAATTTCTCCGTTTACCTTCAGATAGGGAGGTAACAAATGCAGCACAATTGAAAAGAACGCGAATAATCTAGTTTTCCTAGCCCGGAATGGAACTTAGTCAACAATATCTCTGAGGTTTTTCTGTACGTAGAAACTCAACATGAGCAATGGCTCGAGCGTCGTCTTTTTCCACAGCTGGCAGATACGGTCCGCGCGGCCGTGACGGACTACATTTGATCGGTTCGTGCCTCCGCCGGAGTCCCTTGATCGCGGCTCCTAATGGTTCGACACTGAGCGATAACAGCTTGTGATGATAGGAACGCCATCGGCGCACCTGCCACCGCCACCTGCAGTACTTTGCTTGCGTCATCAGTGCACCTTGCGCCGCCGTCCACGCCAGTTCGTGTCGCCGCAGCGCTTTCGTTTGTACTGGCCAGATCAAGTGCCATTACACTGATAATGACACCGGGCTGCGTGGAAATGAGCAAGTGGCACAATGCTTACGTATACTTAGACAACTCCCAGAGGAGTTTCTCCGTAAATTTATTTCCTGCTGTTTCAATTTGTTGCCGTTGTCGACTCCTCTTGAGCCGCTGCCTTGTTCTCGCGCTCCGGTATTGCGGGACTCAAGATCGTGAACGTGAATAATTGACAGTGAATTCAGTTGCAAACAGAAACTAGAGGTTACACTGCGAGCACATAGTCAACAAGGAGAGCGAGTGCTCATAGTTAATCAATGCGGCTGAGCAAAGGCCTCAGCCTCTCGGGGCAGTCCATCGCTCCGATCGGGCGTTTGGGAGATCGGTCTGTTGTCTCCCAAGTCTGAGTGACACTACTGTCCGCTCTACCGCGCACTTTTTAGGGGCGAAGCTCCTTAGGGTGTGGGTCTGTCCCTCCTCTGTAGTAGTAGTGGTAGTCGTCGTCGTCGTCGTAGTAGGTAGCCACGTCTACTTTTATGAAAAAAAGTAATTCCGAAAGTTGTGTCCGTAGCGCGGAATCGAACCAGGGACCCCTCGCTTCCGAACGCGCGGCGCTAACCACTACGCCACGAAGCGCACATGGACACACGCACCACGATGACAATAAATACCCAACATTAACGAAAGACTGCGCGTTTCTAACGCGTTTGTGCTAGCGCGTTACGGCCCGTGTAAGAAGCTGGTCTAAGACGCTGTGGCCTCTCCGCCTTACCCCCGTATTCATAAACGCTCCTCGACTTGAACTTGACTGGCCACGGCCTTGGGCAGCGCGTTCGAAACGCGTTGAAGGCGGTGGCAAGTCAAGTTCAAGTCGAGGAGCGTTTATGAATACGGGAGTTATACTCTCTCAGCAGTCATGTGATGGCGTCGGCAAACGCGGTGCACGTTCCGGCATGTGTAAACGGCTGCGTAAGACGCTGTGGCCTCTCCCCCTTACTAGAGAGTACTGCACGTTTCTAACGCGTTTGTGCTAGCGTCCCCTTAAGCGGGAGATGGTGCCATTACAATGAAGGGCGCTGTTATAAAATAGGAATGACGTCACATATGGCGCGTGTCATTGGTGGAAGTCAATCGTTCGATTTAGTGCGGCGAGACTGGGCGAATTACACGGAAGATTCACGGTTTACCGATGATTCCCTCCGGAGCTTCGCCCACTCATCATCATTCACCCCGTGGATATGCGGTGTTTTTTTTCCCAGCGCCGCGGCGGCGCCTGCTTTTGCAGACCACGCCGCTGCACAGCCCACGACACGGGCGCCCCGCGATGGGGCGAACACGGATTGGTTGCTGCGAAAACATGGCCTTCGAGATTGCGTGCGCTGGTAGGTCTCGCTCCGGCCGGTTGCATTCGCACTTAAAGAGCGTGAGTGGTGGGGGTGTCCGGCTCTTTCTCCGCACCGCGGCGCTTGCAACCGAGGGTTTTTCAAGCGTCGAGGAGGCTTTCGTGGACTCCGGTACTGCAGGTGCAGCTTGGATGAGGGGAGAAAGAAATTATGTTGCGCTACTAAATATGATCCGTTACTGATTTGGAAATGACGGCCGACGATCTACCAGGGGCAAAGTGCGTGCGGGTCCCTATTTATTTTCATATGCGTTTATTGTTTACTACACACACTCTCATTAAATTCCCGTGGGTAAGCAGCAATGGAATATCTGTGCAAACCTTCATGTGCCGTAAACGCACTATACTTCAAATTTTGCGGGTTTTATGTATATATGTGTATAATGTCGAGAACTGGTTTCAAAGCTTTGAACGAGTCACCGGCTGTTGTCGGTGCTTGCTTTGTAATGCATTGCGCCGTCATGATAGAGCGTCAAGCAAGACATGGCACTATCAACGCACAGAAAATTGCCGCAATCCCTCGTATACTTAAATTTAAGTGCCCGCTAGGGAACTCCAGGCTGGTTAAAATAATTCGGAGTTCCCCATTGCGGCATGCCTCATAATAATATCGTGTTTCTAACACGTACAAACCGGAATTTATTTAATTCAGTTTTATGTTTTTTTGTGTGCCGTAATCGCCACAGGAACGCTTCGTCATGCTAAGTCACCAACTTTGCCATTTGATTATGCAATTTTGAACCATGTTTACTTACAGGAACCTGTTGTACGTGCATCATATTGACATGCATTACAAGAAGCGAAAGCATTCGAAATGATTATAGGACACTACAGAAAAAAAATTGTGGTTATCAATGCATCTAGTGTTTGCTTTGTTAGCGAATGGACAAACCTAACTCGCAGGATAGTGTATGCCAGTACAAGAGCAAATATTCAAGTTGAAGGGCCATTGATATGTGCAAACGCACAAAGAACGTTTCATGCGAAGGCGCAGCTTTAAAGAAATGTTTCTTTGCGTCCGCCCTCGTGAATTTCTGGCACCAATAAAAGTTGAATCTCTCTCTCTCTCTCTCTCTTTGTTAAATAAAGAAAATTCGCGAGTTCTACCAGCTTGAGTTGGCATGTCATTGCCTGCTGCGTGTCGCAGTCTCGATGGAGTGAGAAATTGTACGCGAAGTGGGAAATGATACATTTTGCAAATATGTACTCGTTTATGTAGATAACAGCCAAGCAGGCAATACCGTAACTGTTAACGCTAATGACTAATAAGTTCATTGCACCGAACAGACAAATACTAGTCGCGTTCCCACGTGTCTACTTAGGGCACGTTCTTTTCTTTGTTGTGTTTTTTTAGGTATAACTATTTATGAATACCATACACGGCTTTCAGGAAGGCATTGGCTCAGGGGAAAACTTCGGTTACATCTAAGTAAACAAGCGTTGTTCGCGAGTCCTCACGAATAGAAGAACAAAATGTCTGCCTAAATCGAAATCGGTGACTGACTGTGGCCACGAACTGTTTATAAAATTCGACGGCTTCAGCACCATTGTCATTGAATCTAATTTCTCGCCGACACCACATCGTGTCTCGTTGACCTGTCACGCCATCTGGAAGCTTTATTCACGAGTCCAGAAAGACTTCGTTCTCCTGCACTTCCAATGAAGTTCTAAAACCAAGGTTATTTCTAGCCACGCTTTTATGTGACCAAAATAAGCATGGACTGTGAGACGGTACTTGAAAAGGGCATTGCGGCTTTCATTACCATGGGCATTACGGCTGAAGGAGCCGCCCATCGTGACGGTGGTTTCACGATCTCAACAGCGAGGCTGTTGCCTGGCTTCTAAGTTGGCTGAACTCCGGCTCGTTTCTTCCACCTATGAGAAACAAAAATATCTGAGTGTTAGACACACGCTCTAATGCAAGAAGAGAATACAAGCAACGTGCCGTGGTACCACAAACACTCCAATCACGCTGGCGGCGTAATTTGGCTGCGGAATAATTATTTAGCCACGAGAGCGTGAAATGTGGGACTGCACAAAATTCAGTTAAGGAAAGAAGTCAGTGGGAAAAGGGAAAAAGTCAGTGGCTACTCGTTTTGTTCAGCTTGTGAGCAAGAACGCCGCTGTTAGCAACTTCGCGGGCAGCTTGTAAATGGTTTGCCACGCGCAGTAAGATACGTTACAATGGGGGCTTGACGTTGTGTCGACACCCATGCCCTTGAATGCGATATTAGCTAAGTTTCTATTTCATAATAGATATCTCGAAACAGAAGCGCTCCAGGGAAATGAAACAAGGTGAAGTTATCTAACGTTCCAGATGCAAACATATGCTATAATAAATATAGGAAATAAGAAAGAAGTTTGGTTAATTATTTTTGGTGACTTATTAGTCGAGAGCAGTGTGTTCGCGAAAGCGCACGAACCGCCAGTACAAGCAGATTTTGCGTAGCTAGCAGAACGTTTTTATTAAAATTACCGTCAGTTTAACTTTGAACACGGTGGAAGAAATATACTTCAGGTGTTGACACTCCGCCCAACGGCGCGACCAGATCGTGTTCGTTGTAGCCACGCCCCATCGGCCCCTGAACCGCATCGGAATCAAATGGACCTATAAAATGAAGCAAGCTGAAACAGTAAACTCTTTAGGTATTAGTTATATCAGCACAAGTTGTAGTCTACTCTCTTCGTCTAGCTATGAAAACCACTTATTTTGTCTTACTGACATTGATATTGTCAACCTGTGGCTCGCAAATAAGGACTCGACTCTCCTTAGTTCATCCTTGATCATTTCCTGCATTTCACTCATGCAGTGGTGGAACGGAGAAAAAACCTTTTGGAGCAGCTTTTGGAGCAGCTTTTGGAGCAAGAAAAACGTGCATTTGTAGCAGGCATATTGGTTTTCGTAGCACATACTCTTGGGTCATTACAGGAGCGTATGGCCCCATACCTTTTCCGTTGAAGCTAAAATACTATAACAAGCAAAATAATGCTGTCTAGGAGATGGCAAAATACAGAAATATATTTATTTACGCATAAGCCCTGATAAGTTCTCAGAAGCGCCACATAAGCGGCCAATAACTGCTGACGCCTTTATCAAGTTCGTGTAGTCTCTAATTACATGCAAGAGCCTCTGATAGCTTCTTCTGCCTGTCCTACAAGAGAGCTAACCTCTCTCGATGCGAAAAAAAGAACGTTTAGAATTCATATTTACTTTACCAGATGTAGTTGGGCATTCTCAGCATCGTCGTGGCTGAATATTTTCCATTTGCAGTATCTCTTCGTTTGCTAAAATGTCTAGTTGACTACATACATCAAGCGCTGATTTATTTACAGGTGAAAGCACCAAGGTTTCGCTACTTTGATCACATCGTTGGTCCGGGGAATCTTTTAAATTCTGCCCAAACTTTTCTGACTACGCTGATTTAGAGTGGGGTCCATTGATGCTAGCTATTGAAAGGCTGACTCACTCATGCATCATGCATATATTTTCACTGATGCCCCTCTCTGCATCAACATTTTTGTGTCATAGGCTCAGAAGAGATTGCATAAACGTGCACTGCAACAAGTACTTTCCCGCCCCATTAGCCTACATTAGCTGAAAAATGTGCGAGAAGTCATCCAGCTTTTTCGCAAAGGCAGCGTCCATAATTTCAATCAGCAAGCTTAACTTATCCATCCGGGAGGTCATTTTATGAGGTGAAATGAGCACAAGCATTTATTCTTTCAAGTTCCTCTGAGACGCTACTCAACTTTCATCTTGTAAAAAAAAGAAAGAAAGAAAAGAAACGGCCACTCAATAGTGGTTGACATCGAAGAAGGACAAGGTCTTCCGGGCCTCATTAAGGCATCGTGTGGTTTTTTGTTCCGTGTTTTTTTCATATTTGTTATTTAGTATGGAAGAAGGGCTCCCCCGGAAGACCTTATCTTGTCTTTTTTTCTTCGATGTCAACTCCTGTTGAGTAGCCTTTCACCTACACCACCTTACCCTGCTTTAGCATCATCTTGATCTTATATAGGGCCCTTTACTTCACAATTACGTTTATTTACTGTTTTTCCTTTTTAGACGGCACCACCTTTGGGACTGGCCTATATATTTTCTTGAGTAAACCCAGATATCCTGTTCCTGTTTTAGAAAAGTGCATCTGGGTTTCACTTTGGCCTTCTTGCATAATGACGCAGTATTACTACTACGTACCTAGTTTTATGAAGATGTCGAATTAGCAATGAGAAAGGTGCAAACTCAGTATACTGTAGTCATGGGCGACTTCAATGCAAAAGTGGGCAAAAAGCAGTTTGGTGAGCAAGCAATTGGCAACTACGGCATCGATTCTAGGAATGCAAGAGGAGAGATGTTGGTAGAATTCGCGGAAAGGAATAGGCTTCTAATAATGAATACATTCTTCAAGAAGTGCAGCAACAGGAAGTGGACCTGGAAAAGCCCTAATAAAGAAACAAGGAATGAAATAGATTTCATACTCTCTGCCGATCCAAGCATAGTGCAGAATGTAGAAGTGTTAGGTAAGGTAAAGTGCAGTGACCATAGGTTAGTGAAGTCTAGCATTTCTCTCAATTTGAAGAGAGAAAGAGTGAAACTAGTCAAGAGGAAACAGGCCAACCTAGACGCAGTAAGGGTGAAAGCAGACCAATTCAGGCTGGTGCTCGCTAACAAATATGCAGCTTTAGAACAGGAAGATGAAGATAACATAGAGGTAATGATTGAAACCGTAACTAGGCTGATCTCAGAAGCGGCAATTGAAGTGGGAGGTAAGGCACCAAGGCAACCAGTAGGGAAGCTCTCCCAAGAAACAAAGGACCTAATAAAGAAACGACAAAACATGACAGTGTCCAGCTCAAGAGATCAGATAGAATTTGCTGAACTGTCAAAACTGATCAACAAGAAGAACGTAAGGGATATTCGAAATTATAACGTGAGAAAGATTGAGGAAGCCGTAAAATGTGGACGCAGCATGAAATCAGTAAGAAGAAAGCTTGGCATAGGACAAGGCAAGATGTATGCACTGAAAGATAAGCATGGTAATATCATCAGCAATTTAGTTGACACTGTAAGAGCAGCGGAAGAATTCTATACTGACCTGTACAGTTCTCAAAACAGTCAAGGTACTTTCGTTCGAAATAATGATGAACCGGATACAGAAGCTCCTTCTATAACCTAGCGATGAAGTTAGAAGGGCCTTGAAAGACATGACCAGGGGAAAAGCGGCTGGGGAAGATGGAACAACAGTGGATTTAATCAAAGATGGAGGAGATATCATGCTTGAAAAGCTTGCGGCCCTTTATACACAATGGCTCACAACTTCAAGTGTACCAGAGAGCTGGAAGAACGCCAACATTATACTTATCCATAAGAAGGGAGAAGTTAAAGAACTTGAAGAATTACAGACCCATTAGCTTGCTTTCGGTATTATGTAAAATATTCACCAAGATAATTTCCAAAGAATCAGGACAACACTTGACATCAGCCAACCAAGAGAACAGGCTGGCTTCAGGAAGGGATATTCTACGATGGATCATATCCATGTCATCAATCAGGTAATCGAGAAATCTGCGGAGTACAATCAACCTCTCTATATGACTTTCAAAGATTATGAAAAGGCATTTGATTCAGTAGAGATACCAGCAGTCATACAGGCATTGCGTAATCAAGGAGTACAGGAGGCATACGTGAATATCTTAGCAAATATCTACAAGGATTCCACAGCTACCTTGGTTCTCCACAAGAAAAGTAGAAAGTTACCTATCAAGAAAGGGGTCAGGCAAGGAGACACAATCTCTCCAATGCTATTCACTGCATGCTTAGAAGAAGTATTCAAGCTCTTAGACTGGGAAGGCTTAGGAGTGAGGATCGACGGCGAATATCTAAGTAACCTTCGGTTTGCAGATGACATTGTCCTATTCAGCAACAATGGGGACGAATTACAGCAAATGATTGAGGAACTTAATCGAGAAAGTGTAAGAATTGGGTTGAAGATGAATATGCACAAGACAAAGATAATGTTCAATAGCCTGGCAAGGGAACAGGAATTCAGGATCGCCAGTCAGCCTCTAGAGTCTGTAAAAGAGTACGTTTATCTAGGTCAATTACTCACAGGGGACCCCGGTCATGAGAAAGAAATTTACAGAAGAATAAAATTGGGTTGGAGTGCATACGGCAGACATTGCCAAATCCTGACTGGGAGCTTACCATTGTCGTTGAAAAGAAAAGTGTTCAAACATTGCATTCTACCGGTGCTAACATATGGGGCAGAAATTTGGAGGTTAACAAAGAAGCTCTAGAACAAGTTAAGGACCGCACAAAGAGCGATGGAACGAAAAATCTTAGAAGTAAGGTTAAGAGACAGGAAGAGAGCGGTATGGATCAGAGAACAAACGGGGATAGACGATATTCTAGTTGACATTAAGCGGAAGAAATGGAGCTGGGCAGGCCATGTAATGCGTAGGATGGATAACCGGTGGACCATTAGGGGTTACAGAATGGATACCAAGAGAAGGGAAGCGCAGTCGAGGACGGCAGAGAACCAGGTGGGAATATTTATTTCCTCCACCATGAGGAAATAAATATTTCCTCGTGTCACAAGGGGTCCTGCGTCTTCTTTGTGAACTTGCGCGTGGCACAGATTCGATGGGACTTGACAATATCGTTCGCAATCATTTTTACCAAACAAACCAATTACGCACAAAGAGCGTGCGCGGTCGAGCAAAAAAAAAACAAAACAAAAGCAAATGAAGAAGACAAAAAAGGCCACAGCCGGCGTGCTATCTAGCGTTCAAAATGCGCGCGTCCAAAACCGAAGACGGAAGTGATTGATGCCGACCGCTTGGCGCGCTGCAGTCGATTCGGCCGCTGGGCTCTATGGAAGTGTCCGCTCTTGTTGAATTCCTTTCTCTATGGTAAATCACTGGTACCCGCGTGTCTTCTAAAAAAGTACTAGACAATTCGCGTCGGTCATATACAATCAGATTACGTAAGCGTCGGCGACAACAGACAACGGATAGAAGCATCGATAACGTTCGAGAAACTTCTGACACATGCAGGCGCGTCCTGTGCCTAGAGATAACGTTTTAAATTTGTTAGCAGGTAAAAAGCGGTCATCGGTGAAAGATAAACAGGAACACGTGTCAATATGCAACCAGTCACACGGCGTTCTCTCGAGTGTGTCGTTTTCGTGAGAACTCATTAGCTCGGGTAACCTGCGGATTCCAGAAATACGAAGGAAACGCTACGTTAACTTTTGTATTTGTGGATATTTTTTTTTCTTTTTACGTGACGCTACCATGTAAGGAGTGGCCAAAGGAAGGAAGAATAAGGAGAAGCAAATGAAGGGGCGAATCGGGATAGCACAAAAAAAAAACTCTTTCGCTTTTTATAGTCGATGGCTCACGTTAGGGCAGCGCTTGGTAAAACTCTTTGTGGTTGGGAGAGTCCCTCGGCCCTACGATTGACGGTGCTGAGCGGCGGCGATGTGTGATTCTTCGTAAATCGAATCTCGGGCGCCATAACCTAAATCTATTCCAAACTGTTTCAATTCCATTTCTGCAATCAGCCAATTTCAGCAACATTTTCGGGCAACCCCCACTTTACCTATCTGTCACACGACGTCACGAAAACCGTCTGATGCACTTATTGTGCGCGATTAGACCAAATCAATGTACAATGTATCTATTTCTGTCTGGCTCCACACCTGCTTCACCATTAACGCTCCGCCATTGGCTGCTCCCACTTCGCCTTACGACGTCACCAAACCGCGGAAACCCACCACGTTAAAGTGACGCGGACTCATTAAATATGCCTTAATACGCCGAACTAAACAGAACTGTTTTTCAGAATATCTGGAAACTGGGGCGCTATAACGTGAAGCGATTCCAACCTGTTTGTACTTCATTTCTACAATAAGGCTTCCAAGATTGGTCAAACATTTTTCGGCACCCCCCCCCCCCCCCCCCTTCAACTGTCTGTCATGCGACGTTGCAAAACCGCGAAAACTCCCCATATGATATGACGTGTACGCACTTATTAGACGGAAGAAGTGAAAAATAATTCTTTCCTATTATACGCCTTTCCCACTATTAGCCTTCCGCAATTGGTCAAGATGTTTTCGGGCTATGCCCACTTCGCCTGTCTGTGAAGCGACCTCACAAAACACGTGACGTGTGCGCATTAAAGATACATTAATATGCCGAACAGAACTGACTTTCTTTTTTAGGAATAGCCCGTTCCGAAAGGAATAGACAATGCCTACCCATTGATCACTTTGGCTACTCGAAGCTGCCCGGAAGAATGGATTTATTTGCGCATAATAAAAATGCTTGTGTGGTAATATAGCATTACCGAGCCCTTTCAGCACGTATACAATATCGCTCTGCCAACTATTGTTCGCCGAGGATCCGTTTTAGTGTCATAGTTACCCTTCCGTTGCATGCAGCCGTGAGTTTCGACGAGCTTGCACCCGTGCAAGCTAAGCAAGAGTGCAATGTACTATAGCAGCAAGGTATAAGCGGGCCAATCGCAAACGCCGGCCGCACCTTCCTCATCAAGTTATCGACTTTCACTGCTGTAGCTCGGCCCCACCGAATACCCTCTCCTCGTATGTGTGCTCCTTGCATCTTGTCAGCCAATTAGGTAAGAAAACATGTCAAGGTAGCCAAGGCTATCAGCATTGGGAGAAAACAAAAGTGGCTTCCTATAAATGAGGAGAGCGTTTGATTGGACGGTTGAAACAACGCTGCGGGTCACCGCCCGATGCTCGCGTCGGCGCTTGCATAAATTTGACGTCTGGGGATTGCAATAAACATATTGGAATAGTTTTACGTTATCGTTTTACGTTTTACGTTATTGCAATAGTTCTACGTTGACGCCCCAGACGACAGGCGGGGGGAGGTATAATCTTATTGTCGCACGTCGTCAGGAATAGCCGAGGCAGTAGGTAGGGTCGGGGTACGGAGTTCCAGGTTCAAGAGTGGAACCAATGCCTCACCAAGTGCAAGCAAACATTTTGCTCTAGGCGTGATTTATCACAGGAATCCATAGTCATGAAAGCGGCCTGGTTAATGGCCAAGCGGAGCGAGTGCGAACAGCAAAAAGAGTCTTCTTTCACGTCTTTTGCTGGTGCCCCTGCTTGTCCCTGCATTTTGTTTGTTTCTGTGTTCGCTGTTTCTACTAGCTTGGGTCACTGTGTAACGCATGGTCTAATGGGTAAAGCGTCGGGCTGCTGTGCTGCGAGAACCGCGTTCGAAATGAACCGTTGGACCCACTTGGGTCACCGACTACGTGTGACACTGGGTATGTGCCGTTCTTCATTGACAAATATTGTTAAAATTAGGTGGCACTGGATGTAATCGAACCCGCGTCATAGTTATGAAGATCTGCCTTGTACTGATATAAATTGAGACACGTTCCACGCGCAGACTACTGCCGCGGCGCCGCTAGATTTTGCAACATGTCAATAGGACGCCGCATACATGACGCCTTCCGGCGGTGGCAATGTGGTCTGTCGGTATACATTGCTCAAATGATGTTAAGATCAACGTCGATGTTCATCGTGAGATGTGGGTTCTGCCGGAATGTTAATTAGTGTGGAATAAATGGCGTGCTCCGCTTGCACACAGACCAGAAACAACAATATTGCACATCGAATGATAAGTTCTCTTGAAGCGGCCCTCGCCAGGTTTGGCCAGTTTTAAACAGACGAGCGCAGTGTATAAATTACGCGCTGACGATCGCGTGCGCAAAGTCACCGCTGCGTGCCGCGAGAACAAGCGACATTTCAAATCAAACGCCGCACGCCCTTCCTCTCAAAGGAGCCGCACTCCCCACCGGATAGTCGAGGTCTGACGCACACGTGCGTCATTCGTGTTTCTGAAATGTCATTCACCGCGACACGTGACTTCGACAATTATTCAAGGCTACGGCAGTTACTTGTTTGAAATGTTACTTAACTAGGCGGTTTAACGGTGAGGGAAATAATAAAATCTACTAACCGAATTTCTACGAGTCCTTGTTTTACTCTCGTGCGATTTGCCACGCGATGTGACAAGCGCGCCGCGTTGTGCCGTAGCAAGCGAGACGTAGTTCCGTTTCGTCTGCTTCTTCCCACGTAGTGCAGTCGCTCGCGCAGAAAGCGAAGTAATCTGTAATTTTCTGCCGGGTTCCAATGCGCGATCATGTTCTGTGATCCACTTGCGTCTGCCTCAGTGCTCATGTTGCACTGACTTATAACGCTAGTCAGTTGTCTCGTATACAGCACGCCAAGTCGTGCACTGCGCGAAATGAGAGAAACGCAACAGCTCGTGCGTGAGACCGGCACCAGAAGTGCACCGTGCAGCAAGAACTTGAGAGAGAGAGAGAGAGAGAGAGAGAGAGAGACAAAAAAAAAAAAAGGAAAGGCGTGGCCTGTGACGCATATATGGGAGAACACAGGGAATGAATTTCGCTTAAGGAGGCTGACGGGGGCAAGTGGAGAATGTATGTTGGCGGTGAAGCTCACCACCCGAAATCATGGGTTCGCGGCACTTCAAATATTTACATCTCTGTTATTAATGAACCAATTAATGGTTCATTTATGTGGCCTGGTGAGGGTCCATTTAAAGCGGTCCTGAACTACCCCTCCCGCTTGGTGAAAAAAAAAAGCACACAGTCCGCGGATAGCATATACTGCTGTGATGATGGCCAAATTTTGCAGGCATGCGCGGCGTGAGGAACTCACAAGTGGAGCGCGAAGTCATGTATTTCTCAAACACTCTTTTCAAACGAGGCCTTCTCCTCACCCGCTTCGAAGCTGCCGGCGGCTTGCATACGGGGTCACATGCAACATTCCCGTAGACGGCTGCTATTGGCTGATAGCTAACATAAATCAAGAAGGGTAGTTGGATCTGTCCGCTTCTTCCTCCTGTTAAGGTGTGTATTTATTGACGCAGTTTAATATGCTGGCTGTAATAAGCGACAATCTGCTTTCGAATTTTCATAAATACGTACTTATGGAGGAAGACGACAGTCGCCTGCTCACGTTCCGACGCGGTATGTAGCCGCGGTAAAGCCTCGGCATCCACGCGCCATCGCCACATTTGTAAAGTCTATTGACCCTTTTCGCGGCGATCCCGCGGGCGCTGCCATGTTTGGTCACGTGGTGACGCGTCCATTGCTTGCCTCAACTGCCTCCGCTGCCTCCTTGTTTACAATGGAAACCTCTGTTTCGGAGATATCGTAGACGGTGACTAAGTGGACGACACGAAGCTTTGATCACAGCTTCAGAGAACATGCAAAAGCGCTTTTGGAGCAGATTCAGCTATGTCCGAAACTGGAGCAAGCAGCGAATATGGGGCTTGTTCTAAAAGCGGAGCTAAATATGTATTGCAAGCTATCCAAGCTTTCCGATTATGAATTTAGTCAGGATTAGTGTGTTCTGCTCTTTGTTCTTTATTCGGCAAATATTTTGAAGCAGTGGCTTGTCAGTTTCTGGCTCAGTGAAGTTCCTCGGTGCGGCCACTATCTGATTATTTTCTGCCTAATCGCTCGCGGGTGTGTTCAGTTCCCATAGATTTGTTCTTGCTGCGCATAAGGCTTGAAACGTAGCTGTTTTGTACATTGTAATACCTTGTAGCAAATATATATATTACAGCCAGTAACTCGCTTACTCTTCTGGATCGTCACGAAGCATTCAGCTTCGACCATTCGTGCGCCATAGGTGTAGTCCGTCATTTATTATGCGTATACAGTGCGCATATATTCAAGTGTGCGCCCATTCACTTATTCTTGATACGTCGGCGATAGAGCGGGCGTAAGTTTTCTTGCCATTTGGGATAGATGTGTATAGATAACGTGCGTGAAACTTACTATGACAGGAAGCGGCGTTACTCCCTTGGTCATTATTTAACGAGTGGTACTCACTCTTGCCGACGTTCTGGGGATGAAGCCCTTTCTTTGAAGGCTACCGATACAAGGCTGGCGGATGAGCAAATTTCTGTATCCTCGAGGAAAGCCGTACATCAAGAAGTGCCGGTAACACGTTCGGGCAGTTGCAGCAGCGGTCCGCGAACTTGGCCACAGAGATTCATTCTATTCCTTAACATGCCAGTCACTATTTTTGCAGCCAACTATGCACACGTCTTCAATCCACGTGATTCAACCTAGCATGATTTGAGCACAGTGTGTTAGCGAAAACTCAGTTGCATTTCTGACAGCTGATCGCACAGAAGCAAGGTAGAAGCGGTAATGGTTTCGTATTCGTGCGGGTCACTGAGGAGAGGTATGGCGCGCCGCCGTGAGCGCTATCTCATTTCTCTAAAACAAACTGCTCCGCGAAAAGGGTCAATAGCGCCAACCTTTGATGTGGCGCCGCTGTTCTTTGATTTGTCGCTCAAACCAGTTCCGCTTCCGCTATATCCACTTCCGGGGTTTCCGTTTCTAGTTCCGCTCCGGGATATCGGGTTCCCTAATTTTCCCTTGTTGCACGCTTGCACCCCTATACAGCAGTGACGTCACTTCCGCGTTATGTCAGAAGCTGGGGTTACTTAAGTTCCGCTTGACGCTGAAAGCTGAAGGGCTAAGCGATGCAGGAACGCGGAGGAGGGTAGGTTGGCGCGTTACTTAAAGGGACATTAAAGGCGAATATTAAGTTAAGCTAAAGTGATAGATTAATGCTGGAGTACACCTCTGGTGCCAATGTTATCGCGAACAAACATTTAGTATTCGAGAAATTGAGGCAAATGCTTCACACAATTTACTACACGAAGTACTATCCCGATGACGCAGCCAATCCTTTTACTTCCGTCACTAGTACTCATTCTATCATAATAAAAATCATTGCATTGCAGTTTCAGACTGAAGATAATAATACTTATCTTGTTCTATTCGATGTTCAGCAAAAGAACTTATTGCCGTTACCACTGACAATGACACGGACGGTCGAAAGGTTTTCATTTCGCTCGACTCTGCGCCGCCCATGCTTTCACGTTTCAATAGTTTCGTTATCGGGTAGTGCGGCGCTTGTTTTGCTGGCTCGCGAAACTCACACAAACTGCAAGTACCAGAGAACTCCACGTCCACGTGATGTCGCGGGACGCCCGAACGGTCCACGCCACTTGACCAAAAGCAGCTGCAGCGGTGAATCCAGCGCTCTGTCTTGGCTCGGTTTCTCCATGTCTGTGCGTTCGTGCTTTGCGCAAGAAACCGTAGCGCTGTCTGTCGGGCGCCGTTTCCCTCACCAATGGCAGTAAAGGGCGGTGATGGCGGATGCAACGTCAGCACTCCCCCCCCCCCCCCCCCCCTTTCTGCTAGGAGGCGGGTGCCTTGAATTGCGCTAACAGCATGCGGACGTTTCAGACGTGATGCTCTCTTAAACTAAATCTTTTCATGGCACGAAACAAGCGCTGCAGGGTTTCTAGAATGGTATTTTAACTGCACGTTGCATTAACATTTGCCTTAGTGTCCCTTTAACCTGGTCGGCGAAAACCTGTTTGGAGGCACTTTAGGCCCCTCGATACAGGGTCCAAAACTCAACTAGCCTCGAACCAATTGACATTTAAGGTCAGACCTCACGTGTGCTATAGCCAGCACGCGGTCACTCCTGGCCGCTACTTGCTAGACGCCTTGGCAGACATCGCATCGAGCTATAGACATTTGCAATTTGGCTGTGGCTATTATCCGTCGGTCAAGTTGGTGCACCACACAGCCGGTCCGCACGACGTAGCACGGCTAGACTATATAGTTCACATGAGCGCGAGCGCGCACACCAGCCCCATTGTGCAGAAAGCAAACGCCGCGCGTACACAATACAGTTGCATGCTATAGCTGTGGTGTCTCAATGCGCAGATCTTCTCCCGAGGCAGGTGACGAGGACATCGAGGCACCCTAGATGGCTGGGTGCACTGCGGTTTGCTGAGGACAACTGCGTTTCGCGCATCGTATACGCGCCAACGTCTACGTGAACATCGAAAATCATGTTTCAACTACGCGCAACAGGGGCGTTCAATAGGCGGAGTATTGTAGGCACACCCCGCTCCGCCGTAGCCTTCGCAGTGCAACGCATTAAGCACTGAATAAGGAGCGGGAGCACCGCGAAAGGTTCCACAGGTGATCTTTGATTGCCAAAACTCCGCTTCTGGGGAAATGCATTGAATTACGCTTTGGTGTAATTGATTTCTAAAATGCGCTAGTTAAACTTTGTATGCATTCTCCAATTGTTTCAGAGCCCCTTTAAACGAAACAAAATAAAGCACAACATAAATGTCAGTGGAGAAGCAGAGGAGTAGTATGATGGATGGGCATAAACGTGTATGCTAAACTGGAACAGGAACACTGATGTATCACTGTAGGTGACCGAGTACGACTACAGTAGGGAAAAATTTAACATTCACTCACGCTTATAAAAGATAGTTTCTTTTCCTCCTTCGACAGCTCCCCCCCCCCCCCCCCTTCCTACGGTGGTGATCTAGGGGGGGGGGGGAGGGAGGCAACGAAATTCTGCTGCATGGAATGAGGTTACTTAGCTTCAGCACGTATTGCGTGTTAAAAAGTGAAGCGTTCAAAGTTCTGCGGCTTATCTCACAGTCTATAGGTGCCACGTTCGCAGGCATCAGTTATATAACCTTAGAATGAACATTATAAACTCTATAACAATAACTGTACCGCAAATAAATGTTAACCAATTGACTTGCATGCTTCTCGCTACGATGGTAAATTTAATTACAAAAATTCAGAGCAAATAAACAGGCAAGGAGATTTCGCGAGCGTTTTTCTCTGCCTTTCTGCCGGGATTTACCGTTTTCTAGTTACGTTTTCATACAACTGCGCGTGACTTTCGATTTTGAAAGGACCGCAAGACAAGGTGCCCCGATGAGCGCAGAGGAAGAGTGCCAACCAAATCGTTATAATGCAGCATCTAGGTGCTGCGGATAATGTGCGAATCAATATAAACACACCGCCAGCAATTATCAACTGACATTCTTCTCCGGATAAGAAAACGCGTCGAAGCTACCGAGGTATATGATTGTATCTGCTTTACTTACCTGGATACTTCGCTGGTCTCCAGTGTAGATACTTTCAAATGTTAAAATATCTGAAGATCCTTAAAAGACATGTGCAAGGAATGAGCAGCGGTGGCATTGCACCAGTGCAATGTATTTGTGCAAGAGAAATTTGCAGTTGTACCTTTGCTTCAGCCTTTAAAAAACTGGGAAACAACCAATCGCGGATTTTCAAGATTCTCGCCCTTCGCCTGATATGCTTCAAAACATATTTCGCAGAGACTTACATTTTCTGCAAGAGCTGACCCTACGAATTCTGTTTAAGCTGCACATGTTCGCAAAAAACAAGTATAGAGTGAACCACAATTTTCTTTTCGTATGGTGCACATGTCGTAGAAGCGGCTGCATACATATCCGAAATGAATTCAGAGCAAACAACCACTTACCCGAGTTTGGTGCACAATCTTATGCCGTCATAACTTGCGTTCGACCGGCCGTCCTGGCTATTGGCGCACAGGGCCGCACGCACTGGTGGCGATTCCGCATAGCAATCAGGGCGCACCAGCTTGGCGCCCACGAATCGTGATACCGTCATGGTCGGAAGGCACGCGGTGGTCAGAAAAATTGCAGGAGATAGTGCTAGCGATAGGATACGCCCACGCTTTCTAGAGATAAGCAACGCTATTCTGCTGGGAGCCATACTGCCTTGGAGCAGGCTATCTAAACTTGTTTGTAAGACTGGACGGCATTTTCTCACGAAGGGAATGCTATGTATATTGCTAGTCAGCACTCTAAAGCATGTTCCTAGCATACGACATTTTTTATAAGCGAAGCCTTCTAGGCATAGACAAACCCTCCCGGACGTTGGCGAACCACTCGCTACTGCTTCGAGTGCTACTGCTTCTGCAGTCTGGTCGAATAGCTCAGACACATGAAAGCACTTATTTAATGAATCGGCTTATGTGTAGCCCATCTGTACTAGCTCTGCAGATGAGCCGATTTTCGTCCCTTTTCACCGCACAATTACACCCTGACACAACAAACGATACCTAAATATCATGACTGCAACATTTATTTATTTATTTATTTATTTATTTATTTATTTATTTATTATTTATTTATTTATTTATTTATTTATTTATTTATTTATTTATTTATTTATTTATTTCAAATACTCTCAATGCCATTGCGGCGCTACAGATAGGAATGGTACAGTTGTGTTGCAGATGGAAATCTTGAATGAGGATTGATCAAGGCTGCTGGCGATGCAGGTGGTTCTACTCCGATGATTTGATTATTGTGGTTTATTGGCGCAAGGGTCAGATGTGGCCAAAGAGCGCCAACACGATGATTGCGCAATGGCTTGTTAGTGGTACATGAATAGTGAATTATGTGAACATTAGATGTGGCATGGCTGTAAAGGGGCCTAAAAACAGTCGCTGTAAAGTGCGTAAAATCTATACGTAATAAGATGATAGCAATGACTAATTTCGTGTACTATGGACATGAACGATGGATTGCGAAAGAATGATACGATTTACAAAATATTACAGATGGTAGAATTGGCCAGAAGCACAAGTGCCTGAACAGAGCCCTTGAAACGCAAGGGCCTGGAGGCATGTGCTATAAAAAACTATCACAGCAACATCCTCTGGAGAGAGGATGTGCTACGAACTTATTGGGCTAATAACATGTAGCACAACATCTTTCAAGAATGCGAGGACTGCATTGGTGTTAAAAAGCGGTTCTTTAGCGAGAAACAAAGTGGGATGGAGAGGGACACAATAGCGATATGCTAGTGGAAAATGTTTCTTTCTCTTTCGGCTTCCCGACACGCCAGGAGGACGTGGAGGACGATGCGCGTCTCGCCACATCTACCACAGGTTTGAGGATGATTGCCATTCAGTAGAAAATTGTGAGTACCATATGTGTGTCCTATTCTAGCAGCTGATACGATAGAATAGGACACCAGTTCGTCGTGTTTTCGTTGTACACGGCAAGAACCCTAACTGTGGCTTAATCAAGGGGAGCTTATTTCTTTCGGCGTCCACAAGCGTTGCCAGTGGCTTCGCAGTTTGTTTCGTAAGAAAGGCTTCAGAGACTAGCAGGGGCAGCAGCGGGAAGCCCAATCAACAACTGGCATACAACTGCGATGCCATTGATTTGGCGATTTCGTCGGCAAGCACATTACCCTCGATTCTCTGCTCTGATGACGTCTTTGTATATATATATATATATATATATATATATATATATATATACGCTCGTATCTACGCCTGCACGTGCATAATTCCCTTAATAAAGCGAAACTCTCTATGCCTTCTCTTTCCAGGGGTTTGGCGCGTCTGCTCGGTCGGCTTCTTGCCAAATAAGGTGACCCGGTCCGGGCAACACTGCAATAGTAAACTGCTCGAGTTTTTGAAAGATTTTGAAGCAATATCAGTCCGCCGCCAAGCAAGATATTATCGTCTGGAGGATGGTACAGTTAAATCCCGCTCTTTATACAGTGTAATCCTTCACTTCAGAGATGACAAGCCCATGCCTCAGAGAATCCACTTGGGGTTCACCAGCCACCCGGTGGAAGAGTACCTTGGTCCTGCGTTGAGGTGTTATAATTGTCAGAGGTTTGGACACCTGGCAAGAAACTGTCGCGGATCACGTCGATGTAAAATCTGCTCCGAGAACCATGAGCAGACTGAATGAAAGTCTGTACGACAGCCTAAATGCGCAAATTGTACGGGTAACCATACGGCTTCCTTCTCAGGATGTCGACAGAATAAGGCCGCATCCATGCTACGCAAACATTAAATAATTCATGGGAAACAACCACGACAAAAGGAGCCTCTTCCGAATCTTGATGCAGTAAGCCCAGCAAAAAATCGGCAGTTTAGAGGAACTGAACAAAAATCAAAACAACCATCGTATGCGTCGGCATTAAAGCAACCAGCTGGGCAAGAGTCCCAGAGACAGCAGAGTCATCATTCCGCTACCGCCACTGAAGACCACACATCAAAACAATATCCGCGACCTAAGCTAGGACAACCTCAGCGATCCTCTCAGAACACCCCTCAGCGATCACCGCAAACGGCGGCCGGAAGATCGATATTCCAGGATAACACCGCGTCACTCAGTGTTGGATAGATGATTCTACCTATGCTGTTTGCTGCAATTGGAGCAATTGTCACAGCTCTACCTCAGGCGAACAAGCTTCCAGAGGTAAAGGCACTGTTGTCTATGGAGCCACTAATGAATCAACTATCCCCATCAGTGCAACCGGATGGCAATTATGAATAGTCGGTTACGAAAATGTCGTAATTTTTCAGTGGAACGCTAATAGCCTTCGATCCAAATCTGCTGATTTTCGCTAGTTGCACAATACAGCTTCCCTGTATTGTGCATACAAGAGGCTGGTGTACGTGATGATTTTCGTATTTCTAATTGCATAATATATAAATCGTCTCGTCCATCGGGAAACAGTAGAACATTGCTTTGCGTTCGAAAAGATTTGCCCTCTCACATTATTCAATCAAGCAGTTCGGATTTTCCTGAATATGTTGCCTGCAAAGTATATCTCGCAAAAAAATGTGTAACAATCGTAAGCATATACCTGCAAGCATCGAGACGTATTACGACTGATGATTTGATTAGTATTTTTAGCATCACAAGATCAAATATTTTCATATGTGGTGGCTTTAACGCACACAACGTAACACGGGGGAGTAACCACTGTGATGCACGTGGGAATATCTTCCAATGCGCCGCGGAAATATGCAATCTGTCAGTATTGAATGATGGATCTGTGACATTTATGCGTGGATATCGCTATGCCAGTTGTATAGACGTAACACCATGCTCTTATGATCTTGTTACCCATACTGGGTGGACAACAGACGCAGCAACACGTGGAAGTGATCACTTCCCAATTCTTATATCACATTCACGGTTAAAAAGCACTGCGAAACGAAGATACGTGGATATAACAAATTGGCAGCTCTTTCGTCAACACTAATCCTGTCGAGTAGATCGTGAAACTGACGTAGAGACACTCACATCAGTTATACAAGAAACAATGAAATTGTGTACGAAACAAGCGCCCATTCCTGATGAATACACATCAGTTGATGGAGAATGTGAACATTTGAGAGCTATAAGAAGAAGAGCAGAAAGAGCTTACCGCCGCAGTGGAAATATAGAAGCGTATAGAAATTCGCCGCAAGTCCACTCAGTCATGTGAAGACGACTACAAAAATTAGGGAAAAAAAAGATGGCGTGAATATTGCAATACGTTGTCTCCCCTGACGCCAGTTCCTCGAATATGGATGACTATCCGTGCATTAAGTGGCCCTGTTGTTCAAACACAACCTTTTCGTGCTCTCTCAATAGCCAAGGATACTTCAAAATGAGAGATTGCTGAAGAATTCTGCAAGATTATAACTAGAACAAGCATTTCTATTACTCTTTCTGAGTTTCAATATTCGGTTAAAATGGCAAAGCAAAAAATTTTTGCGTGTTTTCAGTCACAGCATGTACAATTGGACTATGAATTCTCTATGATTGAGCTAAAATGTGCACTTGCGTCTTGTAAGACAAAGACTGCTGCAGGTCCAGATTCCATTACATACAGTATGTTGCAAAACATGGGACCTAATGGTCGATTGGCACTTTTGGAGCTACCGAATGACTTGTGGAAAAAGGAGTATGTCCCTGACTCTTGGAAAACAGCACGTTAGATACCTATATTGAAGCCTGGTAAAACTCCTCTATTTCTTGAGTCTTTTCGTCATGTGAGCCTGACGAGCTGTCTATGCAAGGTCATAGAGAAAATGGTTGACACTAGGCTGCAATGGTGGTGTGAGCAAACAGAAGTACTTCCAGATCACATGACAGGATTTCGAAGGCGGCGATGCACCATGGATGCAATTTTGGATATCGTCACCTATGTTGAACATGAACGAGCTAAGGCAAATGTCACAATAGTGGTTTTTTAGACATTAAGCGAGCCTTCGACACAGTCAGCCATTCTCATATATTGTGTGGTCTGCTAGAACTGGGAGTCTCTGGAAGGACGCTACGGTGGATATCCAACTTCTCGAATGGCAGATCAATATTTATTCAAACAAGCGAAGGAAAAGTTCCTCTCATAATCTTATTCAAGTAGTCCCACAAGGCAGTGTCTTAAGCCCGTTTCTCTTTAATTGTGTAATGGCGGATTTACCCCGGAGACTTCAAACTGCACTACACTACTCTATATATGCAGATGATGTTTGTATTTGGGCCTCTGGTTCATGTGCTAGCCTTGTTCAATCAACTTTGCAGGAAGGCCTAAACATTGTGGACAAATTCTTAAAAGAGGAATGGAGCTGTCTTACAGTAAGACGGCTGTGCTACCCTTTACCAGAGGATGCCTAAAAGACTTTTAGCTGTGCCTTAAGGGGCAACGTTTAGACATAGTAAAGCAACACAAATTTCTGAGGGGTTATACTAGACAGACAACTTTCTTAGAATGCTCACATTAAAGCACTCGAAGAACAAATAAACTCAACAATAAATGTTCTTTGCCGCGTAGCAGGTACGACATGGGGAGGGTCGGTTTCTTCTCTACTGAAAGTACATAATGCACTTATAAAGCAAAAAATAGCTTATTCTTCACCTGTTCTGCATGGAATCTCCCGTTCATCTGAAGAGCGACTTCAACGGGTAATAGCTAGGAGCCTTAGAGTATGCTTAGGTGTTCCCCGAGCAACCTCAAGTTCCTTAGTAATTGCAGAGGCACGTCATCCTTCATTCCCAATTATGAGGGCGGTTGAAACCTGTCGACACTACTTTCGCGTTTCAGTGCAGCACAAAAGGCACCCACGAGCAATTACACTTATTGAGAGAGACAGGGCGAACATCAATACTGTGATTCAGGTGCAAAAAAATTACTACCACACAACGAATTTTGGATCTCAGATATTTCCTACTCTCCATGGCGACTTGTCGCCCCAAAGATTGAACTTTCGGTTGACGGAATTATTCGCAAACGAGACATGTTTATGCTAGCAGCACAACAACTGGCGCTGTACCAGATATACTTTCGGTACCCTGGATATATTAAAGCGTATACAGACGGTTCTTGTCAAACAAATTCTTGTACAGCTGCCTTTGTCATTCCAGAATGGAACCGAATACAGACGTTTAAACTTTCTCACACGACATCAACTACAGCAGAGCTTTTTGCTATATTGTCTGTGTTACGATACATAAATTCAACGCAAGAAGGGAACCATGGGTCATCTTTTGTGACTCACAAGCAACTTTGTTGTCACTTTGTGGTGGCATCAGCAATTCCCAAAACATGGCGTTAGTTTATGAGACACTAAAGGAGCTCACAAAGGCAAGTGAAAAACCTCGCACAATAATGTTCCAATGGATACCTGGCCACTGCAATATCCCTGGGAATGTTGCAGCAGACATGGCTGCTAGACAAGCGCATATTATTACCGCCACACACGGTCTCCCTCTAACGCAAGGAGAATTGCGGCACATACTAAGACAGATCTCAGTCCGTGGTTACAAAGCGACATGGTTTGATCAGAACTCGAAATCTTCAGATTGATTTCACATTGACCCTGCGCTTCAATTCAAATCCTGTCCACATTGAATACAACCAGAGCCTTTGAAACACTCATTCACCATCTGCGGCTCGGTACCGCGTGCACAAAACCTTTTCTACAAAAACTTTCAAGAGCTGATAGTCCGGAATGTACTTGTGGCCACGCGGATGAGGATGTGCAGCATCTTCTGTTAGGATGTCCGCGACACGATACACACAAACAACGTTTAGCACATTATTTAGAGACATTAGACCGCAGGCCCTTCAGCCTCAGGAAGATATTAGGTCCTTGGCCAACATATTCGTTGCAAAGACGAGCGTTAATGACCCTCCAAAGATTTCTAGAAACGAGCAATATTCTCGGAAACTATTGAAAAGAGTGTTTATCTGTGATAAACTCACTCTATGGTCAATTAACACCTAGGTTCATGTACTTTCCTTTGAATCGAATCCATGCTATCTTATGTGCCGTGATTTTAGTATAATTACGTGACCGGACTCTGTGCTTACTTTAGTGCAGCTATGTGACTGAACTTTTTGTGCTCTTTTTTCTGAGTGGACTTTCAGTTTTAGTGTGACATTAGTGTACTTATGTGACTGGATTTTGTGTTTAACTTAATGCGCCTTTGTGAGTGAACTTTGTGTTGCTGCGTTTCTGAATAAACAGTATTCATTCGTTCTTCCAATAGCTGTTCTTGAAAACAGGCGCCAGAGAGAACGTGTTGGCGAGGTTCGCTGGCCATTTGTCAACAGCACCTAAAGAAATGTCACATGGACCTCATATTTATTCCTTTGCTGCTCTTTTTGTGTTACAGACCACTACAAGATGGTGCGCAAGAAATAGACGGTGGTGGGACAAACCTGAGCGACAACACATTCAAGTGATGAAGCTAGGCCTCGATCTAGAACACTACACTAACATTAACAACAGCATGAATAATGTATAACACCGGTAAAAAACTGAAAGCTTCTTGAGCACGGAAACTCGCGCGAAGTAAATTTCGGTAACAAATGTTAACATCATTTGAGCACGTTATATCAATATAACAAAGGAAGTAATCTTAAACACGCCAAACAAGAACACTATTCCTGCTCGGTCAACGGATTCGTATCAGTCCCCTGCGAAGTCCACGCATCTGCCACGTCAGTCGACGCCGGCGGGTTGCTTTGGGCGAATGTCTGGGCACTAACAGTGTCTACATCCCGCTGTTCAGAGGTCGAGCTTGCATCTTCATCAGCAGCGCGGTCGACAACATCCTCCTTGTCAGGCGTGGATTCCTCGACGAACTGTGGGGACACGGTCGAGTTGTCACCGATGGGTGTGGCGAATCGCTGGCGTAGCATGTAGGCCACCATCAGGCTTCCAACGATGATAATTACGACGAGGTACAGGCCCGCGCAGTTCATCCAGGCGTAATCCGAGACCGACTCCCGCTCGTCGACGGCCCAGCGCTTGTGGGATTTCGTATCGTCTAGCTGACCGCCTGCAGCGTAGGCGCTCACTGCAGCCTGCGGCGTAGGCTGGGCCGGCAGTGTAGGCGTAGGCACTGCTGCAGCCTTGTATGCCATGTTTGTAACATCCCAGTCTACGATAAAAAACACATAAATAAAAGAACGGCAGAGAAATAGCCGTCATCATTATTCTATTAGGGGCGAACCTCCTTAGGGTCGACCCTTGTCCCTCGTCGCGCCTTCGTAGCCACGCTAGTACTCGCCGCTCCCGCTAGAGGCGCGGCGGTGAACAAGGGCTATATACGTGCTGTATATACTGTACGCATGTACAGTTTATACATATATATATATATATATATATATAGTATATGTGCACCACGCTCCGGCTTCCGGAGAACGCTTCCGGCGTTTTGCCCGAATGATCCCCCGGCCGGTGCTTCGCCCGCTCATCATCATTCACTTCGTGGATATGCGGTGTTTTTTTTTTGTAATGTTATGTCCCCTGCAGGGCATGAATTATTTATGTCTACTACACTATCTCCCCTTTATGTCCACTATTGTGTGTCCGCTCCTGCGACATTTCTTTATTTGTAGGCTGACTCAATTCTATGTCTACCGACTTACTAATTACGCCACACTTCTTTCCATTCATTGTTTGCCAACTTTCTTGCACGCGGATTCTGTTAGGCGAATCAGGCTACGCATGAACTTATTAAGCAATACAGTGAGAGAAGCTTAAAATACATCATTTATGCATTTACCTCACAGGTTCTAGAATTTGGTACGTTGCGTGAGGGAGGGATTGCAGGAATAGCGAACGCTAGAAGATGATAGATAGCACAAAAATGCCTAATTTGGACAACATTACCAAAATGTAGTGCTCTAAAGAATGATAATAACCTTTTGGAGAAACAAAAGTATTCAAAGTACACATCTACGTGGAGGAAACACACGGCGATGGTAGCATACGTCAGCGCGAACCTATAGTATTCCGGTACTCTTTCCACACAAGTATAAACTTGAATGTCTTCTCCAGAAAACCACATAAGGACGCTAAGATAAAAGAGCGATGGGAGTTATATTACTAAGTTATCATCTTCGACAAAGAAAATATACTGATCCAAAGCACGTGTTTGAATCTATGGGAAATGACACTTTCGTAAAGCGAATAATTAAAAACTTCAAAAGGAAGTGCGATGCATGTCCTTTATTAATCATCCTATGCAACATGTAAAGTGATGCAATGTACACGCTCCGCGCAGGTCACAACTTGAACGTCACGCAATTTTCACGCATTACACAGGCTGCAACTTGTGTGCCCAAATGCAAACAGCGATTCATGCGAATGCACACTGCGGGTGGCGTGGATGCAGCAACGTCACGAGAAGGAGGACGGAATGTGACGTTTGTCGAGAGAAGAATGCACACGAAAGGTGATTGAAGGGAAAATGAGACATCCACCCAATCATAGCAACTGCTACAAAGGAAACCCATACGGGTTCCTCGAAAGAACCCGTATGGGTTTCCTTTGTAGCAGTTGCTACGATTGGGGGGATCTCTCATTTTCCCTTCGATTACTTCTCTCCACCTAGCGGGTTTCCGCTGAACTATTACGTCAAATACAGGAAAGGTCTATGGTCGCACAGAGACGTACAATGCGAAAAACGCTGGCAGATAACTAACCATTATTCGCCGGCTTATTTCCCTGCGTCTTTCGCCTATAATAGAAAATAGCGCGCGCTATACGCGCACTCGCAGGCACCATGGGACATGATGCAATAACCAATTGTCTAAAAAAATCACAGTTTCGTCATAAGGGCGAAGCAATGAAGCGATAGCAACGTGTTAAAATATTGCACTAAGTGGAAAGCTCGTAGTTGTAGTGGCAGCATGAATTGAAGTAAACGTAAGCTGAGTAAGAAAACAAAAACAAGCTGTTGTGCTAGGGGTCCTCCTTGAGAATCCTGCCATGGGACACTGTCATTTATGCTTATTAATTAAAGCCGACCTCTTTCCTAGTGCCTTTACCGGCACTTTTCCGTGTCGGATAAGTTAAACCTCTTTGCTGGGCCGATCCCGGAGGTCGTGCTAGCCACAGCAATACAATTACATCACTTTCAGATTTGACCTCTGTGATTGTTTAATATATATATATATATATATATATATATATATATACTTTTAATATTTATGACGCAGAATATTTAAAATAAAAGGCATGCGCTGTCGCTGTCTTGTTTGATTACGTTTGTTTGTGGGCTGTCGTTCTAAGAATTTGGAGGAGTACTTTTGTCAGGCATGTAATACTTTCCATGAGCAACTTTAGTGCTAGAATGGAGTGGCATTATAACCCGCATATACCACATGTCATCGAGCGTGTCATGGCATACAGCATACATATGCCTAAATATATACGAAACCTCAAGGCGTCGCCGACCGCGACAGTTGGCTTGTAGTCTCCATATAATTGCTATCGCAACAAACGCACGAGAGAAGTATGCCAGCGAGTGTGCCCTAGTGTTTAGAGTACCGACTGGGGTGCTGAGAGATTGAGATTCAATCCTATCATCGGACACGTAATTCATTTAAAGGAAACTCTCCTGTTTCGGAAACCTTTTCTCTTGCCAGCGCCAAGTCGCTCTTTCAGACGTTTGGCACTTGGGTCACATCGCGTAGCACGCGTGCACAAGACCCCTTGAGCCCAAGATAACCGATTCATAAAGGCTTCGCTTCACATTGATTGCAATATCTGCGCTAGATCGGCCCAATTTTGATTTTTTTTGTGTGCGAGCAATTCGACAAGACCACATCAGCCCTTCGCGCAGCCGGCATGGTCAGTGAAGTTCACTAAGGTTGTCAAAGAAAGCTTCAGTTTATTGCAAGCACAGTAATGCCCAATCAAATAAAAAAGCACAGCAAGCGTCTTTCATGCAGAATCGTACGAATACCTCGCGAAAAAAAAAAGTTGGAGATGACCATCCAGTGTGCACTCAACCATACCCTCATTTTATCATCAAGATCGTCGTCACCTTGCCTGGTGAACTAAAACTGCTCCCTGATTACCCTTGTCGATTTATCACCTCGTCTCCACAAAGATTCTTTCCAAAGCAATAGTTCTCATGGAGATGTCTTGCATTACGGGCTAGATGTTGCCCGTTAATGGCGTTTCTGTTAAACTAATTTGCTCTAGCTCTTATTTAGGTGCTATACTTACTAGTAAAGTCGTTATTGAAAATGAGATATTACAAAAATGATAACGTAGTCTCAAAGCTTTCCCTCAGGATAGCAGGATTTTACTTATTGATATGACGTCAATATAATACGCGCATTCAAAAGTTGTCACTGGTTTCATTTCTTGCTATCAAGTTCTTCAAAGGAGAACGCCGTTTGGCGAACTTCCTTGCTGCTCACGGCTCCGCGGAACCGATCGTTTGCATAGCTAATGTTTAAGTTCTCGAGCCAGTGCAATAAAATGGAACAGAATGATTTCAATTTGAAGTCCTAGCACCCGATACCCTATACAACTTCACGGCTGCATTGTGTTCCTAGACAATTGATTAGTTTCAGGGGCACTGACTGGGGCCAGGAGCGCCGACTGCATCACGTTCAAAACCGCTGCAGGCTTCCCGTGTGCACCTGTAGCGCAGGACGGCTGATTACGGCTGCTTGTATAGTGCTAAGATAAAGTCTGCTGTCAGGCTTAGAACGGACCTGACCGTGCATCGCGAAGTGCACGGGCAAGTTTCACATCGCTTTCATTTAGATTCGGATCCCATTACACCCGGTAATGTGCTTAGGTTGCGTTAGACAGGAAAATAGCAGTAGCGCCATTCTTATGGCGCAGTAGTAGTTGGCCTGGAAACAGATGCGTGGTACAACGCAGCATGTGTTGGCTCTACAAGCGAAATTTCGTTTAATGGATTGTCCGGCGATTTCAAGCCTGGAAAGAAGTGTCCTTATACGAAAGCTCTCTGTAGAGCTAAGTTTACCAAGGTGAGACATTATGAACGTCTAAAATGCATAATTCATGAAAAAAAATAGAAATTTCTGCTCACGTATGCGGCGCGTAGCCGTCATGCGTTGGTCTCAGCCAGTCGATGCGCCACGCGTCTCGTCGGGCTTTCGACTACTATTTTGACATTCATTTGTCATATTGGGCCTCTCATACTCCATGTACCATTAACTTTATCGGGCACTCCATGTACAAGTGAGAAGGCGGTGCAAAGGTTTCCAATTAAAATTGAAAATTATCCGTGTTGGTTCTTCGCAGATGCTCGAAAATAATCAGTGTTGAGTGAGAGAAAGAAGACGGCATAATGAAAAGGAAAGAGAGAGAGGCTCGCCGTAGGAGCGTTCATTTAGCCCGCTACTCCACAATGGGCAAAAGGGGAAAGAGAAAACACAGGAAAGTAGAGGAGAATGAGGAAATTACTAAAATGCCATAAGCACCTGCTGCAATAAACACACACTACTAATACGCACACATACTCGTAATCTGTTTTATGGGTAAGAGAAAAGTTGTCGCAGTTTCACCCGAAAGGCGAAGCACCAATTGCGATAGCAAATTATTAGAGCAATACGGAGTAAGGACAGTAGTTTTATCAGCTGTATAAACTTGGACATGCAGCAGCACCAGTAACCCGCACAACTGTTGTCGACGCCGTCGGCGTTTTGCCCGCGTTCGCACCGAACGCGGGCGGAGTTTTTATATAATGTCCATATAATTGCTATCGCAATAATAAGAGTGGCTGTAAATCATGAAATGCTTCCCATCTCCCCGTTAACCTTCACCTAAGTGCGTTCGATGATCACATGATCCGTCATACGTTTAACAACCTTTAACACGATAGTATAGTGCCTAGAGTAAGTATATTCTAGGCACTATAACGATAGTGCTCATGGCCCCGTGTCGCAGAAAATCCGGCGTCGGCGTCGGCATTGCCGCCCGCGGCCGAGAAAATCAGCCCCAACCACGTAGGCCCTCCAAATATATTTTACCACGGAAGTTGCTCACACTTTGTCTTGCATTCTTTACAAAGTTATTCCTCGGAATTTTGAGAGTCACGGCACACAAGCAATTGTCATGAAACAAAGCACCGACAGCGCATGCCTTTTATGCTAAATCTTCTCAGGCTGAAATATTAAGGTGCAAACAATAAAAGAATGCCGACTCACGAAAGAGGCCGCGTTTCTATCAGAAAGCGCGCCTTCGGGCATAGCGTTCACCGCCAGCGTTTCCCGGTAAACATTAAGGTTACATAGGCTGCAGTGGCCGGGAAGTGTGCGAAACAGTCAAGGATCTTTGAATGCTATCGCGTTCCATTCTTGAAGGCGAACCTCAAGCGTCCTCAAACTTTTCTTCTTGCACTGCGCTTCCTCTGGCTGCAAGTTACTAACTAAGCAAAACATGACTCGAGAGGTAAGGCTTTGAAGCAACGCATATGTCATTACCGACGCTTTCGGGGGGTTGATGTAGACTTCTAACTGAAGTTGGCTGTTCGGCGCTACCAAGAGCGGTGTCTTGTTTCGCCGCGGGGCCGCTCTGGTTCTGTCCTGCCGTGGCCGCTTGCGTGGCTGGATCCGGGCCCGGTTTCGTCGGCAGCACGCCGATGTGGTCGCCCTTCTGTAGACCAGTCCGGCTGGGAGGTCGTTTGACGAACATCCTTGCAATACGATGTCTTCAGCTTGCGGGAACGGCAACGGGACTCGTTACAGCGGCTTTCATATTCTTCTTCTTCTTCTTTTGCTTCCGATGCATGGCACATACATTTGGCGGGGGCTGCTTGATCAAAAGTGCATATAGAAATAATGGGCTTTTTTCTTAAGCTAACGTTATCGCACAAACAAAACACAGTGAACACAAAAGCGAGAAATGTGATGCAGAAAATTGTCATGTTCCTCAAGGATTGGCCAGAATAATAAAACGCATCACCCCAAGGCACACGTCCTTTAGACGTACACCCTCTTCAATTAGGCCCGCGCTATAGTGGCTAGAGGCAAGTGATGCGCGCAGTTTTTGATACACTGCGTGTGGTAGTGATACAGTCATACACTGCGTGATACACTGATACAGTGTTTGATCCACTATCAGAGCAGAAATTTCGAGGCCGTGCTCCCAGAGGAACTCCACGCAGATGTCTATCATGTACTATCGACCAAAAACGTTTATGGACCAAGGGATCTGACAAAAAGCTAAATATCTCCGCTGGCTGAAAACGGAGCCTGGTATTCCCATTTCCAGACTCCAGTGGTATATGCAAACAACATTGTGATGTACAGTTTTACTGGCTACTTTTAAACGCTGCTCGGATATTTAGCGTCTTCTGAGATCTCGTGGTCCGTAAACTTTTTGGTCGATAGTACGTTGCTGATGCTCGTGATTCACTGGCCCATAAAATAGACTTTGAGAACGCCGCCTGCGGCAGTTGCTATACTGCCCCTCTCTCTTCTTTCTATCCGTTTACCCTTTCACCCCTGCAGGGTAGCAAATCATAACTACCTCTGGCTAACCTCCCGGCCTTTCTATATATGTTTGCTTTCTCTCTCAGTTACTCCTTCTCTGAACTTAGCCAATGAGGCGCTTTCACCCTTACCTGAGCTTCTAGATTACGACACTGACAGTGTTAATATAGTACCACAAGAGAACGAGCCGAGGACATAGACACCAGGCCTTTAGAAATGTGGCCTGATGTGTACAATATTCCATGGAATTAAGGTGACACGTAAACGACAACTTCAGCGGCATTGACATTGATCGAGGCTACTTCTGAAGCAGCACATGCTCGACCTTGTTGGATAAATATTTTTCTCCTGTCACATTAATCGTCGCCACGAGATTTGAATTGTGCAATGTTAGTTGCAAGCACGTACGCGTTCCAATACTTGGTAAGTACAAGGGAACACCTTGGAGGTCGTTATCAAGATGGTACAATTAATGACTGACTGTGCATGCGCCAGTACAACACTTCGATGACAAGAAGCTTAGTACACATACTGCTCATTGTGAATAAGAGAAACTTGGCAGTATTTAGAGCCATGCGAAGCCGACCGTGTGGATAGCTGATTGTCACACAACTTGCAAAATAGACAAGAGAGAACAAGGTGAATTTGTTGTTGAAAACAAAGTGAATGTACGCAACTCGCTCCCATTACCAATGGCGACATGTGGATTCTTTATTAAAATGGAGCTGTAGGCACGGATGCTCAAGAAAATGCCGCGATCAATTTGCAAAGTGTTCGTGAAACATGCATACTGTATGCCGTAGTGTCGTACGACGCGTATCGGCAAACATCGCTGTATATAGCAATGTTCGCAACTCCTGTTCACTGTGGCGTGACATCGGTGATTGAGAATTTTCCTTGATCAGAGACATGGGTTATCCTTCAATGTCACGCTTCTTCCTGAGCCGTCTCGGACTGCAGGAGAAGTTGTTTTGCACCTAATGTTTCCTTCAGAGGTCTCTTATTCTGCACAGGTCTTTACTTCTAGTAAACCTTGCGCAGACAGCAGGTCGTGGAGGCCCTTCTCGTACGTCGGTGAGTTGATATTCTTGTGGTGAAGTTAGTGCGAATTGAGCGATATATAGCATCTAATTTTTTGACAATTTGGGTGCCCAGCACATTGCGGCTATGCGTGCTGCACGGATTCAACAAGGTCTGCGGTGTTGTGACACGATATGTTGGTGTTATAGCTAGCGTTATACTCGTACATGTGACACCATTCTCTAACGACAAAGTATTTAGTTGCAATTGACCTATTGCTGTGGCTACCGCGCCATCAATTGCTGCATTTACAATACGCATACTCCAGTATAAGAACAACGCTGCGATATTCTTTTACCGTAAGTTCTTCAGTAGTTCATGTGGAGTTCGTATTTGTGAAAGTAAGCAGCCGCCTTCTACAACTCCTTTCACAGTTATCTCGCGCGTTTTATTTCCCTGCCAGAACTGTAATAAACAAATTGACATAGTAGGTATACCACACGCCAACGCAGAATTTCTGACGTTTCAACGTCTGAACAGGTCATTCGAGTAACCACTGACTCTTCCGCGTTGTTCTACTTTGAAGCTAGTGTTAGTCAGAATAAATAATATCCTTGTCAATGCGATTGCGCAGTGCAAAATGTAGAGAATGCTGGCCTATTTTATGCGCAGGCACAAATTAAAGCAACACATAATGGTTCTTTATTGTGTCAACTGCATAAGGGGCGTATATCAGTGCATACATAATGCCTGCCATTGAGCGGCAGGACTCCAGCGAAACATTTTGCTTTTGGAGGACAAAGCAAAGAGGCCGCGCGCAACCTGTGGTATTTATTTGTGACCTCGGGGCGTTGTCTACAGGGGACGGCCGATGACAGAGCGTAAGCGGCTTTCTTGTGCTTGGAGCAATTGAGCGTGCCACTATTCTTGTATGCAAGCACCACAACGTCACCAAAATCATGTCGTTATTGGCTGGTTGAAATCCTTTGCACGCGATCGTGCTGAGGGGTTAACAGGCTCTGCAGCATTCCTCACGAACGTAGCTATTTTCTTGCTTTCGAAACACTGCACTCCTTCTCGATACAATATTTCGAGTGCACTCACTTGGTTAGCCATGAAAATATTACGTCGTCTCTATTTTTCACCTAATTTAGTAATCAGCAATCACCACGCTGCGCTAAACCATTGACAGAACCCACCGATAGCACACTTTTAATAAAGGGCGTATATTAACATTTATGTGCTACTATAAGTTAAAAGTTACATGGTAATCTTTACTCAAGTAACGTTTAGTAAAAGGACCCGTTTTCACAATTGTTGCACCTATAAAAATAAAGGTTATCGGGTAACTTTCATTTATTTAACTACCCGCCGTGATTGCTTAGCGCCTTTAGTGTTACGCTGCTAAGCACGAGGTCATGCGATGAAATGCCAGCCACGGCAGACGCATTTAGAAAGGGGCCAAATGGTAAAACACCCGTCTACCTTACGTATACGTATACCTAGTTTACTCACAATTTGGCATAGTCCTCTTTTTTGTAGTGAACGTTTTTGTAGTGTAACCTTTCGTATAGGCATAGTCTTGCACGTCGTCACCCGCCACGTCCTTGTGTGCATGCGTAACAATTTCGAACATTTCATTTCAGCCATCCGTCAAACTTCACCGTAGTGCACTAGTGCAACACACTGATCAAAACGCTGCTATAAGGCAGCAGAGAAGTTATGACTAAGTGTCACAAATGCATATATTAATAGAAGAGAGTCCCCTCGCTGGGTTGCCAGCTGAAAGTCTTAATTTGGCCGACATTTTGACATAGTATTTCAAAGCGAAGCTTTCTTTGCCCGTTCGTTCGACTTTGCCGCCGCTGTTGCTGATGCTGTCTTGCCGAATATTTTTTTTCGCTTGGGTTACCACGCGGCATAGCGTCATCATGTAGTTAAATATAAGCATGTAGGCCCGTTTCATAAATGCTCTTGCCGAAAATGTGTGTCATACTGAAAGTAATGTGGTCATCACGTCGTCGTCGCCGTACCATTGTTATTCTTGCTGACTCTTAGTTGCAGTCTTTGACAATTGGCTGGTACCGGACATAGGGTGAACAAACACCGGATATAGAGCGAATCGAGCCGGCCCGCGGAGCCAGGTGTGGAACGTAAGCGCGGACGTGAGTTCTAACACAAAAAAATGCTACGAAGTGAGATCTGTCGAAACAGCGGAGCTGTTTCTGCGATTGTCGCGTACGTTTATTTTTTCGCTTTCTTTCTTTTTTCGATCAGACAAGATTCCTCAACTATATCCACGTTGAATTCCCCAACGAGAATGAATGGAGTGCTTCTATAGCACTCCGATTCAAACCAAATTAATGAATCAACTATGAGCTATTTCGCGGTCTTTACTGCTAGACCAGGAGCCAAGCGGCGTCCATTGTGCGAAGAGCGCGCGGCGCAACCACCTGCTTTTATACGGTTTAATTTATACCCCGGTGCCTCTAAACCTCCTCCCAGGCTAGCGCTCCGATTGGTCGGCTCCTCTTCTCCTGGCGAGCGGGTCACCTGACCTCTCCGCAGTCTCCGGCTCTGATCCATGCGTGACGACGCCGTCATCGACGGCGCACGCTCGACTAAGAACAGCTCCGCTGTTAAAAGCCGTCGCTTTCCTACCACCGTCGTTATTCCATCGCCGTCATTCCAATGTCACCAGTCCGTTGTCGTCATCAAATCGTCGCCACGTGGTTGTTTTCATTGCGTCATCGTCACAGAATTGCCGTCGCGACGTCGCGCTCGTTTAATCGTCATCATCACACCCCCGCTGTCGTCGTGCCGTTGTCATGCCTGCTGGCTCCTGGCTAGCATTGGGCAATTGGTCGGTACCGGAGATAAAGCAAACTAACGTCAGATATTGCGCGATTCTAGGGTGGTGAGGCAAGTAAGCGCGGACGTGGGATCCAAGACTAACAGGAGCCATTGCCCTGCTGCGCTCCTCCTCGTTCCATCGAAGTCATGCTGTCGTGGATGTTCAATAGCCGTCTTTTTGTCGTTGTGACGTCATTCCACCGTCGTCCCTTTATTGTCATCATGCATTTGGAGACATGTCGTCGTCATGATTCCGTCGTCGTCATCTCACTTTCATCGTGTATTACACTAGTGCATTACAGTTAAGTTTGACAGATCGCCGAAGTGGAATAACCCCAATTCCTGGGCATGCGCGGATGAACGCCGAGGGTGAAAAAGGGAAACACTGTATGCCTTTAGAAAAGACTACACTGCAAGAAGCTCAAAAAGATGGCCGAAAGGGGAATGTCCAAACTTCCTGAGTATGGGCAATCGTCCGGAGTTATTAAAACTCGAGGTTCCAAAATAAATATACATTTTATTGCTGTCAAAGCTTTATAGCGGTGGAGGAAATAAGAGTTTGCGGGACAATTATCAACGCAATTATTTATTACAAAATTTTACCAATTAGCTATATTCTTATTCACTTAAGGGACATGCCCTTGCAGATTGAAGGCAGGCCCAGTACTCAAAGTATACTAACTTACCATAAAGTGTGGTGAGCACCAGTTTCGAGAAATAGGAAGTCAGAATCTGCAGTCACATCCATTGCTGCGTCAGTTAGTGTTTCTTTACTGATCAAAAATTATGTAAAGAAATGTCTCAACTGTAACAGCAGTACCTTTCATGGTACGTTTACATTACATGTTTCTGAGAGTTGTTCTACACACTAAGCTTTCAAGAAATCGGCGATGATTTGAGTTCTGGCTGACCTCAGTTCTGCAATAAAAGCATGAACAGAAGTCGGGAATTAAAATGCAAATCAGCCAAATATTGTTAATATTCGTACTAACGATTATTGTGAAAATTTCGTTGTTGTGATTGGCATAAAATTTCTTCAGGAAAAATAACATTTTATGTCAAATTCTCCATCTTTATGATCACAGACAGTCTGAGTAATATTATGAGTATGAAGTATTAGTATGAAGTCCGAGTATGAATTACCTTCAGCTCCTTACTGATTTACAGTAGAGGTCATATATGCAGGTTTGCACAAGCCTGCTTGCAGCAGTTACAATTGAAGGCATGACGCATCAAAAAAAGTTATCGCCTTTGAAATAGGCTGGCACATAGTTGATAATATCAGCATGAAATGTGCAACACAGTATATTTCAAGAAATGCATCTCCTGTATACTACTGTTGTAGAGGTAAATACAGTATATATATATATATATATATATATATATATATAAATACTGTATTCACATCGACAATACATATATATATATATATATATGGGTCTCCTACAAACCTTACTGCTCGGCTGCGGGCCATCTTCAAAGCGGATTTTCCACAAACAGCTTTATGCCCAGTAGTCACATTAGTCAGGTCTCTGATAATTAGGTTTTGCACAAATGGTACACATGACATTGGCAATGGTGGCACGTTTTGCAATCACTATGCATTTCGGCATGCCACATTGTCTGAATCGCAAAGCATTTTATAGAGTCATGAAGCGATGGCTCCCCCCCTTTGTAAATGATACGTGTCCATTTGCAGATGACAGAAACCGTTAACTTAAGCTATTAAGACTACTTCATTAGGATATGCAAAACAAAGGAAATGAAAGACACGACATCAGACTTGCGTGACCTTGCTGAATCACAACCTAGTTTCCCAGGAAGCAGTTGCAAGAAGTTCACTGACGTGTGATTCTATCACATGCTTTAAAACGTTGCCCCTATGGCTGTCTCTCTTGGAACTAGTGCTAAGTTCTGCGCTGCACGTGACAATAAATATACACGCTCTGGAGTATTTAAATACGTAGTTTACAGCACAGGACATAATCAACCCAAACAATTTGGATTTTACCTATGCATAACCGATACCCCCATGTCCCTTATTTTCGCCAAATAGAGCATTTATGTAACCTAGTGTTCACTCGGGAGCGTAGTAAACACAGCTTAATTGACCACATGACGATTTCCAGTGCTCGTTAAGCAATTTTCACCAACTGTATTTGATTAAAAGTGTAACAGCGCACACAGATTTGCTAAAGCTATCGCCTAATTTTCGCTAAATTTACTTTTGATGAAATTTGTAGTTCCGCCAGGGAAACAGGTAATTCTGCGTGCTCTCCAGACACACTCACAACGATACCGAGTGCTCGCATAGGTAAAGTACTTCAAACGAGGCAATTAATCCGCCCGTAACTTTGCCTACACATCCCTCATTGCCTGGCCCTTACTTTCGCCAAATGTAAACAGGGTGTTTCATTAGGTTAACGAAGACACCTGCGAACCTCGTAAAGTGCAAGGAAATACGAAAAAAGAATGGTTGAACAATGATTTGTAATGGTCCTAATTAGGAAGAAACGATAACATTTTGCGATGAATTAAACTTAACATGCCTACGATTTCAACTAAATATAAATTTTGTGCAACGCAGAGTTTTCTCGGAACATTAGGAAGCGCGTTTGATAGCGGCCGTGGGAAATTTTCAAACATTTGCTTTCTAAATGGGCCCTATAACGTAAGACTATTCCCCCCCCCCCCCCCCACCCAATACGTTTTTATTCCAATCTCCTGATGTCAAATGTATGTAACCGATGACGCTAGCATCGGGCAGTGACTCACAGTGTTCACAGCAGACTCAAGCAAATGAAACCCTCTCCTAGCTGATAGGAGGTCACTTTTGTTTGCTTTCAAAGCCAATAGCAATGCCTTACATGACAGATATTTTTCCCAATGGGCTTACCAGAGGCGAGGAGCATGTAGAAGTGGAAGGAATTCGATGGGGCCGGGTCAACGCCTCCTAGATAGCACAAGGCCTCTGCACTTCGTTGCATGACGTCATGCTATTTTGCCCGACTGACATGGAATTCAATGGGGATGCTCCTAAGTAAGCAGCGGTGATTTTGACGTCACCGCTTTTGTCACGCCGGGCTTGGCAGTGGACATTTCGGTCCAAATAGCATGACGTCATAAAGCAGAGTGCACAGGCCTGCTATCTAGGAGGATTTGGCTGGGCTATATATATGTAGCGCATTGAAAGTAGATATCCTGATGAAGAAGGTAGTGGCAGCGTCTACAATTTGCCTGCTTCTTCTTGCTTAGCTTTCGGTGTCTGAGGGAAAACCGCGACGGCGTGCAACGAAAAGGTAAAACTACAGCTAAGATGTATTCTCTGCGCAGAAATGTTTTCACAACGATGTCGTGTACGTGCTGAAAGGGCTCGACCAGCATTATAGTGCCACGCAAAAACTTTTATACCGCAAATAAATCGGTATTCGTCAAAATCCAAATCAGCATTCATTCCGGAAAGGGGAGTCTCCGGCTGTTCAAAAAAATTATTCAATTTTGTTTGGCATAATGACATCTTTATTGCGCACACGTCACTTTGATGCGGTGAGGTAACTTTTGATGAATTACGGACGGCTGGTAGTGAAAAAAGGCGTAGAATCGAAAGTAATTATTTTTCTTGTGTTCGGTCTAATCATGCATAATCAGTGTGGACACGTCATATCTTTCGTCCCTTGCTACACATCAGTGCTCGTTGCAGCCTAGCTCTTCGGATCTTTGTAAGACAGCGCTCAAACCACCCAGAAAAGGCGCTTGAGTTGCTTGGATTCCGCCCTTTCCCCTGTCTACTCGAACAAAACTTCGCCTGGCTTTGAATGACTGAAAATGAAAATGAATTGACTGAATTGGACATAATGAAAATGGATCGGCTTAGAATTAATATGCTTTGTTTTTATACACTTTCAATCACTGGGCTTATTCATGGCGCCATTTTTCACCAGTTTTGTCAAGATGAAGTCAATAGCGGCAGTGAATCTCGGTTCCTTGGGGATCCTCTTTGTCGCCGTAACTTTTGCTCTAGCCGAAACTGAGCTGCTCGAGCGACAACCGAGGCTATCAAAATATCAAGATGCATGGAAGGTAAGTAAATTACAAATAAAGGATTCACCTTTCAGCAAGCCATTCGCTCATGCATCGTGTTGCACACAATTGCGATTCCTTGGTTCATATGTCGTCGTGCTAGACAATGATGTCAAGTACAGTATCGTTCTAATTCGACGTGATATATACATATACTTACACACTAATAGTTAAGAGCAAACCACTTCTCACGTACTCTAACATCAGAATTTCACAGCGACGATATTGCTCGATTACAATTGGTTGACCATGCTTTTCCTCATGATTTTGTTTTCGCAAACCAACTGCACAGGGGTTTCTAAAGAAGTTGGTTCCGCGATCAGTTTCAATAAACCCCAGCTTGTTGTGCTTGCTCGAAAACCCGATTGATCAAACAGCACAGTACTTGTTATTGTCAAACTTAATAATGCGACTAGCGTGTTCTTGGTGTACTCTGACCAGTCTTCGTTCCGACTGTCTAACTCGCCCGCCAAAAATATGGGCCGATCGCGAAGGTTTAAAAATGTGGCCGTTCGCGGTTGGTATGGTATGTGCCACAGCTATGCGCCACTCTTTAATGAACCTTTTTGACGCCAACTTCGGCCACTCTGTATATGCCGCTGGGTATGCGCAGACTTCACGGCAGCGCCGCCAGAAGGCGCAGCGTGTCCTAAGGGAATTAAGCGTGAGAGAGGAGCGCACACGCTTCATTCGTGATGCGTTTCAGCTATTTGCGTACTTGGATAGTTATCGTAGAGGAGTTCTGGCAGAACTTCTTTCCTTTATAGGAGCAGTTCTCTGGGGTATAATGGGCCTAAATGCGGTTATTTATAGCTAATAACTGCATTCATAACCCATATGGTAATGCTTTATTCGGAATGTGTACAGGTTTTGCGAACAGATTTAAAAATGTACTTGGTAAGCTGAGTTTTGCGAAGCACGCCTTTTGATTTGATTTATATCAATGGAGTGCATATTTAGCAATCGTTTGATTGTGCTCTCTTTCAGTCATTGACGGTGCCAGGACGTTACTACTTGTATATGAGGTCATACGAAGACGAGCCGTTCTACGGGGCAGACAGAAAATGTGTCTTTAACGAACTAGTCTCCATCAACGAGGAAGAAAAATACACCGTCAGCACGTTCGGATCTACCAGTACGAAGGACGGCACGACGTAAGATATTTTTTCCCGGTTGTTAGTGGTCCCTGCATTTTGAAGAAAAAATTGAAGCCTGGAATAAGGAGTCATTCATAACGTGTTGCACCAGTAAAGGAACTTCCTCTCTCTCGCGCCCTCTCGTAGGGAGATGGTCAGATTTGATCAGAGGGCTAATTCATAATCAGGGAGGCAGGGATTCGTTTACCGTAAGTTCTGCCGTAAAGGAAGATTTGACCTACTGGGATACTTGAAGAGAAGAAATTTACGATGAATTACTTCAAAGGTGAAACTCTTACTTTACAAGTTTTTAGAAGAATACGCCGCATTGTTGTTGATCTCGTTTACAGGAGCACGCAAACGGCCTACGCATGGGCGCATGCATCTGAGGGATACACGGTGCCGAATGTTATCGAAGCGTCAAACTCAAAAGGTAAGGAAAGTGGGTAGAGGAGTACTGTGATACCTCTAATTAGGGCACCATGTGCGTATGTGCTTGGTCGCGTGCGTTTGTCTCTCTCTCTGTGTGTGCTTGCGTGCGTGTGTGTGCGCGTGTGTGTCTGTGTGTCAACCTGTGGCTAATAATCTGTTTGTGTCTGAAAGCATGCTCTTTGAAGTATAGAATATAGATATAGAATATTAATATTTCCCAGCAGGCTGGCCACCCATTATATTCACCCCAAGGGTAATACGCAAACATTCTGCAGCTTGGTCGTTAACTAAGCTGACCTGCATACTAGCTTAGCCTAATTTATGTGCGTCGGAATCTTTTCTGTCGGTGTCCGTCCGTCTCTCTAGCCAAATCAAAGAAGCCATCGCATCGCAGATATATTGCGGAAACATGTTATTTCATTCAGGCGCTCTTTAACGCGACTAATTTATTTTCTTAGTGGCACGAGCATCGCGTGACGCTCTTGTTTCTTGCGCGGCAACTTCCGGTTAGGGACCGACTTACGGTTTGTTAGAGAGGTGGGACGAAATTAAAAATAAATCATAGAAAAGTAAACACAAGTAGATTTCGATGGTTCTACTTATGGTTGACGATAGATATGACACGAGAGCAGAGATTTAGTACAGAAAAGAGCTAGTAAGGAATAATTTGAAACAATTAAGGAAAATCTAATTGCAGTACACCAAAGCCCACTATCCTACACTTTAGATACCCACCGCATCAGTACAGCATCCCGTGAAACTCCAAGACCAGAAGTGACGTCATCAGTGACGTCACACTTAAACCAGCGGTAACCGCTCTTTATTAATTAAAATAAAAACAAGCTATTTAGTGCTACACACCACCTGACACAGAGTGCACACTTGCCTAATACAGCGGAGGGGTGAGTTCATTCCCTCCTCTCTCGTTTCTCCTCCCCCGGCGCGCTCCAGCTCCGTCGCTCGCTTTCTCGCGCGTGCCAGCTGCGCGCCGGCGCTCGCTACATGCTTTCATGTCAGCGGTGGAGGGACGCCTAAGGTGCGCTTCGTGCGCCGTCCGCTAGGGGGCTACGCGTCGCACCCTCCTTCGCTCCCTCACACGCTCCTCTGTGCGTGGCGGTTTCCCGCCAGTTCCATTCGCATGCTCCTCCGAGTTCGCTTTCCCTCTCTACACCAAGGTACACCAACGCTGAAGTGCCAGACACCTAAGTCAAGGATTAGGGTTGTTTCTCATTTTTTTCTCGTCAGCGAGTGCTTTAAGGTCTTATTTTTTAATAATCAAGATTGCTCCAACGCTCTGCTCTCTTGTATTGTCAGAGACGTGATAGTGTGCTTTCGAAGTGATTCGCTAGTGAATTAGAAAATATATGATGGAGAAAAATTATACAGGGTACCCAGGTAGCATATAACCCCTTCAACGAATACGATTGCAGCCTAGTTGCAATGCCGTTGAAACATCATGGCTGGCGTGCTTATGAATGTCTTTGAATGTGAATGTCTACAGCGTACACATGTAAATGTAAACGCCCAAAGTCCAAACGTCCGCCACACTCTTGATTGAACGTCAGCTGCGAGTGTCACATTCCTTTCTGTAACAATTTCCCTTAAGGTGATATAAACGATCATGTTTATTTATATTAGACATACATACTACAGTGATCTACTCAATACATATAAGTTCGTGAAACCACATGAAATGGCATCATCGGTCGGATTTCGATTGTGCAGTCATGTTTATTAAGTTGATCAACGTCACTTTAGCTTTCAGATGAAGAATGTTTAGGGGTTCACGTATCGATGACTCGTAAACCTCTCCTCTTTATACTATTATGAGTTGACTTAAGGGTGTCCAGTGCTTATTAGACTGCATGCCGGAGATTAGCTACGCAAGCAACAGCCTTGAGCGCCAATCCTGGTTATTATTGTTGTACCTTGAAGTCAAAGTAGCAAAAACGCTAAAAAAGACGGATGCAGAGTCAACACTCTGTAAGCGAATATGTTTGTTCTGTTTTTTACGCTTTGCAGCACTGTCGTGTTACAGATGTTTTCGAGAATGCGCGACGCTTCACAACCAGATATTTTATGCCTGTAGGAGCAATAGACCAGATCGTCGTTACATTGATAGCATTCACAGGTTTTTATTTCTCTATATTATTTTTTGCAAAGGTCCATATTATTGACAGCAGGATGTGGATGAATGTGGAACATTTTCAGTCATCCATCAGGGATGTCAGTAGATTTCTTCCATTTATTGTACCAACAAATATCTTTCGGTAGTACAACCGCAGTGGTACTTAAGCCAAGGGGCGAAGTACAGACCTTCAGACAGACAGACAGACAGACAGACAGACAGACAGACAGACAGACAGACAGACAGACAGACAGACAGACAGACAGACAGACAGACAGACAGACAGACAGACAGACAGACAGACAGACAGAGACAGACAGACAGACAGACAGACAGACAGACAGACAGACAGACAGACGGACGGACGGACGGACGGACGGACGGACGGACGATGGACAGACAGACAGACAGACAGACATACATACATGCATGCATAAATACATACATACATACATACATACATACATACATACATACATACATACATACATACATACGGACGGACGGACGGACGGACGGACGGACGGACGGACGGACGGACGGACGGACAGGTTTTCATGGAAGTTGTATTGCATTTTTCTGCCTTCCTATCCAGAAAAACTCTTCACCCTGGAGTATCCAGTAGCTTTCTCGGAGTACGATAACTGCGACATACTGAGGGTTCCTCACCGTGGCAATGGTACGTACTGAATGCTTACTTACTAAGAACACGTGCGTACTCCATCGCTTTGACTAACCGGAGCTAAATCGTTTTACTGATTTTTCTATCTTTTAGCCTGCGAGCTTTGGGCAAAAGAAGGCAAGATACATCAGATCAAGTCGCTCTGCTTCTACGTTTTCCACCTTCTCTGCGGACCAGAAAAGTACTTCGTCTATGACAGAGACCTTTGCAGTCGAGAAGTGGTTCCTTGTGATTAATAATTAGTACGATGAATTAAAAAAATGAAACCGTGAGCTTAAACAGTGCAAGCACTGTGGGTGAGCCAGTGTAGCGAGCGCTGGCCGATGGCGAATAGGACTCCAGGAGCCTTGTGTTCTGCCTGCAGCGTTGCAGTCCTCATCTGCTGCTGTATTTTCCATTGTAGCCTCTGAAATGCGCGCACAGAGTCTGTGTGGGGCGCAATACACATAGAAACAACCAACTGCCATAGCTACTCGATTATTACGTAGTGCTTGGCGGGTCCAGCTCCGAAACGCACATTAATTGCTTCAGGGGCTTAAATTCTAAGTTTTTTTCCCCTATTCATAGGTTGAAGCTGAGGACGAATAGATGATCTGAGGACGATGACAGGATGGCGACGACGAAGTGACGACAGCCGTTAATGTCGGTGTAACGTGAAGTACTGACGGATGGTCGGACACAGCGAACTGAGCGAACACAGTTGAGAGCTTTGAACTATTTTATCACTAAAAACAAAATTGCAGTAGAAGCAGCATCCGTATTGACAGAAGCTGCTGGATGCTTCATAGAACTTGTTAAGTTCAGTGCAAATTTCCCGGTGATTGCGTTGAGTTACATAAGGAAAGTAGTAGTAGTAGTAGTAGTAGTAGTAGTAGTAGTAGTAGTAGTAGTAGTAGTAGTAGTAGTAGTAGTAGTAGCAGCAGCAATAATAGTAGTAATAATAGTAGAAGTAGTAGTGGTGGTAGACAAACTTTATTACATACAGAAACAGGACGGGTTCCTACCCCAGTCACTCAGAGGGGTAGGGGGGGGTGAACAACGGGGTTTGTCTGGCAGTTTGCTGCTCCTATTTCAAGGCCGCACTGGCACAGGCCATCCGCTCAGCCCCTTGGATTAGTCATACTGATCTTCCAGGGCCGGGCTACACAGCAGCACGTCCCATTAGTTCCATGAGCTGTTTGTTTTGTGTTCTTCTCCTTGTTCTGCACAATCCCACGTGAGGTGAGAGTGTTGCTGTTGCTCCCCACTAGAGCACTGCATGGGACGATTTTATCAACCCGGGCGCGTTTTTACGTTGGGCTGCCCGCCCGAGCACGACCAAAAGTTTCAAGGCGAGAAATCATCTACGTTACCCGCCCGGCCCGGCCCGCCACCCCTTTACCTTAGGCCCGAGCCCGGCCCGGGACCGAAAAAGATGACCGAGTGGCAGTAAAGAAAAAATAAAGAAGATGATGAAAATAATTTATTCTTACGGCATAAATACATCTCATATGCAATTATGAACACTATTTGAGTGGTCTGAGCACAAATATCAGCGCGCGAAGTAGTACGAATGACCCTGCCGAGCAGTATCGCCAGTGATATAATCTCGACCGGGTGAGGTGGGTCGTCACCGCAGGAATCAGGAGACGACGATGAAGGCGGGCATCGTGATGATGAAAAATAGAAAAAATTGTTGTCACTTCATTGGTACATGGTTTTGACACTATCCGAGTCTCGAGCGGTTCTGATTAACACAGTGGCCAAGACGGCCTTAAATCCCCTCGTGGTGGCCGATGTTTCCTTCGGGGAAGTCCTCTTTCCGGTGGTCAAGTTGACGACCTCCTCTCCCTCGGGTCTTCCTTCTTGGTAGCTCGCCGTTTTCGTCTGCTCCGTAGAGGTGAGACGCTTTCTCGGGGATGAAGGGGATCATCTCGTCACGGGAAAAGCGCTGGGGCTTGCTTCCCACATTGGAGAGATACAGATTCCAGGAAGATCATAACCTGCCGATGACTCCTTCGGGGAACTTGTGGAAGTGTCAGACCTCTGTCGGGCGGTCAAGTTGACAACCTCCTCTCCCTCGGGTCCTCCTTCTTGGTAGCTCGCCATTTTCGTCTGCTCCGTAGAGGTCAGACGCTCTCTCGGGGATGAAAGAGGATTATCTCGTCACGGGAAAGGCGCTCGAGCTTGATTCCCACATTTGACAGGTGCAGTTCCAAGCCGATCATAACACCAGCAGTTTCCAACGGCACGACCTTGATGCGGCCCAATCCGCTTCGATCGCAGCGCCGCCATAGTATTCTTCCACGTCGGGCGCCTCATTGCAAAGCATGCGCCGCCCCAGCCGCTCGTCCCACTCAACCGTATTCTAGTCCACTATAGCCGAAGCGCAGCCACGACCGGTCGTGAGCGCAGCGCATGGATAGAGTAAACGGAGAAAGAAAGCTACTCATTCCTCCATGGTGCAGCGTAATGCGCTGCTGCTAGCGGCCGGTTGAGAACATGCGTGCAATCATGAATGGACGCAGTGCCATATTTCAGCCGCGTGACGAATTATCTTTCCAGTCATCGTTTTACCAATTCGCCTTTGAAGAATCAGCAAGTCGCGAACGCGCTTGCACCACGCTGAAAGCATTAATTACATTGCTTTAGGTAAGGAATACAATGACATCATTTGTTTAGAGGTGACTTCAATATTTCCGGACTTTTACATTCTGTTCATACAGCATAAAATACGATGGAAGACGAAAAGGGAAGTACACAGGAGTAGCACTGCTAGCTTACAGCTGCGCCGGGGCAACCTGTTTTTCAGAGTCGAGACGCGCGAGGATAACTCGCTGCACGTTACATGCACACCACCAGAAAGTCCGAGCCCAGCCCGGGCCCGGGTCAAAAAGCATATGCCGTGCCCGAGCCCGGCTCAAGCCCGTGAAAAAACTGCCCTACCCGGCCCGGGCTTTCGGGTAAGCCCGAGCCCGTGCTGTGCTCTACTCCACACCACGGGCATATATCATAAGGAAATTAGCGCAAAATAACGTAAGAAATGCGGACGACTGGATAGAGCACTACAACCACGAGAGTCCCGTCATCTGTGTTTGTTCTGCTATTTGACACTATGTTCTATCGCGTGGTAGTTCACCAACTACCCCAGTTGGCAAAGTTGGCAGTTAACCAACTACCCCAGTTGGCAAAGTTGGCAGTTCAATAACTACCCCAGCAAGGAAAGTGTTCCTACGTGACAGTTACCCAAACAGCCCAGTCGGTTCGTCACAGGAGCCCATGGTCAACATCCTGATTAAGAGTTGCCAAACTTATTTCAGTTATTGTAGAAATGGCTCCCCAAGGTACGTGGTACATCCCACACTTTGATTCGCAGCTATCTGTCTAACTGAGCACAATTTGTCGCTATTGATGACATGAGGTCAAACTTACAATCAATTACATGCGGGGTGCCACAAGGATCAATTCTAGGTCCTACACTGTTAATTATCTAGATTAATGATATTGTTTCTCTTCCTCACACCCCCGAACTAGTTCTTTATGCAGATGACACGATCGTTTTTTTCTTCTGCTAGCTTAACTACTCTCACACCTTTGGCAAATACCTGGTTACAGCATTTATCAGAATAGTTATATGTCAATCAACTACAATTAAATGTGAGCAAACGATGTTTATAATATACCACGCCCTCGACAAACCGGTTATATCTCACAACTTAATTACATTCCGATCTGAGGTGCTAGAGCGCGTAACACAATACAAATTTTTAGTTCAGTGTCACGAAAATCTGCGATTAACGCAGCATGTAGAGTTCGTGATACCTATTGTTTAGGAAGCGATAGGTATGTTAAACAGACACCGTACCTTATTACCCAGGCACCTCAAAAGCCAGCTCTATTGTTCTTGAATTAATTCCCGTCTTCATTACGGTATCCTCATTTGGGGAGTTACGTTTCAAAACAATTCAAATAATCTATACCTCATGCAAAAAATAGCTGTCCGTTTTATTCTGAACTTATCCTATCACGAACATGTTTCCTCCCATTTCATCGCATACCATTTTTAGCATTCCGGCTATGTACAGTCATCGTCTTTCTGAACTTATTTTTGGTCAATACACAGTTGACTATCAGTTATTCCTATCTACATACACAAACGCTTCCCAGAAATGCAATTTCAGGCGTTTGATATTTGACAAGCCAAAAACAAGAACTAATTATGGAATGCAGCTTTTAAACTGGCAAATTCCGAATCTTTTAAATACCGACCCCAATTACTGTCTTTAATTACACGTTTTCCTTCATTAACGTCATTCAGCAAGCAACCGAAGGTATATTTCCTTGACTCTGACGTTGCATTTGGAATAATATAGTTTGATCACTGGTCGTTCTGAAAGTTGTATATTGATTGTAGGTGTATACTGGATGTATGTTATTTTGTTGTACTCTGCAATGCCCTACGTATCATTTATGCTACACTGAGTTTGATGCCTCAAAATGCTGATTGAAGTGCGGGAAACCTAATCCAAGCCCATAGTTGCGTCTTTATTATGCTAGAGTAAGTTTCAGCTGTGAATAGCGCAACTATTTATTTGCAAATAATTAATTAGTACCGTAATTAAGTTGTAACTGAAAAACACTTCCTGTATTTTTTTTCTACTAATGTACTCTTCATGGCTAGAAGTCAATTCGACAATTGGCTCCAATTTTCCATGATGTGGAACTGTGTTTGGGCATTACAGGGTTAACTTCGGTTGTATATTATGTTACTGTTATTTGTCAATGCCCACTGTAGTAGGCAAAATCTACTTATGATTTTCTGCAGGTGTGCATGTATGACCTGTATGTTAATTTCAGTCTTGTACGAGAATACTTTGACGAATGAATGCTAATGGGGTGATAGAGGCCTAGTCAGGTGACTATATAATGTTACCTTTTGCCCCAAGCATCGTGACAAGCTGAATACACTCTGCAACGAAAACATCAAAATGCATTGCACAAGAGTATAAGGAAATTTTGACGCCGCCTATGTGCTGGCAGAGAGCTTACTCGCATAACATACCGTGAATGCAATGCGAATAATAATTTCCGCATTTTAATGAATACCAATCTCTATTTAAAGAAATACCTACTTACTAATTCTTGCACTTTTAGTAGCAGTCATTGGCTTATCGCTGTTGAATAAAACAGAAAGATCAGCTGAGCATACGAAAAGTATTTGCCAGAGGAATAATTATGGAGTAAAATGATCACACATTTATTGGCAATTGGCTTATAAACAAGTGCTTTAAGATATCGTGCTTAAGACAACTGTGTGTCCCAGTAGTTTGAGCTCCGAATTAGCCATACCGTGCTTAAATATAGATCCTGTCCATAATCCTACATGAGAATATAAGATCCTGTAGGAAAGTTTGTATGTTCCCATATAAACCCATATGATCATTTTGGATTATGCGGCGGGGAATGGGGGTCTTTTACAATAGAGATACAGTATGTACGTGCGCCGAAACCGTCTCGATTTTTGTTGGCGTAGTTTAAATTTCTCCGAGTATTTTCGAGCACCTGCGAACATATGGTCCTTTTTTAATTTCGAACCAGGTCCGGCAATGGTGTCCTCGGTGGGGCATTCTTGTTCTCACCGACGTGACAATTTTAACCACGTGAGTGCAGTGGCAATTTGAAAGGTGGATTGAAATATATCCACAAAATTTCAGTGTAACACTTTTAATTTATATGACCTGCGAAAAAACAGATACGGTACACAAAAAGAAGCGACGGAAGAAAGAAACCGTGTCTGTTGTCGCGCTGGTCATATCAGTGTAGAATACGAACTAGCCCGGTCTCACACCTTACATCGGTAACATTCTTAAACCGTACAACGTCTGCACACACTATGGCGGATTATAACTTAGGGCGTTCTGCAGCTGAACACACGGTCACGGGTTCCATTCATGGCCACCGTAACCACATTAGACGGTGATAGAACGCAAGAGCGCTCCTATATCGCAAGAGCGCTTTGGTTGCACCCACTTCAAGGATGCCTGGTGGTCAAATTTACCCGGAGCTCTTTACTACGATGTCCCAAAGCAAGCCGTGAGTTACATCAGGACGTTTAAACCCCATATTTGACAACATTAAATTCATTAACATTTATGGCTCTTGGTACCTGGTATTGTAGGAAAGGAGGTTAAGATGTATGCGTTGACGAAGCTAGCAACGACGGCTGAGCGACCGAGGAACACTTTATTGAGAGAGCTGATGAGCCATTGGTTAGGTTACCCAGGCTTCCAAACAGATGATGCTTAGAAGCGTTTCTGTCCCTTTCCGACGACTAGTCAGAGAGGCCAACTTAAGGATACACCACTTTTTTTTTAGTAAAAAGATGGATACATGCAGTGTCTAGCAGCGGTCGCTTATCGGCTCGCTCGTTTCTCCTTTTACAGCGAAGCTGTATACGCTTAGGCAAAACGTCCGTCCGTGCCCAGGAAGGCCGTCCGCAGGAACCAGTGCGCATGCGCGAAAGAGAACTGAGTTGGAGAGGAGTTCGGAGCAAGAGGAGAGGGAATGTCTGGGTCTTTCACCTCGAAGTAACACGTGTTGGTAAAGCACAAACACCCTCGCAGCGTAGACGTGGAGTGCGCACGCGCCAAGTGTGAGGGAGCAAGGGTGAGAAAGAACGCCTGGATTGCAATTGGCTGCGCGGTTCATGACGCCGTTCCTCTCTCACAGTGGTGCGCACACGCGTAATTCTTTCTCCGACATCGCAACGGTACAGCCACGTCTTGTGCGTTCTCCCGAGGAGCAGCTCACGTACGAAGAACGGCGCCGCGATCAGCGCCAGGAGTCGGCCTGCCGCCGCCGTGCCGCCAACGCCAAACGTGTCCGTGTCTTCATTTCTCGGCATAAAGGGGCCCGTAAAGTGACACATAATTGCGTAAGACAGTTCAGAAACACTTCATTATACCCGTGCGTTAAACCTTATGATAAACACCGTGACCGCACCTTTTCAGCTTCGCTGGTCAACCATCTGCACAGGGTGTAAGGGCCGAACATATTTTTATCCTTACACACTCGTTTAGGTACGCTTAATAACGTGGTAAACTTTTTAGAGCGCAAACAAGAGACAAGGCACAAAAGGGAGGTGAAACACAGGACAGGCGCTTCCAAGAGCAGGTGAAAATTCCAAGAGCAGGTGAAAAAAACTGCTGGTGGCAGGTTTCCCTCCAACAGTCATCTCTGCGGTTGCTGAGGGTCTATTGCAGAAGTTGAAGAAAGGAAAAAAGGACAAAGATTTCGGTGGGAAGAAACGTGCGCTTGAGGTTGTTCCGTACATCCACAAAGTTTCGCATAACCTCAAGAAGGTGGCCAATAGGCACGAAGTTGGAGTGTTTTTTTCTGCCCCCAACAAACTCGACCGACGTGGCCCTCGCATAGCCACAGCAGGCGAAACAAGGCGAAGTTGCCTTAAGAACGACCTTTCGCCCTATCTCAGCTGCATCTGCGGAGTTGTCTATGAAATTCCTTTGCTTTGTGGCAAAAGCTATATCGGTCAAACAGTGTTAATGACCGATTTAGAGAACACGCCTTGAATATTAAAAAGAAGGAGCGAGCGCATTTGGCGGATCACGTGGATCTTGTGGATGTGAGGCACTATTTTTGACGCTAGGATTCTTGGTAGGAGCCGCAATGAGCAATCCCGCTTGTTACTAGAAGCTTATCACATAAAAAAGAGGGGGGAAGGTTGCATAAGTGAACCTTCTTTAAGTCTCTACGTCCAAGAGTTTAGATACCTCGACGCGCATGCAAATTAGTCAGCCATTTCTTATACTTTGCCTTTATCATGTGTTTTTTTCCTTATGGTGTTTTTTTTTTCATTTTCATGTACGTTACTGCGCATGTGCCTTTTTCATATATATTTCATGACGACATTGTGGAATAAACAGTTGAAAGTAGCGCTTGTCCTGTGTTTCACCTCCATTTTGTGCCTTGTCTCTTGTTTGCGCTCTAAAAAGTTTATCAAGTATGCACCAACTAGGCCCACAGAAAGTTCTTCTAATAACGTGGGCCAGGACCTCTTACTTTGAAATTTCCCACTTAATTTCTACCAATCCGTTCTTGTCGCTAGGCGTCACGTCATTTGTACGTAAGCGGAACCACCAACAGTACACAACGTGACCACCCCTTTTCCGAGTCCCGTTTTTGTGACACACATCCGAACACTTAAAAATATGGTTCTCCTGTTTGAAATTCACGTGCCCTGGTGCAACCGGCCTGACGCTCTGGCATGCACTGCAAACCCATAAATCACTTAGCGAGCCACTAATAACGAACATGCTGGAAAATCTTAATTCTGCTGTCGACATTGCTGCCAAGCGGCACGTTACCAGCGTTGTAACCTCGAGACTGTAAACTGGCCACACCTACATCGCCGGCCCTGTAACGGAGATGCCACAACCTCGTCAGTACCTGCGTTAGCCCACAACGCATCACAAGTTACGATGTCTAGCATATCGGGAGTATATGCCGCTGAGTGACATGCGCGCGATGAGGCGGCTGTTGGACTTTCCATTACATAAGCATGCTATCAGGTTTAAAGTGTTCATATATCTCGGGCACCGCAAAGAAGTGCACCATCCTCAGCGGTTCTTGTCTCGGAGAGCTGCACAGTTCTACGGACACTGTCGACGTGCCTTCGGTCGCGAAAACATGGACAACCTGAAGAGTGTCATGGATGCGGCCCACGGGTGTTACCGCAGTTGAGTTCAATGCAAGGCTGATTAGATCAGCGAAATTTACCCAATTCGTGAACGTAAATGGGACACTCATTCATTCATTCATTCATTCATTGTAAGAAAGAGTTAGGACTCTGGTCCTGTAGTGCTCCGTTGAAAGGGGCTTCAGATACACGCCGCAAATCGGAAAGCTCAAAAACACAGCGGGACCAGGTGTTGTTCCGCTAACGATATAGGCACGTATTTGCTTTTCACTTTTTACTAACTGCTCTTCGTCGATCACATAAGGGGATAAATTCACTTTTGTGTGAGGCAACTTCCACCGCGACGCCTGAGTGCAGCGACAGGCACCCGTCTGAGGTTCATTGGCTTACTCCTTTAATGTGAACCGAAAGTGCTATCCCTGGAAGAAATGGACGTACAATACAGCTGCTGTTCATGTAAATGTTACTGCCAGACCGCATCAACTGCGGAATGGTTATACAAATTTTAAAACTACTCTTGCGTGACATTTTTAATAAAAAAGAAGAGAAATTGCCGCAGTAATGACAGCAACAGCAGCAACAACAACAACAACAAAAAGGAAACGTTTGGCCACAAGTAGCTTAGTGGATAGACCAGCGGCAGAACCTGAGGAAAAGAGAGCGAAATTTCACTTTCGGGGCATAAATATAGAGAGCATGTAGAATACACTGCCTAATAGCAACCACCGGGCAGCCTACACTGTAAAATAATTTACACCCTTAAAAGGGAATCATTGTGTGAATTTGTCCATAACTCACAGCCAAAAATATTCTAGGAGTGTTATTTATAGACATACTTACACACTCGGTCACTCTTGAGGGTGAAAGTCATGTTACATTGGATACACCATAAATACTGTGAATGAAAGAGATTGATCAACGACTGCTCTCGTTCCATAGTATACTGATCTCATATAAAATAAATAAATGAATAAATAAACAAACAAATAAATAAATAAATATTAGGTGGCTCAGCGGAAATGAACCATGTTTACAAAAAGCGAGACTTGTGAGTATGAAACCAACTTTGGTATTATCAAACTGCTCGAAAAGCAGCCAGCAATATTGTGTTCTCGGCGATGCAGTAGTTAGTACCAATTAGGTAGATTTTAACTTAATGTCTTGATGGTCACGCAATGTTTGTAGAGCACATTTATAAACAAGCCTTTCAGGTGTATGGGACACGTTACCGTTGGCGTAGTTCTTTTCTCGTTGATCAAAAGAAAGCCACCATGGTGCGCCAGCGCAAATACGCCGCGATTTTGAATTGTTTCACGGGATTTCTATTAAGCTTCAACAAAATTGCTACGGAACAAGTAGCAATGCTTACAATTGTGCTTAACAAACACTGCCTTGTCATTGCGGCCGTAAAGTTAATAAATAAACAGTTCTATTGTTCCACTCTTCAGTTTGTTCTACGTCTTCGAGGAGTGCAGTCTTTTCTCAGCTGTAACTTCTGCATCACTACGTCGGCGTAGTATGGGCTGTACTTCATGATGTAAGCACTTTCCTGAGGCATCGAGTGGGGCTGACTTCCCTGTCTTTCCTAAAGCCGCTCATGTACGCTCGTGAATCTGCAGAGTAAAGGGGTCTATAAGTACGGTGAGCGCGTTTGACTGACAATGATGAATATGCTCTAAAAGACGAACATTTTCCTCAGATTGACAAACATCTGCATACTTAGGTTCCCCATGAAGCTACCGCTCACTCATCCGCAGTCATTGATGTAGGAAGCATTGTCGCTCTTTCCTCAAGCTCAAGAACGTCAATAAATGTGCTTCTCTCGCAAATTTATTACAGTGTTGCAGGAAAGGCCGCAGAAAATTTTGGGCGATCAATCAGAAGGGCACCACACTATCATATGGTGTCCGGCACGCGAGGGACTCGTAGGGAACGCAAGGGCAGACCGTATTGCTCGTGGATTAAACGTCCGAGCGACGGTAGGGCCAAGCAACGACCTTCCACCGAATTCTCGTGACATCCACTTACAGCAAAGACAGGAGCGGTGACGTTTTGGACATCCTCACCAGAATTCAAACCGCCAGCAGGAGAGGTACTGGCTTCGTATTCAGATGAATACATACCCCAACCTGCACCACGTACACAGAGTACACCAGATGAGGTTCACTGACGAATGCCCCAAAAGGCCTCCGCACATAGACGACCCAATAATACTCAGACATCCACTAATGAGGAATAGGCAGTGGACGGCATGGCTTGCGGACGAGGACCGGGCGAGCCAATTGGCTCTTCTGGACCAAGCTCAGTGAGCCGTTCGTGGGAGTGGGGCCCTGGAATAGGGGTCCCAACCATCGTGCCTTCTTTTATTTATTTTCAATAAACATTGTATTCGTTCACTGACTCACTTCGATGTTGTTCTTAGGTGAGGGATATGCCTATTGCATAGGAGCTCCTCGAAGTCAAGAGCGAAACAAACTGTCGTCGGTGAAAAGTAAATGATAAATATACAATGTCGGAATGACGTAACAGCTTACCGAAGTTCAGGCGTGGTGCAGTACGGCGGTGACCATCGTTGTTGTTGTTGTTCCTCTGCACAAATGGCACATACACACCGTAGGAGATGGGCCAGGAATTTGGAGGTTCGGAGAAAATAGATGAAAATAGTTTAGAAAGAAATACCGGGGCATATCAAAGTGGAACAGTCATATTGCTAAAGTTAATAGAAAAGTATATAAATATTTATTACAATTTACTGTTTAGGGAGGCATGCCTTTTGTGCGGGATCTCTTCTTTCCACCCGGTAATGCGAATGACAAGGAATCTAAGCGAGCAGACCCGCTGAACCAAGCGAAAGGAAATGATACCCGATTAGGAAAAAAACGAGTAAAGATGACTGCAAATTGCATGCAGTGCAATTTGCGTTTGCTCACTTAGCTAAGCAGTTGTGAGCTGGAAGGCGTGCTATATCTGTGACTTCAGGCTCGGACACCTTGCAACATAAATAAAAGAAGAAATGCGTTTCTCTGCAGTTGTGTCCGAACTAAAAAGTTATTGCCAATGACACAGCACACTGTGCTCTATTCTTATAAATTGCCACACTGCAATGAATGCACAACGGTACCACATGGCATGGACATGCGGAAGTGCACCAGAGCTCGCATCCAAAAAACATCCCAGCATATATCCGGCAATCACAGGCCGCGATGTCCAGCTCCCACTCGGTGGCCCAGTTAGAACTGGTCAACCGAGCGAAAATCGCAGCTAATGCCGCTGGTCTCCTCGACTCACGCGACCACCCTCTGCAGGGCACGTGAGCTATTCACGTGCTGTTCTGCATAAAGTTTGTTCTCTCTCTTTCTCTATGACACAAGTGCTCTGACGCAACATCACAACACAATTTTAAGCGAAGCTTCATAGGCTTACTTGTGTCGGGGTCGGTCTACGCGGTGTACGTGGTATCATTATCAGCACTGGCACGAGTGTCGTCGTCTTCTTCCGCAGTTGACTCATTGGCACCGCTCGGTTGTGTCCGAACTAAAAAGTTATTGCCAATGACACAGCACACTGTGCTCTATTCTTATAAATTGCCACATTGCAATGAATGCACAACTGTACCACAAGGCATGGGCATGCGGAAGTGCACCAGAGCTCGCATCCAAAAGACATCCCACCATATATACGGCAATCACAGGCCGCGATGTCCAGCTCCCACTCGATGACCCAGTTCGAACTGGTCGACCGAGCGAAAATCGCAGCTGAGGCCGCTGGTCTCCTCGACTCACGCGACCACCCTTTGCAGGGTACGTGAGCTATTCACGTGCTGTTCTGCATAGAGTTTGTTCTCTCTCTTTCTCTATGACACAAGTGCTCTGACGCAACATCACAACACCCTTTTAAGCGAAGCTTTATAGGCTTACTTGTGTCGGGGTCGGTCTACGCGGTGTACGTGGTATCATTATCAGCACTGGCACAAGTGTCTTTGTCTTCTTCCGCAGTTGACTCATTGGCACCCCTCGGTTGTGTCCGAACTAAAAAGTTATTGCCAATGACACAGCACACTGTGCTCTATTCTTATAAATTGCCACATTGCAATGAATGCACAACTGTACCACAAGGCATGGGCATGCGGAAGTGCACCAGAGCTCGCATCCAAAAGACATCCCACCATATATACGGCAATCACAGTCCGCGATGTCCAGCTCCCACTCGATGACCCAGTTCGAACTGGTCGACCGAGCGAAAATCGCAGCTGAGGCCGCTGGTCTCCTCGACTCACGCGACCACCCTTTGCAGGGTACGTGAGCTATTCACGTGCTGTTCTGCATAGAGTTTGTTCTCTTTCTTTCTCTATGACACAAGTGCTCTGACGCAACATCACAACACCCTTTTAAGCGAAGCTTTATAGGCTTACTTGTGTCGGGGTCGGTCTACGCGGTGTACGTGGTATCATATCAGCACTGGCACGAGTGTCGTCGTCTTCTTCCGCAGTTGAATTATTGGCACCCCTCGGTTGTGTCCGAACTAAAAAGTTATTGCCAATGACACAGCACACTGTGCTCTATTCTTATAAATTGCCACATTGCAATGAATGCACAACTGTACCACAAGGCATGGGCATGCGGAAGTGCACCAGAGCTCGCATCCAAAAGACATCCCACCATATATACGGCAATCACAGGCCGCGATGTCCAGCTCCCACTCGATGACCCAGTTCGAACTGGTCGACCGAGCGAAAATCGCAGCTGAGGCCGCTGGTCTCCTCGACTCACGCGACCACCCTTTGCAGGGCACGTGAGCTATTCACGTGCTGTTCTGCATAAAGTTTGTTCTCTTTCTTTCTCTATGACGCAAGTGGTCTGACGCAACATCACAACACCCTTTTAAGCGAAGCTTTATAGGCTTCCTTGTGTCGGGGTCGGTCTACGCGGTGTACGTGGTATCATTATCAGCACTGGCACGAGTGTCGTCGTCTTCTTCCGCAGTTGAATTATTGGCACCCCTCGGTTGTGTCCGAACTAAAAAGTTATTGCCAATGACACAGCACACTGTGCTCTATTCTTATAAATTGCCACATTGCAATGAATGCACAACTGTACCACAAGGCATGGGCATGCGGAAGTGCACCAGAGCTCGCATCCAAAAGACATCCCACCATATATACGGCAATCACAGGCCGCGATGTCCAGCTCCCACTCGATGACCCAGTTCGAACTGGTCGACCGAGCGAAAATCGCAGCTGAGGCCGCTGGTCTCCTCGACTCACGCGACCACCCTTTGCAGGGTACGTGAGCTATTCACGTGCTGTTCTGCATAGAGTTTGTTCTCTCTCTTTCTCTATGACACAAGTGCTCTGACGCAACATCACAACACCCTTTTAAGCGAAGCTTTATAGGCTTACTTGTGTCGGGGTCGGTCTGCGCGTTGTACGTGGTATCATTATCAGCACTGGCACGAGTGTCGTCGTCTTCTTCCGCAGTTGACTCATTGGCACCCCTCGGTTGTGTCCGAACTAAAAAGTTATTGCCAATGATACAGCACACTGTGCTCTATTCTTATAAATTGCCACACTGCAATGAATGCACAACGGTACCACATGGCATGGGCATGCGAAAGTGCACCAGAGCTCGCATCCAAAAGACATCCCACCATATATACGGCAATCACAGGCCGCGATGTCCAGCTCCCACTCTTTCAATGTGGCCATGATGCACCTGCCGGCCCAGCTGGGTGGTGTCGCCGGCGTACAGCACGCCCTGTACGCCGATGACATCACCCTTTGGGCCACGCAGGGCAGCATAGCGGACATTGAAACCAGCCTGCAAACAGCGGCGACGATAGTAGACTACTATGCTCGACGCTGCGGTCTTCAATGTTCCCCCCAAAAATCAGAATTTGTGCACCTCCGACCGTCGCCGAAGTGCACAACTAAAATCTCTCTGTCTATTGACAGCGGTCCCATACACGAAGCTGAAGAGATCCGGGTACTCGGACTCTACATCCACAAACACAGACGGCCAGATACTACATTGGCCAAACTCCGTAAGGTGGGGGACCAGGTGGGCCGCATGGTCCGCCGGGTTTCCAACAAACGCGGGGGGTTACGATATAAGGATGCCTTGCGGCTGGCAAACGCCTTCGTGACCAGTCGAATTCTCTATTCGACTCCTTACCTTCACCTACGGAAACAAGAGGAGGAGGCCCTTGAGGTCATCCTCCGCAAAATTGTTAAGCGTGCCCTGGACCTCCCCGTCACCACGTCCAACAGCCGTCTTATGGCCCTTGGGGTGGTGAACACTTTCCGGGAGCTCCGGGAAGCGCACCTCACAAACCAATACACACGCCTGTCGCAAACGGAGTCAGGTCGCCGCCTTCTTGCTCGACTCCATATCCAACACACCATTCCCATGGATGATAGGTTTCGCATCCCAGAACTGTGGAGACGCGCCCTCCACGTGCGACCTGTTCCAACTAACATGTCACATGAAGATCATAATGGCCGGCGCCTCGCGCGCGCGGAAGCTCTAGCCCGACATTATGGCAACAAAATAGGTGTCTACTACGTGGACGCCTCCGGTCCTCACCACGGGGGATGGTACACGGCGGCGGTAGTTCACAACAACAACACAGTTAACGGCCTCACCTTTAGAGCCCGCAATGCAACACACGCGGAAGAAGTCGCCATCGCTCTCGCGGCCTCACATTCCGATTCAAAATACATAATCACCGACTCGCGAGGGGCCTGTCGGAACGTCGAACAAGGCTGGACCCCGTCTCTAGCCTATCACATCTACAAAAGTTGCATACGGGATACGGACCCCGCACACCGTTACCTTATATGGTGCCCTGCTCATCAGGGGTTAACAGGAAACGAGGCAGCAGACGCAGCCGTCCGCGCTCTCTCTCACCGGGCTGTTTTCTCCTCCCCACCCGATCAGGAACCCGATTTTAATCCGGCCTATACCTTTAAAGATATTACATTATACTATCAAGATAGTAAACGCCTTTACCCCCGCCCATGTAAAGGCCTTAGGAAGGAGGATGAGCGGCTCTTTCTCCGCCTTCTAACCAATACTTTCCTGTGCCCGGCAGTTCTAAAACATTTTGACCCCTCCTTTAGTGGCAACTGCCCACACTGTGGTGCGGTGTCTTCAGACACCTATCACATGGTGTGGCCCTGCCCCTCCAAGCGGGCCATCCCCCCCATCCCCAACCCAACCCGGGAAGACTGGGAGGCGACCCTGCTCGGCTGCCACGACTTACAGGCCCAACAAGCCTTAGTTGGGCGCGCCCGGGCGGCGGCTACCGCCACTGGGGCCCCGAACTAGGGACCTCCACCCAGTATTTGTAAGGACGAGTCCCTTACGGGCTGGTCCAAGCATACTTCCTGTCCCTCCATAGCGAAATAAATGTTTTCACCACCACCACCACCAGCTCCCACTCAATGGCCCAGTTCGAACTGATCGACCGAGCGAAAATCGCAGTTAAGGCCGCTGCGCTCGTGCTCGTGCTCGGCCCGCACTCGTGCCACAGCTCGCACGCTCGTCGTCGTCTTCTGCCACAGCTGGGGCCGTTGCCGCTCATCATTCCAGCGTTCCCTTCTCTTCTGTCATCGTAATGGGGAGGCCGCGTTTACGGGAGTATGAGCCATTGCTTTAGGGGGCGTGAGCCATTCATTGTCTTACGTGACGGACAGATTTAATTTTGAAGCAATTAAATTTCGAAGAATCGCAAGTGGCAATGGCGGGACAATGATGCTGACCACGTCGCCGAGCAAACTCGAGACATCGAACGCAAGCGACAGTAACGACGAGCAGAAAATCGTACAACGCACAGGAAGGGAAAGTTGTACGAGATGGAAGGAAAGTAGAAAGAAAGGGATAGACAAGTAGTACGAAAGGGAAGGAAAAGTATTAGGAAAGGGAAGGAAAAGTAGTAGGTCAGGTACACAAACAATAAGCTTCGCTTACCCCCATTTTCTCGACAGGGGAAGGGCTGGTGATTTTTTTTCGCTATTGTGCTACTCCACAACCACACTACATTGCCCCCGAGAGAAAGTTGGACTATGACCCTAGTTTCCTAGTTTATAGAATGCCTGAAAACGGCCACTTTTGAAGTAGCGTGAGAAAATGCGCAAATCGGGCTTTATTGTAATTAAACATGAGAAATAGACAGTGGCAGACCGAGGCAGGAAAAACACGACTCGTCGTCTTCTCCCATCCAGCCACTGCTTGCTAAGATATTATGTCAGCCAGGCCTGCAAATGAGGGCCAGTTTTCGCGAAAAACCCCGCACGCTATTATTGTTAGGAAGAGCAACTGCTAGTCAATCCCGACTCTTTAGTGTCGCGAGAGCGGCCACCCAAGAGCAAAGGAATATTACGAAAAAAAATGCTTACGGGAGAACTCATCTCACGATGACTGTGGTTAGTAATACGATTAGCATTTGAGCAATAAGCTGCCTGAGCTGCGAGCCGTATTTCGATGGAGGCGAAATGCAACAACGCCCGTGTGCTTGCGTTGCACTGCACGTTATAGAACCCCTGGTGGTCAAAATTAATCCGGAGCCCTCCACTACGGCGTGCCTCATAATCAGAACAAGTTTTGGCACGTAAACCCCATAAAGAAGAAGTAGCATTCGAGCAATGTAGAGACAGATTGTAGTTATGAAGTCATGTTTAATCAACATTTGTAGTGGTAATCGGGATAATTTTGTTGCTTCGCCTATACGCGACAAACTCCGATATCGTTCCACTTTGCTATGGCACTCGCTTGACAATGTCGTCCGTGAGCATGCCCGCATGATGATAACAGTATGACGCCAACGTAGTGACAGCGATGGAATGGCGAAATCATGACGAGGGTAGAACGACAAAGGCGGTATGATGACAATGAGATGGTCATTCTTAATGATGCGCTGGCATAACGATGACACTGTGCCGACGACGCCATGGCGGTAACAGGATCACGACGATTGTATGACAACTGGATGACGAAGCTAGACTGACGACGTTGGTGCGGCCGCGACGGCATCGCGACGACGGTATGAGAACGCTTGCATAACGACGATCGTATGACGTCAATGCAGTGATGATTAATGAGGCAACTTGCTATTGATTCATGTTGAAAATTTATCGCTAGCAAAAGACGAAGACAAACAAATAGGACACCAGGAGTGAGGCTTTGAATATAAAGAAAAATGGAAATATATGTGCCAGCCAACCCTCCGTAGCGCTACATGAGGAAGAGCTGTCTGCATTTTCGTATCTTGGTTCAGTATAGGATAGATCCTTGTTTTGACGTTCATGCTTCTGGTTGCGTTATCGCTGTAATAAATGTTTATCCGCACGCAGACGCAAGTCTTCCTATATATTTGTTTTAAGTGCGAAGCATTTCTTGGCCATCATTCGCCACGTTTATACTATCTATCTATCTATCTATCTATCTATCTATCTATCTATCTATCTATCTATCTATCTATCTATCTATCTATCTATCTATCTAGCCGCCTACGTCTTGGTGCTCTCCTGGTTGTTTCGTTAACTTGGCATGTACCAAAATTGGCTTTCGTTTGACAAGAATGTATGACGAACATAAATGATAGGTCATGACATGCGTGTCATGTAGGTCATGAAACAGCCGCCTACGTCTTGGTGCTCTCATGGTCGTTAACTTGGTAGGTGCCAAAATTGGCTTTAGTATGAGAAGAGTGTATAACAAACATAAATGATAGGTCATTACATTCGTGTCACGCAGGTCATGAAATAGCCGCCTACGTCTTGGTGCTCTCATGGTCGTTTGTTAACTTGGTAGCTTCCAAAATTGGCTTTAGTATGAGAAGAGTGAATAACGAACACAAATGATAGGTCATGACATGCGTGTCATGCAGGTCATGAAGCAGCCGCCTACGTCATGGTGTTCTCATGGTCGTTTCGTTACCTTGGTAGGTACAAAAATTGGCATAGTATGACAAGAGCGTAAAACGAACATAAATGATAGGTCATGGCATGCGTGTCATGTAGGTCATGAAACAGCCGCCTACGTCATGGTGCTCTCATAGTCGTTTATTTTACTTGGTAGGTACCAAAATTGGCATAGTATTACAGGAGTGTATAACGAACATAAATGATAGGTCATGACATGAATGTCCTGGAATGCGTGTCATGCAGGTCAGGAAACAGCCGCCCAAGTCTTGGTGCTCTCATGGATAGGATAGGAATAAACTTTATTTGTCCAGCGGTTAAGGCTGTTGGTGCCCGGGGCTAGGCTGCCAGGGGTCCATCGCCGGAGAAAAATCTTTCGAGATCCTCGGCAATGGCCCTGGCCCGCTGGACGGCCCACTCCTGGTCCTCGGGTGCCTCGCTGACGAGGGCGGCTTGCCATCTCTCAGCGAGGTGCCCCGCTTCAGAAGGTCCTGCTGTTATCTTCCCCCTTCCTCTTGTTCCTTCTTCTTCAGGGTGTTGACATTCCCAAAGTATATGGGCCATATCAGCCCGTTCGCATGGTCCTTTCGTTAACTCGGTAGGTGCCAAAATTGACATAGTATGACAAGAGTGAATGAAGAACATAAATGATAGGTCACGGCATGAATGTCCTGGCATGCATGTCATGCAGGTCAGGAAAGAGCCACCTACGTCTTGGTGCTCTCATGGTCGTTTCTTTAACTTGGTAGGTACCAAAGTTGGCTTTAGTATGACAAGAGTGTGTAACGAACACAAATGATAGGTTTTAACATGCGTGTAATGTAGGTCATAAAACAGCCGCCTACGTCTTGGTGCTTTCCCGGTCGTTTCGTTAACTTGGTATGTACCAAAACTGGATTTCGTACGACAAGATTATATAAAGAACATAAATGAAAGGTCATTACATGCGTGTGATGTAGGTCATGAAACAGCCGCCTACGTCATGGTGCCCTCATGGTCGTTTCGTTAACTTGGTAGGTATACCAAAATTGGCATAGTATGACAAGAGTGTATGACGAACATAAATGATAGGTCATGGCATGGATGTCCTGGCATGGGTGTCATGCAGGTCATGAAACAGCCGCCTAGGTATTGGTGCTCTCATGGTAGCTTCGTTAACTAGGTAGGCTCCCCACACACTGCTTCGCATAACATCGATTCCCGCAGGGCGTGGGATCTGCCGGCTTTTTTAAAATAAACCTTTCGTTGTCAGTCAGCGCTCGTGACGCGTTCTTCCTTTGTCTTCGTCTTTCAGCAGTGATGACGATGGGATGACAACGCTATGAGGACAATGGTATGAAGACAACGGCACGAGTACGACGGCATGACGAAAGCCAGATGACAAAGCTACTCGTACAGTAACGACGACGCAGCGACCATGACGGCATCAGGATCCCGAGAACATAATGGCCCGAGTTACTAGACATTTTGTGCCAATGGGTCAGCGTAGAAGGCATGACGGCGATGGCGTGACGAGTCAGATCACGAAGGTTGAAGGACGACGATGGAACAAGCTTGATGGCAGCACGACCACGAGCACATACCTAGTGGCCCAAGCTATAGCGTTGCTGGTTTGCAGCTGTGTGTACACCACACTGTGGTACACAGTTATCTGAGTGGAAGTGTGCACCTCAAGAGACAAACGCTGACATGACTTTTAACAGCCAAGTTGTTTAAGCCATCCGTAATTTTGTGGTTCGTGGTTCGTATCAAGAAACTATCAGGAAATAAAAGAAAGTAAGCTTTTTTTCCAAGGCGGGATTCGAGCCCGCGTACCCCTGCTCCCAAGGCGAGCGTCGTAACCACTAGGGTATACAGCGACTTTTTTCCCCTTTATTACATGGGAGCAGAATCTTCAGCAACACAAGAACAAAGGCGCTACAGGTACATATTCAAAAGTCAGGCAAGCACGTGCAAGCGTCCAATAAAGGCATCCAGTCCGGCGCTGTTTCTTGAGCAGCGTAGACACTGCGAACGTACGCAGCAGATTCCCGAAAAAAAGACCGAGTGCTTCGCGGTGGTTCAGCGTGCCTGTCGCACATTCTACTGCGCTAAAGATTATGTAGACCAAGTACTATAAACATGTCATAATGTGGGTCACAGGGGTCGTTAAAAGGTAAGAAAAGAATTGTGTATGGTGTGATGTCTAAATCTTTTTTAAGTGTTCTTTGGAGAATGTCCCAGAAGAACACGGCATCCCTACAATCGACAAAACAGTGATAGATCGTTTCAGCATGTGGACACGGCACGAAACAGCACCTCTTTTTCTAATCAGGATTTGACAGGAAGGGTTGCCGAATGTACGCTAAAGAAAAAAGTTTTGATCCCTGAAGGAGTGATCATTCGAGGGACACGCCTAATTACATCTAAGTAGCAACATTCCAAATAAGGCGCACGATAATGGGGAACAGGAAGCAATGTGTCTATCAGTGCAGAAGAAATTTCTTTACGGGATGCAGTGAAAATATAATCCAACCTAAAGCGAGCTTTAAGAAAGTGAAAGCCTTCAACAACCTCTTTCAAGAAGCCCCAAGGAGCAGGTGGTGAATCTCTGACAGATGATGACACAACTATTTCTGGAAGGTAATTCATTATTCGAAGTTGTAACATCTCTCTTAGAAAAGAATTGTTTACATCACGAAAGAAGAATAACCGGGAGACAAGTTGCCTAACAAAAAGGTGAACTAGGTCAAGACCGCCACTTTCAAGAGGAAGAAAAACGTTATCACGCCGCATGGCCTCAACACGGGAGCTCCATACATAGGTAGCAAACACACGATGGAAAGCTTGGAATCTAAGTCGCGAGCAGTGTAATACCTGCAGGACATACATAAGTCGAGCTGCTAGAAACAGATTTCAAGCTTCAGCTCAGCTAAATATGGACAACTGCCGCCCCTGCTAGTCGTTAACCTTACGTTGTACTTCTGCAACTTCCGCTGACCAGTGTGGATTACTATTGCGATATTGAGAGAGGGGTACACCTAAGTACTTAAAGTCTTGCCTTCACTGAATAGCTGCGAAGTGAGTTGGCATTGTACACCATAGACCGAACCAAAATCCTGAACTCTTCTGAAAGTTCACAGTTGCACCAGAAGCTGAGCAAAACTGCTGCGTTATGGCAAGGGCAGTCTCCACACTTTTCTTGTCAGCGCAAAAGAAGGTTATGGCATCTGCATAGGCAAGTACCCGGACCTCATTGGATAACAATTTGAGCCCGTGAAAGGTATGATCCTTCAAAATTCGTGCACAAAGCGGTTCCAAGTACAAATCAAATAATAGAGGAGGAGACAAGGGACAACCTTGCCTTACGGATGCCCTGAAGTAGGTAGATTCAGATAGACAACCATTAACTATTAGCCTTGTACTATTAGCATAACACATGAAGATGCCTTTAAAAAGATTAGATCCAATGTTTATGTGCTCTAAAACACTAAACAAGAAGCAATGAATAACTTTATCAAATGCTTTTGCCAAATCAACCTGAACCTGACCCGCACTTTCTGTCACACACTTTAGCACAGACCGTGCAACGTGGATATTTGTCTGAATTGATCTTCGCCTAATGTCTCATGTTTGATGGTTTCCCACCAATGATCGAATTACTTCTTGAAGGTGACTAGCTAATATCTTAGAAAATATTTTATAATCCACGTTGCAAAGTGATATCGGGCGATATCCCTCAACATTCTGCAATTTTGTTGCATCACTGCTTTCTGGGATAAGTACTGTGTGCCCTTGATAGAGCGTGGCTTGATAGAGCGCGAACGAAGCTTCTGTTTACATAGATCCCAGCTGGTTAGCTCTGTTTCGTGAGTGTGAAACCAGGTGCGCGCTGTCCCACTGAGGTAGAAACTGACATTGGCCTGGTCCCACCGATTGTTGGTTGCGACGCGTTCGTAATTCCCAAGCCAGTCATCGACGTCGACGTTGTTGCTGCCGCAAAAAGAGCCAGGGTCGCGGGGTTGGATCAAGATCACTGGCTGGGGTGCCGGTGTTGTGGTTGACGCAATATCCCCGCCTGTTGACATGGTGGAACTTGCTTGCCACAACACGTCCGCTGCGGAGTTCAGTCTGAACTAGTTACCAGCGCCACGGGAAACGGTATAAATAAAAATATATTTACAAACTATTTACAGCGAGCTGTAGCACTGTCAAGATGGCAGGAAAGACCATCTTTTCAATCGTCGTCTTCTTCACCCCCGTGGTCAACGTCGTCTTTGTCCCATTGTGCGCAGGCTCGTGACAATATTGAGGATTTGGTAAATAAAGCCCCATAATTTAAATAATGTTCAGCACTTCTGCCACGGTGCGATACGCCGTGTGAGGCAATGACTAGTGCTAACCTACTAGCAGGTTAGGAACAATGGCGCGCAACAACGCATCAAGCGAACACTTCTCGCTGTGTGTTATGTATACTGCTGTGTGCGACCTATACTAAGTAGACAAACAGAAGTGGTGCACGTAAGGCATCGTTTAGCGTGAACTCACCAGCATTGTATTGCACTAAACGCTCAAGAACCTAAACATTCCCCACAAAGATCACCGTCAATTACTGTGAGTCAACCCAAAGAGCACAGGAAGCTTCGCTTACATCGATTCCCACAGGGCGTGGGGTCCGCATAATTTTATTTATTTATTGTTCTACCTTCCACTGACCTATTTCATTCTCCAAAAGCTGAGCCGAACAATGTGGAACCACGGGAAGCTCTCCAAAGTAAGTCCGAACACACATGGAGCGATTTTCTTGCGAAAAACTGGCGAACGGCCGCGCGCGGCGTTCGCGCGGCGGCCGGCGGCTGGTCGCCCGGTGGCCGGCGGCAGCTCGCCGTCGATCAAGGCGGACTAGATATGTTCGCAGGCAGTCAATCGCTCGCCGGACGCGGCGAATGTAGGCTGTCAGCGCGGACCAATCAGGGCGCGCTCACGTCCGACTTCCTGCCACCGTATTTGACTCCGCTATATAGCCAGCCATAGAGCCTAGAGTGCACATGGCGACAAAAGCTGCGGGCATCGCATACAATGATCGACTGATCACAGCCGTCCAGGCGCGACCAATATGGTTCAGTTGCAGATACAAAACTATTTTTTTCACTGCATTTTACTGGGAATGGAATCACGCTGTTTTTAACAACACAGAAATCGTGGCGGCGGCGCCCGCTTGTGTTTCGCCGCATGTGGGTGCAGCATGGCGACGGTACGCTGGCATACCGCCGCGCTGGTGCGGGCCGCACGAAGTTCGCCGTGAAAGTTCGCTCCATATGGGCCCGGCTTTACTTTCTGCGCAGGCATTATAATAACCTGCCCTCACGTGTTAGAACAAGGGTGCATTTATATGTCAACCTAGTGAATGCCTATAACTGTTAAACAAGTAAACACAGGGCGCCACGTCGTGCTAAGCAGTAGAAATTAATATTCCCGCAGCGGGAGGAGTACATACCGGCCATACAGGCCCGTAGCAAGGAGGGAGGGGCCCTAGGGGCCTGCCCCCCCCCCCCCGAAATTTTGATGGAGGGGGGGGGGGGGGGGGTGCTCTCCAGCGGGGCTCCCGCCACCCCGCTGCGCAAACAAACTTGTCAACAGCGGCTCTGCTCATCATGTGCATGAGTGAGCAGATCTTTCCGTGCCCATGTCCTACGGCGCTGCGTACATCGGCCGAAAGGGCCTCCGCGTAAGCGACCCGGAGCATCAGAAAAGAGCAGAGAACGCCGAACCCGACAGTCGGCGCCCGATAAAAAATGCTGCGACTCCAATCCACGCTCTGAAGGTGGTTGGACAGCGAAGCTGTAAACGACACCCACAACGATTACCCATTGTGACGTCACTTTAATTCAGACACGTGGCTCTACAAAGAGTGAAACCAGGGACAAGTGAAATGTACTTGATTGCACCCTTTATTTACAATGACATTATATTCACGCTGTTCTTCTGGCGTCTTTACTTTCCGTGGTCTACCCATTGTAGCCTGGAATGAACTGAATGAGTTGCTAGACCGTGGCGACGTCACTACGTGATTTCTATGCTTCTGGGTACTTTTCCACTGGGAGTAGCTTATGCAACCGTAATCTTCACCGGGAAACACACGCAGGAGAAGGAACGCCGTAAACGACATCCACAGCGATTACCCATTATGACGTCGCTTGAATTCACACACGTGGATCTACAAAGAGTGAAACCAGAGGCACTGGTTTCACGAGGGTTTTGAGTGACGTCAACCCCTTTCGAAGCATCTGCAATCCTAATCTTTGCCGCAACGCGTTGGAAGGTGTTCACATTGTTCACACGCGCCTTATCACCCATCATGTGGTTTTGATGCTTGCTTTGTGGTTTTTCTTTCGAAAACGAGTGCTGAGCTGTATGCTGTATGCCTGATTTCAAAGGAGATAAGCTGTTTGTATTCAATCTTTAGCCTGCCGTTTTTTGCTTACGACGACACGAAAATTTCCTTGGCTGGTAGAGGTATACAGCTTCGCTGTAACAGAGAGGGGTGGCTGCGCTCCCGACTTAGCCGCCACTGTGACCCCCCCCCCCCCTCTTCTAGTATTTAAAAATACACATATTTTACATAAATGAATGTTTGCCGAAAACAATTACTGAAAAATAGGTCCCATCCTCAAATAGTCGAAGGCCTTCAGAAGTGCCCCCCCCCCCCCCTGAGAAAAATTCCTGGCGACGGGCCTGTGCCACAGCCTTCTGTGTTAGTGTTTCGTAGCGTTATCACTCTGAATAATTTATGTACAACTCCTCAAGGAGACTCTACACAAGAGCTTCTGGTGATCGTTCGGCGAGAAAAAAAAAAGTCAACAGAAGCTAGCATGGTACTTTAAATTATTTTCAACCTAAGCTTGAACATGCAACTCGTGCCACCACAGCGACAAACTATAGCGTTCTTACGGCTTTACGTGCTCGTGTTATCCCGCGTTAAAACCGCGAAAGCTTTATTGCCACCCTCACAACGGCACTGACATGCAGGTAACGCCACCCCGTCGACCTTCCGGCGACTGTGTGCCTTGCACATCGCCACTTTTGGTGATGTCTCCGAGTCAAGCGGGAGGTGTATTACTCCGCCGGAAGTACGGAGAACCCGTAAAGGCCCCTCTAAGTGCTCAAGAAATTCGGGCGAAACGCAACCTCTGCTGCCTCTTACCCCCGTATTCTTAAACACGCCTTCACTCAGCGCCTCTCCTCGACTCAGCCAAGTCGAGGCGACGAGCGTTCCTTCACTCAAGGCGCCGTTGCGTTTCATGAACACTACTTCACTTTTCCTCCGCCAAGGAACGCCTTGAAAATGCGCCCTTGACTCGAGTGAAGTGCACCGACCGAGAAAAGCGTCTGATATCGAGGCTATTCTTAAATTCGCTTAGCAAAAGCCCAATTATTTAAGACAGATATGTGTTTCCGTTAATTTGGCTTCGTTATCAAATAACAACACGGCGCAATGCACAAATTTAGCTCGGCAGCGCTGCCACTGTTAGCGTTCAACTGATAGATCAAGCGGGAGCTGTGTTTGAGGTCTGGCAACAATCGCACCCCAGCAGCTGAGCATGGCTGAGAAATAAGAAAGTTTGCGGCCGCACTTGTCTGCTGCTCATTGTTTCCTTGTGCTTAATTTGCGGTTCACGTTGCAGTTGTTGATCGTGGTTATTATGGATGATTTTGTCCGTGTGTGTACTGTGATCGAGCCGGATTGACTTCGAAGGTTGCAACGCATGGAACGGCCGATGGGCAGCTTTGTTTAACTTCAAGACCATGTGCTGCTGAAAGCTTTCTGAAAACAACAGGACCAAAAATAAGGGTGAGTGAACAGTTTCTCTATGGAAGCATATTACGCTGTTGCGGTTCTCGTGAAGTTGCCGCCGCGCTATCAATAAAACGTGGCCGATGTATCCAAGCATGACTGGCTCCAGTTGCTCATGCTGCGGGCATTAGCACCCGAAGCAGACTATTCGAGGCAGCATAAGATTGCGTGAGACGTTCCTTTTTTTTTTTGCATTGGAGCTTGTGGGAGATTCGGCGCGACAATCTGTTATCGGTTCAGTAGTTTAAACATAAATGCACAAGGCACCGCTCCACGACTGTGTCCGATGATCATTCCACTATCGCTTAGGAAATATTTCAGTAGAGAAGAAGCAGTTGTAGTATACATGTGGCAGAATGCATATCGTTGTGTGCGTAGCTCCAGCAGTTTTAAGGAAACAAACGTTTTTCAGTCCTGTACTTTATTTTAGAAGCCGTGGTGGTTAGTCGGTTTGTTCAAATTGTAGCACATATCGTCAGTGAACCAGCACTGGTGCCTGCATTTCCAGTGCTGCTTCACTTCCCATATACGCTCCGCAATTTTTTATTCTTCCGAAAATTCACTTCTCAGTAGTTCATTACCAGCATTAGTGTTTGTTCGTCTTACCTTTTTCAATGTGCTGTGTCGTAGCATCTCCTGCAGGTTCCATAAACTGTGCTTTCAAGTTCACGCAACGTCCACATTTTTTTTTTTAGTTGTGCTATGTCTTTTCGTTTCAGTTGCTTAGCTCCACTGAACTTGGCGTGCGAACGCCCTATGTACATATCATTTTTGGTATTCTGCTGCAGGATGTGGGCCTTGGAAAGACCAGCTGATGGAAAAAAAATCAACGTCTGTGTTGCACGGTAAGGAATGCGACTGACGTTAAAGCATCGATAGATACGGTGTCTGCCTATGGAAATGCACCATCTCGCTTCCCTGAAAGAACTTAGGTGCTGCGGAAGTACTTGACTGATCAGCCCGGCAGTTAGTCTGTGCTTATTTTTCATACTTATCATTAATAATATTGATGTTATGTCTGGCCACATTGACAAAATGGTGAAATGCACGCCGTGTTGTTGAAAACAGCAAACATGAAACAGCTATGCAGTAATGAAATCAAACTCATATTTAATTCCTGTTCAACAGTCATATATTATTGTTTTGAAGAGCATAGTCATGATTATGATGTGCGAAGTCATGAGTTGCCCATAAAGTGTTACGGCTGAGACGTGAGCTTTTTTACTGCCCACAATTTGTAATGCAGCACTTTAGTATTTAGTGGAATGTTGAAGCTACTTTTGCATGAGCAAGTGTGCATCCAGAAATATACCATAATTTTAATGGTTGTTCTTAGCTTTGCGGAACTCATGGTAGTAATGCGCTCTATATTGTATTTTTCAGCAACGCCATTGTGACAGTCTGCATCACCATTTGGCCTGTTGTGGGATCCCACAAGACACGCTCCGTTCCTCGGTCAATTACTGAACTTCTGCAAGCCCCATGGAAGCCAACTGTGATCCGCATCGAATGGAACATATTCATTGTTCCGGACTTCATAATTATTGTTTAAGCTGAAGTTAGAAACGGAGCTGAAACAGTGTATCTTCTGTAAGAATTTACCACTGCATACCGTCCGGTGGCCACACCCGACGGTATGCTACTGTCTAGAACACTGCTAGTCTACTGACTAGAACATGGATGGTGTTTTATTCTAGAATAGCTTTGTTAGTAGTACTACTGCTTGCGTTTGTAGGATCACAGTCCACGCTCTTTTTGCAATCCTATCAGAACACAAAAAGTAGAGGATAAATTTAATTTATTGTTTCAGAGATTGACACTTGGATTGACCAAAAATAATTCAGTGATACAGACTGCTTTATTAAATATGGTTTAAGAAAAGAAACCTGGACGAAAAATACAGACTTAAGCAGCAAGGTGCCTATGAAGGCAGCTGTATGCAAAATGCCTTTAGTGGTGATGTTTGAGCTGTTAGGATGTCAGAAAGGAGATAGTTGTTTTAGCCAAAATAGTGCGACAACGACTACAGTGCAGCAGTACACATTAACTGGAGCTCCTCTTCTCCCCTTGCACACCAGCGCAAGCGCAGCACCATTGAAAAGGCAGTTGCTCTGCGTGGTTGCGTTGGCAGCCTGGTTCCTGCATAAGAGAAGGGGTTGGTTATAAACATACAGTGATGTTAACGCACATAAAAACTAGCTTAGGTACAGTATTCGTTTTCATCAGTTTACTTTTCGAAGTAAATACATTCATTACATATTTTCATTGTGTTCAGGAAGCCGAGTATTTTTTTTTTTACATTGAAAGCTCGGACTGTTTGCATTGAAAGCTCATTCATATTTGCAAAGATACAGTTTTAGGCTGGTTTGGCGTTTCCACAGCCAGACCGACATACACCAATCTAACACTTACATAATGCACTCACTAATAGCTGGAATGTGCACAACAAATATATGTGACATATACCTGCTACCACTTACTAGCGTTTTCTGTATTAGGAGCTGAGTCAACTGCTACAGCTCTTTTTTATTACAATAAAGATAATGTGATGAACAAAAACTATCCTCTGTTTTATTGTTATTCAATGTTTTGTATTGGAATAAAATATTACATTCCCTCTGTATACGTGCAGGTATAATTATGAAAACCATTTCATGGTTGCTCACTTCCTCGTTGGGCTTGGATGTTCATAAGCATAAGCTAATTAAACTAAACATTTTGAAGCAAGGATCACGTAATTATTGCTAACGACTGTAAATAACAGCTACTGTCACACGTCCCACGCAAAAAACAGTATACTTTTTTGGTTTCCCTATAGCAACTAACTGCATGAAATTATAGAGAAACAGAAAAGTGAACGCACCTGGTCGTTTTTAGAGAAGCTCGCCTTGCTGTGGTACGCTACGCCGTCCTTGGAATAGCGTAGTAAGTGATGCACACGAGTACAAACCGCTCAGGCGGAGCGAATTCCGGCGCTCGCGCAGCCAGACCAGCATCCAGCAATCGAGCACACAGGCGAAGATTCCACTAACGGCAGGAATCTTCGCAGTTGTTTTCTTTTCATAGGTTCGAAGTGCGCCGCAGTTATGTATCATGCAGCGTTTCAAATGGTGCTGCTTTGTATGATCCCCCGCGAGAAACACGGCACTGGCGCTGATAGTAGTTTCGGAGCACTCGCACGAAGAATACACGTATGCAGGTCATCAACTGGCTCATGCACGGAATAAGACGACAGGTCACTGCACTAGCTGGCAGTCTTCTTTGACAGGACGGCCGGTCTGTCTCGGTGCCACAGTAGAATTACTCCGTTGCCGAAGCGCTCCAGAGGATTGCACCCGTCCGTAAAACGATGCCCTTGAAGATGCGCAGCATCGTTAACGAAAGAAAAGCTGCGGAGGCAACTGGCGTCCAACTGAAAAAGCCGACGAGGCGAGCGAAAGATCACGACGCAGCCATGTTTGCGCACTAACTTCACTCAAGGAGCGATTAAAGGTATCTGCGGGGCTACATTGAGATTCTCGAGTAAAACGCTCGAGCTTTCCTTCACTCAAGGCGCGTTTCGAGGGGAGGGCGATTTGTGAAATGAAAAGCCGCCCTCAAGGAGCATTTCGAGTGGAGGGTCGAGTCGAGGTGCGTTTGTGAATACGGGGGTCAGTCTTGGTCCTTCTGATCGTTACTGTAGGCTTAACATTCACTGGCTTGCCGTCAGGGGTTCGCGAAAGCAGTGCTGGCGCGGTCAGCGAGGAACGATTGCGGATTCTCGGTAGCTGTACGCTACCCGCAGGCAGAAGGCAACTGAACAACGCGGGTGGCACACACAATAAGGCATCGTTTCAACGAGCCTCTGGAAGTGAGAACACGTGGCCTTCTTCGCACAAGACGTCCGCCCAGTCAGCGCAGCCCTTGAGCCATCGGAAAAGACGGACACCCGAGAAGTGCGGACGCCGTACGTGCAAAAAAGGTTCGCGAGGGTTGAAGCGAGTGTCCAACGGAACCTGCAGGTACATCCGCGGGGAGATGGCATGCTCCAAGCTCAGGACTTCTCAAACAGTGCCACCTTCAACGAAGATGTTCATCAAAGACACTGTTACAAGCGCCAGCTTTTCGACTGCAGTGTTCGATTCCGATGACGTCACTACAGCTGCCACTCACGTAGACTCTGTGCCAAACGGTAGTGGCAATGACTCACTTGCAGTGAACGCCACCCTGCCGAGAGTTCCAGTCTAGCCGTGTAGCGCAGGATGCCACTTTCACGCGGCAGTTGGCAAGTGAAATGGTCGCGGGCTTCCCTGGAAGTCGGTAGACTTTACATATAAAAGTGTATTTAGTGTTGCTGTTTTACGTTTGCTAATTAATTTATTCTTTTATGCATTACTCTTGCGATTACACGGCCTTACAGAAGGGAATGATAATATTGAGAATATTAACGTTCCAGCAGAATAAAGCGATTTTAATCGTTAACAGTGCTGCTCGTATTAAACAGTTATGTAGTTAAGTTATGTAGCTAAAGCTTCGCTACGGAGCCTTGTTTGAAATTTTTTAGATGTCTTCGGAAAATTGCATCCGCTCTACTGCTCAGCTGTGAAAGCCACAGGTAACGGGGCAATTGCCTCGCAGATACAAAGCAATGATAACAGAGTAGAACAGCTCATCAGAGAGGTTATATCCCTAAAGAAAGCAAATGAAGAACTTAAGAATCAGATTCAGGAAATGAGCAAAGGGTTAAGGGCAGAAAGCGGCAATGTGGCAGTAGCTAAGCCGGTGAGTAGAAGTAACAGACAGGAGGAAGAAGGCACACCGGCGCCAAAAAAGAGAGCTGTAGTCCCAGAGGTGGAATCGATGTGCTCGGTTCTGGAGGAGATTAAGAATGCGATTAAAGACCTAAATTACACGGTAGACAGCGTTAACCTTAAGGTGGAGAAAATATGGAAGTGGAAGTTAACAGCCGAGAAGCGGCTGAAAAAATTAGAGGCCCAAGGAGAGGATGAGGAATATATGCCATCGGAAGCCGAAAGCCTTAGAACACTTCCAGGAGTGGTGGGTAGCACAGTCAAGAGAACAGTGACAGGGGGTAGCCAGTCGGGGGGTAACGACAATAATAATGGATAGCAGAAAGCGACTTAGTGTGTGGCAGTGGAATTGCAGAGGATTTCACCAAAAAAGAGCGTCATTAGCACAGATAATCAAAACGGTTGAAAATAGGCCAAAATTGGTAATGCTGCAAGAAACTGTAGCGGAGGAGATCGTGCTGTCTGGCTTTAACTCGACCTGCAAAGGCAAAGACTCGGGCAGGGGAATCGCCACCCTAATTGACAAGAAAATTCTCTACATCGAGCATAATTTAAAATTAGGGGCACACAAAATTGAATATATATTGATAGAAATGGTCCTAAAAAGGCACAGAGGTGAAGCGCAAAGCTTGTTCTGCCTCAACATATATAGCAGTCCCAGCGAGATGAGACAGAGCTTCAAAGCAATTTTTAATTGGCCATGGAGCAGCCAAAAATGCGCCCCTCATAATAGGCGGGGACTTCAACGTCCCACACCAATCTTGGGGTTACCACTGGAGTACAAAGAAAGGGGAAGGAATCTGGCATCTTGCCACGGATTTAGGCCTATCTATTATCCCAGACCCAGCCTTTCCTACTAGGTGTGGCACTTCCACGTGTAGGGACACTACCCCGGACTTAACCTTCACTTCTAACTTACCCACGGCAGACTGGATCAACTCTGGGGCGGATCTGGGGAGCGACCATTACATACTACACATAATGGTGGAAACGACGGGGGTGGAGGTAAAGCATTCCACTTATATAGGCTGGGATCAATTTAGAAAAATCAGGAAGGACAGAGCGAAAAAAGAATGAATGAGGCAAATCACACCACCAGAGTGGGTAGCTCAGCTTAGGGACGACTTGAATGCAGCAACTAAGGCTATAGAAACTGAGGAAGAGGTCACACAAATGGACAGTAGATTGGCGCATTTGATCGAAACTAAGCAATCGATTTTACAAAGATGGAAATCACACCGCTTGAACAGAAGACTTAGGAAGCAAATTTCTCAGTTCAATAGGGATATCGAGGAGCAAGCCCGATATTTACAGAAACAACAGTGGAATGAGGTGTGTAACTCTATAGATGGAAGGATAAAACGTGAAGGCAATTGGAATCTGCTCAGGCATCTGCTCAATGAAAAAGGCACTAAATCGAATAGACGTACGGCAGTGGCGAAGCTGGTACACCAGGAAAGTCAGACTGCAAGCGCAGAGAGCATAATGCAGCGATTGGGAGCTAAATACTTGCCTCTCAGGACAGCGGATCAGGAAGTAAGTTACCCCGATTACTTAGGTGCAGAATGCAACTTTATGGATCAGGAATTCAAGGAAAGTGAGGTACGCACGGCATTGTATGATTTAAATAGTAGGTCAGCATCGGGCCCGGACGACATCTCTAACAGATTGCTTAAGAATTTGGACGAAGACTCCATAAAATATCTGACCACATACATTAATGAATTATGGAAGAATGGGTTATATCCAGAAGAATGGAGGACGGCCTGTACTATCCTAATACCAAAGCCGGGTAAACAACTCAACTTGGATAACCTCAGGCCAATTTTGTTAACATCATGTCTAGGGAAGACAACGGAGCATGTCATATTGAACAGGTTAACGAAATATGTGGAGGACAATGACATCCTACCGTATAATCTGATTGGTTTCAGACCAGGCTTGTCCACACAAGATGCCATTTGTTAATCAAAAATAAATTGCTCTTAGCCAGTCCAAAGCACACTAGAGCTCTCTTGGGGTTGGATTTCGAAAAAAGCTTTTGACAAAATTAAGCATAGAGCAATACTTGAGGTCATTTCTGAACTGGGATTGGGCAGAAAACTACATGAAGTGCTTAAAGCCTTTCTTGGCCATCGCTCAGTGCACCTTAGATTTGGGGACATTAAATCAAAGAAGATGGATCTCGGTGACAGAGGGACGCCACAAGGGTCGGTCTTGTCACCTATGCTTTTTAACCTGGCGATGTCAAAAGTGGCAAAGGGATCAAAAGGGATAGAGGGCATCAAATTTACCATTTATGCAGACGACGTGACAATATGGAACGCTGAAGGAAGTATGGGGCAGGCGGAAAGCAGACTTCAGGAGAGCGTTTATGAGGTGGAGTCCATTTTGGAAGACATGGGACTGAAATGCTCTGCTGAGAAGTCTGAACTCCTAGTACTCAGAAACCGGAAAAGGGGTAGAAAACCGAGGGGATATGTTCCCGAGGAAGAACCCAGGTTAGTACTAACCACGAAGGCAGGCAAAACTATTAAGCAAGTCTACTCCATTAGAGTCTTAGGGTTATTCCTGGAGGCAAACGGGGCAAACGGAAAAAAGAATACAACACATCACAAGCAAGACTGAGGAGGTAATAAGACTGCTAAGGAGAATCACTAACAGACACAGAGGGTTGGGAGAGGAGAGCGCCATGAGACTGGTCCACGCTTTCGCCTTGTGTCACTTCTCATATGTAGCAGGGATGCTCAGATGGACACATACAGAGCTAAAAAAGTTGAACAGATTAATTAAAAGGCTTGTCAAAGCAACAGTGGGATGGCTGGTTAGCACACCGGATGATAAATTAATGAAACTAGGGCTCCAACACAATAGCCGAAATAATTGAAGCTCAGCAAATTGCCCACAGAGAGAGGCTTTCCGAAACAAGGTCAGGTATAGAGCAATACTCGAAGAGGTAAGGTGCTACCCAAGCGAATCCAAAAATTCGGAAGACACAGTAGAACTAAAATATAGCACAAGAGAGATCATCAAGACGACTCCTTTTCCCAGAAATATGCACCCGGTGCACAACCTGTAAAGAAGAAAGGCAAGGGCCAAAGCTCTCCTGCAGGAGATAGAACAGGACAGAGAACATGCGACTTTTGTGGATACCGCATGGGTCCGAGGAAAGAAAGCCTTTACGGCAGTAGTAGTAGAAGCAGATGGACTCACTCGGGATGCTATTACTATCATGACTAAAGAAGCGACAGTGGCGGAACAAGTAGCGATAGCATTGGCTTTAAGGAATAATAAGTGGACGCGAAATTACAGTGACTCTAAGATGGCTATTAGACATTTTACCAAAGGCTTTGTAACCAAAAGGGCTGCCCAGCGGCCAAAGACTTTCTGTCTGACAGAAGAACAATCTTAACAATAGGAGGAGTGGCGTCGGACGAACTAGAAATGGGGAGTAGAGGTACGCCGCAAGGCTCTGTCCTCTCGCCTTTTCTCTTCAATGTCGCCATGATAAGACTCCCAGAAATACTTAATAACATTGAAGATCTAAATCATAACCTATACGCCGATGATATTACGCTATGGATAGCGGGAGGCAGTGATGGTCATATTCAGGACACACTGCAAAAGACGATTGATGCGATAGAAGCATACGTTGGGTCGAGAGGTCTGGGATGCTCCCCGCAGAAATCCGAGCTCCTGCTATACCAGCCAACGTCAAGAGGGAAAAGGAAAACTGAAGTCCCCAATATACAGCTCTTCGCAAACCAAGGACAACCCATACCGCTGGTTACAAGTATAAAGATTCTCGGTATGCGGATTGAGAACAACGGCTACAATATTGAAACCATCAAACAGTTAGAAAGCACTACATATCAGAGAACGCGTCTGATTTCGTGCATAGCAAATAAACACCACGGTATGAAAGAAAATAGCTTGATCAGACTAATTCAAACCTTTGTTCTCAGCCGGATCGTCTACGGAGCGCCATTCTTAGACCTTAAAACTGAAGAAACGAAAAGAATCAACGTCATGATCAAGAAGACCTACAAGCAAGCTCTGGGGATCCCGGTCTCCACTTCGGTTGAATGAACGTTTCGAGGCACTGGGGCTCCATAACACCATAGAAGAATTGATAGAAGCTCACAGAACTGCCCAGATGGAGAGGCTCTCCAAAAGTCAAACCGGAAGACATATTCTGGAATCACTGTGCATCAACCATGAACCCAGAACTGACATCAAAACAGATATACCAGCGGACATTAGGAGACACCTATATATCCCTCTATTACCCAAACACATGCATCCTTCGCACAACGAAGAACGAAGAAATGAAACAACCAAAGCATTAGGAAGAAGGTTTGAAAATTCTAAAGATGTGCTCTATGTAGACGCAGCTGACTACGAACATCAAGATGCCATGGCAGTGGCAGTAGTCAATAATCAAGGACATGCAATTGCGTCAGGCACAGTCCTAACAACAACGCCAGAGGTAGGAGAAGAGGTCGCCATTGCAATAGCAATGACATCTTCTCCCAAATATAAAATTTTAATAACTGATTCCAAGACCGCCATATTAAATTACGCTAAAGGACGCATCTCGCCAAAGGCGCAAGAAATCCTCCAGGCTGGTTTCCACGGAGACCGAGTTAGGGGAATACAAATCATCTGGGCACCAGCCCACTCTTGCCTGCCAGGCAACATGAATGCGCATGACGCGGCTCGAGGTTTCGCAGACCGAGACGACGTCACCAACACCAACACGGACGCATTCGCAATCCGCTGGTCGGGCAGAGATAGGCTGGTTTCCTTTAGAGAAATTATTGATCACTACAGACTAGCCAGGGCTAGATATCGGGCAGCACATTGCTCAATAAACAGGTGGCAATCGGTGGCTTGGCGGCTAATACAAACCAACACATTCCCCAACCCCATTGCCCTCAGTCACTATCACCCAGACGTATACACAGACATATGTAAGCATTGAAACAACCGAGCAGATCTTCAACACATAATCTGGGCATGCCCAAAGAAACAATATCATAACAATAACTTTTCAAAACTACAACACCCAAGTTTAATAATAAGAAATGAGGAGCAATGGGAGACCGTGCTGCTAAGCTCGGACCCGGATGTTCAAGCAAGAGTAGTCCAAATGGCTGAAGACGCCGCCGCGGCTCAGGGGCTGCCGGTCGCCGTGTAAAGGGGGGATGGGGGAGGATTCTAGTCATTACCCCCTCCTCTAACCACATTTTGGGCAAAATAAAGTTATTTCTCTCTCTCCGCTTGCCTGTTGCCTTTCTGAAATTGTATTCTGCTGTGTCCCTTCCACTACTACAGTATGCCTCTGTTGCTTGGGGTACAACGTGAAAATCTAATTCTGACCTCATAGAACGCTTCCAGAATAAATTTATATCTATTTTGAAGCACCACTTCTACCCCTGTGGTGACCATAGTCCAGCCCCCTTTCATATACCTCAACTTATACCTCTAAAATCAATACTTATAAATCAGACCTCTTCTTCCATTATGAGGTGGTCGATGGCATCATACAATGTCCAAAGCTTCTTGATTATGTTCAAATTTACGTTCCGCAAAAGTATATCAAGCAACAATCCACGTTCTCTGTTCTTGTTTCGTTAAAGCCTGTCCTATACAGGCTTGACTGAAAAAAAGAAGTGCCTGCATTGACATATTTCAGAGTTTATTTTCTGTGCTTTGTATACATGTAGATAATCATGCTGTTAACTCTCTCTGACGGTTCCTCGTTTGCTATTTACCTATTTGTTTCTCTATCTCACATTGTTCTGTCTACAACATTTTTCTTCTCGGGACATTTTATCCCGTGTATTACTTTTTAGGTGCACCAGTACGAATGCTCTGTAGCTGTTCCTGGACACTATACTAAACATTCGATTGAATAATAATTATTATTATTGTAGCATAAAATTGTATTTTTAAGTATGTTATAGCACATTATTTCATTGCAGCAGCTTTTGTGCAATATTCTTATACCACATATAAGACAATTTCCTTTAAATTATCAAATAAAAAGGTGCAATAAAACGCTGTGAGCCTAATAATATGTATTGTGCTAGTAATTTCATCTGAGGCGTAATAATTGTGTTCTACCGTGTCCGGTGATATGCAATAAAATAATATCGCAGAGCAATTATTGCGTGCCTCACAGAACAAACTGAATGTCTTTCCCAATCAAAACGTCATAGTAGAATAAAAACACTGAACAAACGTTTTTTAAATTTTTTGTGCGGTGAGTTGAACTTAATAACTTTTGAAGATAGCCTGTTCATATAATATACATCTGATTACTTTTTGATATTATGCAAATCAGCTGCCCCCTACATTTGAATAAGTGCTTAAATAGTACGAATTGGCCAAGGGCAACCAATGAAACCTAATAAAACCCTGCGATTCTCAAGTTTGTAGCACCTGACGCTTTGTCATTTCAATATTGTCGGTAAAGACAGACTTGACATGTTGAAACCAGTTACAATAGAACATGACCTTTACACAGGGAAAACGTTTCTAACAATTCACCAGCCGCTCAATGTGAAGGCCTCCCAATATGGTGTGGATGCTTCAAAACATCATAGAAAAACAACTGCGGTGCTCCGTGGGCAAGAATAGGCAGAAACAAGAATCAGGAGTAAACAAGATACGAATTTGGTGAACTGTTCTAAATAATTTTTGTGCGGGCTACAGGTGCTTCAATTATTGTTTGCTGATTCTCTCAGAATTCACTTTTGGCAGGCGCGACCCGTTGGCTTGTCGGCGCGCGCCAGCGCGTGCCGACGCATGTTTGAGCCTTTAGCGCAGTTTGAGCCTTTAGCGCAGTGACTTCCTCGCCCGTCTTTTCTTCACCCCGACGCGTGGCACTTGGCATACGCACATGACACCAATCCAGTCAACAGAGAGCTCCGCACGGGTCGTAAAACGCTGGCGCATTACGACCGGCGAGGCCGCCGGAAAGCGTGCCCTCACGTAATCGTGTCGTCGACCGACAAGGCGGTTTGCAAAGAAGACACCCTCCGAAGTGACACTACGCAACCCAGACAGCCGGCATAGATAGAGGTTGCGTCATTCGGGGGTTCTTTGTTTTCTACGCGCGACCCGTCGTGCCCATCGGCTGCGACTGACTACTTTGCCCGCACGTAGATTAGACGGAAAATATGCGCTCGCATTCACAAGCAACTCTTGCCCTATAGAACATTTTCTTTGTAAATGGCGCTGTTTGTTCAAAGGAAATCAACGGTTAATCAACGTCTAAGATGTAAAGGCGAAACTCCACGTTGTAGTGGCTTTACACTGTTTACAGGGTCTGTATCTCACATGACCTACCTTTCATTTCATGCATACAGTCCCGAAAAAAATTATAAATGCATGTATTAAAGAAGTTAAAGAACCGGACTTCACAACGAAAATATGAACATTTAAATGTGGCTGTGCGATTACTACGTGAACAAAAACCAAAGTAAGTATAGTATAAGTAGTATTGGGAACACAACAAATGGTACTCAAAAGACACCTTAAGGAAAGCAACTGCCAGGCTTGGAAATAAAACACACTGATAAAAAGCAAAACAATCCAGACTAGGAAGAACGCAATACCAAGAAGCAAACAAATAAACCGCGTGGAATTTGCGAAGTGAAGCGGTTAATTGCCGAACACATTGGACGAGTAACGAATAGTTTATAACCGCTTACCAAATAATTAGTAATTATCTAGTCCCTGTGAAATGCCTCCTCATGCGATAACAACAAGAAAAAAAAATGGATGTTGCCAGATTTAGGCGAAATGTTTGTTATAAAGGAAGAAAGCCTCTATCTGTGAAGAAACATTGAAGTGGTCTTTTTGTTATGCTTTCCCTGAGATATGTTCAGTGAGAGCTACATTCGTTGCGCTTAACATGTTTGTAAGTACAGACCAGTTTTTATGATTTTTACATCCGAAAGAATTGCGGAACATTAACAGCGCGAGAATTCGCTTTTTGCAACTTGTCGATGTCTAGCCTAAACGTCCGCGTCTGTTTCGCAGAAACTGTCATCATCAGCAATGGCTCGAGCGTCATCGTCTTCTTCCACAGCTGGCACGTTGGCGCTCCTCGGTGCAAACGCGCGAACGCGCTCGTGCATGCATTGCTCCGGCGTTCGTCGTCGTCCTCTTCTTCCACAGCTGACTCCTTTGCCGCTCATCATTCCAGCGTATAATTTCACTTCTCTTCTGTCGTTGTAATAGGGAGGCCTCGTTTACGGGGATAGGGGCCATTGCTTAACGGGGTATGAGCCTTTAATTGTCTTACGTGACGGACAGATTTAATTTTGAACCAATTATTTTGAAGAATCGCAAGCGGAAATGGCGGGCGGATGCTGCTAACCACGCCGCCGAGCAAACTCGAGACATTGAACTCAAGCAAGCGTTTGTTGTTCGACAACAATTTGCCCCTCATCAGTAATGGTGACAGTAATAACCATCACCCGTAATGACCGAACCCTTGCAGTATACCACAGCGATCACAAGGCTACTCTGCTCAATTGCAAAAAAAAATGACCGGTGAAGTTTCTGATGCTCAATAAACATGTGTTTTATTGCCAACTTGTCTTCATTGACGTCACCAGTATCCACACAATGCACATCTCGTTAACCACAAGGGCACATTCCAGCAAACACAGTCGATGACAAAGGAGACGGTTAGGTATACCACGGAGTAGAAGGGGCGACGATTTTTTATAAATCTGTTGTCATGTTTTAAATATGGCAAGCCTTCGGCTGTCGATGTAAAAAAAAGTACATTTTTGGTGTATCCTATCCTACACATGAAGCATCATACAGTTATTGCCTCTTCCTCGGTGTAGGACATCAAGCACTTAATTTTTTTACCTGCAAGAAAACAAATTTCCTAGCACGGAGCTGTGTTCTACGCAATATAATATTTTCGAGTGTCGCTCGACCGAACATATAAAAAATACAGGCAAGAAACGTTTGTACGGCTGAGGAAGACATGCAGCCCGAGGCTGCTCAGCGCAGCTCGCAACCGGAGTTACAGCTTCGGACAGTGGACTGGGCCAGAGGGGTCGCCGAAGCACAAATGTGCCCGGCCATGTAGAGCGGCCCGAGGGCCCATCATCGTCCTGCTTAGTTTTCTCTCCCCCCCCCTCACATGATGCTCTCGTGAATCAATAAAGTTTACCCACCCACCCACCGTCAAACTAAATTTAATTGCTGACGCTAGCAGCACGAGTCAACTCTCGCAGGAAGGCGAAGAGTCATTCTAAGTACGTGGAGCTTCGAAATTCCCGTTATTACCTCAAATAAAAAAAAGTTGTCGCAGTTTCACCTGAAAGGCGAAGCATCAATTGCGATAGCAAATTTGTAGAGAGCTATACGGAGTAATGATATTAGCTTTATCAGCTGTATAAACTTGGACATGCAGCAGCACCGGCAACACGCAGAACTGTTGTTGACGCCGTCGGCGTTGCCGGAGCCACTGTTGCCGGAGCCTCTGATTACAGTGTACTAGAAGAGTTGTAGTGCGCTCACAACGTGACAGAGCTTGACGCACTTCGTGTCGCCGCCGACAGGTGGCGCGGTTCGCAGCGTCACCTGAAACTTTCCTACGCGTCGCGGTAGAACAGCTTTCGGGTGTGGCTGTTTTCACCGCATAAAAGTAAAATTCAGCGCGCGAAAGTTCCTTTGATGCACGTTCGCAGTTTGCAGTGAAATAAATTACTATTGTTGCGGCTGATCTACAGAGGGTTGGCGTTGTTTTGAGCCGGATGCACGGATGAACTAGCCTTGCTATTCATGCTGTTCTGTTAAAGGCTTGATACGGCCGCTGGAGTCACGGTAGCAAGGGGCACTCGAGTTTTTTCTGCAGCTGATCGATAAAATGGTGAGTGTGGTTCCGCCACAACGACCGCACATTGGCGTTTCCAGCACCACCACGCCGAATTTAACCACCACTTCGTTTTTTTTTTTCGCAGGTAAGGCGTGCAGTGCCTTAGACATTTTCACGTTGCCCCATCTATTCACGAAATATTTAGGTATCACTGCTGCACAAGTTAAGCTGGTTAGCTGGTTATTTATGTATTACATCTTTCGTAACGTTAATGCGACATGAAACTGAATGGATAAAAATACCATGTACACCCGTGAGCAAAAGTATACGGGCCACAAGGTCGCTGAAACAACTCAATTTCGTCGTAATTAACATGCATAAATTGAAATTGACGAGTACACTGGAAAGCTTGCAATGCCAAGATTGGACTGCAGTCCTAAATTTCAAGTTGCATTAGCAGGTAGTTGAAACAAACGGCTTTATCGCGCTATCCCTGGTCCGTATACTTTTTCCCACGGGTGTACATTTATGCAATACCAATGTTTATTTACAACGAAATAAAGAATGATCCCGGAAGCGCCGGGGGCAGCCGGTGAAAACTCCGAATAGCTACTGTCTTGTGCGCTTCGGCTTTTCTTCGCGGGTGCTTCGACCCTTTCACATCTTTTCGTTTTGTTCCTGGGCTTAGGTGTCGTCTTCATCAGGTACTGTGGTAAATTCGGAAGAATCGTGGGAACAGCGTTTTCTGATAGCAGTGGCAATTGTCACGAGGAATGCACACCTCTTTGCATTCTATAAGGTGCACAAGTCCCTAATTATGAATCGCGGTTCGAAGTATAACTCGCAGACCGCGCAAGATTCCTCCAGTGTCTTATCTGCACGGTTGAGGTTCCTCTCCCATTCCTTTCGCCATTCTTCATCACGTGGAACGCTGAGCAAAGACGCCTTTGGTGCATCTTTCACGCGACTGTAGTCAGTTCTGCACTCGGGTGCAAAACAGTAATTTCGACGGCGGCTAGCCATTCTCACTCACTCGGAGTGCCCATTGAGTAATGCGTCAAGCACAGAGCAAGCACAGAGGATACTGCTGAAAACGCCGGCGGGATTTGCAGTCGAGAGCCGACAACGTCGATATTAAGTGGTTAGTTTTCAGTAAGGAAAGGTTGGCGCTATCTTTTGCAGCCCTTGAGGGAGAACGGTCAACGTCGCGATCCAACAGAACGCACTCCATACCAAGCGAGGGAAGTTTTCAGGAGAAACTGGCGGCAGCGCCTCTGGCGGGCGCCGGAGCAGTCGACGCTGAGTGCGCCACGGCGTCGTGGCGCAGGGATACGGCAGTGAGCACACTGCCCCTATTCTAGTACACTGTACTCTGATATAAATAGGCACTTGGTGCCGCAGCTAAACGTCGCCTCCCTTCCCCTCCCCCCTCCCCCATGGCCTTTCGCGCGTAGGAAGAGGCGCGTTTGCTCTACATATATGGTGATTGTAAAGGAGGAAAGAGACGCCTACTTCTGCAGCCCTTAAGGGAGCACGGCGCAGAACGCGCGTTTGTTCGCCGTGCGTTCACTCCCCGTGAAAGCGCGCGCCCCTCGCGCCCTTTCACTCGCACATACAGCGTTCGGCGCACGGCGAGAATTTCATCTCCATTGACGTCATACGGAACCTCACGGCGACGGCGACGCCGACGGCAGAAATCTGCTTTTGAGTGTCCATATAATTGCTATCGCAATAAAATGTCGCAGTTTCGCCCGAAAGGCGAAGCATCAATTGCGATAGCAAATTCGTAGAGAGCTATACGGAGTAAGGATAGTGGTTTTATCAGCTGTATAAACTTGGAAATGCAGCAGCACCAGCAACGCGCAGAACTGTTGTCGATGCCGTCGGTGTTTTGCCCGCGTTTGCACCGAACGCGCGCGGCGTTGGTGACTGTTGCCGGTGCCTCTGGGGGCAGCTCAGAGGTTTTCGACCAGATCAGAATGGGACGCTCGTCGAGCCGCGTCGGAAATCTTACCCACCTTCTCGCCTCGCAACATTTTTATATAAATACGCATTTGGTGCCGCAGTTAAACGTCGCCTCCCTTCCCTCCCTACCGTCCCCCCACGGCCTTTCGTGTGATAGAAGAAGTCGCGTTTGCTCTATTTATGGTGTTTGTAAAGGAGGAAAGAGACGCTTGATTCTGCAGCCCTTTAGGGAGCACGGCGCAGAACGCGCGTTTGCTCTCCGACGTGCGTTCGCTCCCCGTGAAAGCACGCGTCCCTCGCGCCCTTGCACTCGCACATACAGCGTCCGGAGCGCGGAGTCTATCCCCTCTCTCTCCCACTTTCCCCTCCCTGTTGGCGCTGAGCCGTGCTCCCTCAAGGGCTGCAGAAGATAGCGTCAACCTTTCCCTTTCCACACGAACCACTTGCACGCACACACAGACGATTTGATCGCCGTTGACGTTATACGGAACCTCAAGGCGACGACGACGCCGACGGCAGAAATCCGCTTTGGAGTGTCCATATAATTGCTATCGCAATAAAATTCACAAAGAACTATAGGGAACACAATGGAAGTAGCATTTCAGGAGGGAACTCACGAGCCTGACTGCATTCTGTTTCGTCGAAAAAAATCGCAGGAGTTTTCTTCACAATAAAGTGGAGACCGGCAGGGCATGAGACTACATGCGTTGGAGCTAGGGACGCCACATAACAGCGCTTGCATGTAGGCTTCCTAGTTGGAGCACATGAGGTAGGGTGGCAGTGTAAATCGTGATGGTAGACCATGTGCTCAACCGCAAATAACTTTGCAGCTTTCCTGCTTCCCCTTTATTGTCATCGAGGATACTGTTTGTTGCCAAATAGCCCAGGTTTTTACACATTCTTCATCCGGATAGTCGTCTGTTTTTTTTTTTTTTCGGAATTTTACTGGAATGCAAGGAGGGGAAGACACGAATGACCTAGTGGAAGCCTTCTTAGATCAAAACAGCCAGATGAATTTGTCAGAATACTGTAGCTTAGACTCCTTGTAATGTTCCTTCAGTCTAAGAACAAATATAGTTTGGTGCAGACATTTTTTATAGTGTAGGCCTCTCTAGTTAGCTATGTGATAATATTTTATTGATTAGCTATCACCGTCTATGACATGTAATTGCTGTACGATACTAGAGCAACTAATGATTTCACCCCTTTACACTCATCAGATCGTGTCTTTCTGCATAACAAGCATGGACTCAGGAAGGAAATTTTCTGTGAGTGGCCACTCTTTACATCAACTGATCTGCATTTATTATGAATGTTAACAAACCCAGTGCCCCTTTTTCTCTACAGTGAAAGTGCAAGATCATGTTGCTATCAGCAACATGATCTTTAAACTATCTACGCCAGGAATGGATTCTGTAGCACATGACTCCATAATCTCCCCCCAAAAAACGGCAGCCGTCCACAGTTATAAGAAAAAAAAATGGCTCTTCCGTTTGTTTCAGCTGGTCATCTAGCACTTGTTATTGGTGTTTGTTGCAAAACGTACTTCACCGACTTTGAACTTACCTAGAAACTCATCAGTTTTGGCGGTAAGCATGATAACTACAAATATTTCTCTCACATTAGACAGTCTTAGCAGAGCGTTGCTTACGCTCCGCTCCGCTAACAGTTCACGCACACCACTGGCTGCATCAACTGCGTTGATTTCGCTTGTTTGACAAGCGTGTCTTTCGGAGACGCCGGTCACGCGTGCTCAGCGTGGCTGTAAAACGACAAAGCAACCAGTACACGCACCCTAACGCTTCGCTCACACAGCTTGGTAGCGGAGCGTGGGCAGCGTTCTTCGTTACGCTGCCGATGTGAGCGTTGTGCGCACGCGTATTATCGTTCCCGCTAGCGTTCGGCTGAGCGGTTGTGCGCAAATCGGTAGGATACGACGGTCTGAGCGGAGTGGAGCGTGGACACTCAGTTAAAACTGCGATTTTTCCCCAACTCGCGCTTTTGCATTTTGGATGTTGCAGGTCCAACTGGCCCAATCTATGACGCGGGCACCACCATAATATCATCAAGGGAATATTTATGCCATCCCCAATGTACACTTTAGTGCCCTTAAGCTGGCCAGTCTAGCTTTAGTTTGTCCTCGAGTTGAAGTAGCGTCTTGAATCTGGTGCCCGCGTCTTCACTATACATTTTTCCCCTGGGCGTGTCATCAGACTTTGTCCAACTACGTGTCCCGTAGAAAGGTGAGGAACAGTCGTAGCACTCTCTTTCTGATTACTGCGGACCCTTCGGGGAACACTACATGCTCAACCGAAACAATTGCCGGCTAAGTATGCCAGGATAACCACGTCGGCTGCTACACTGGTGCCACCACCAGAACCACCACCACGTATTCATTATTTAATAAATCTGATAGAAGCTTTGCGTATTTGAGACAGTCAATGTATTTCCCAAAATGATGCTGTAAATTATTGCTAATATTACTAACAATACTAATTACTAACATTTTACTAAACAGTTCACCAGATAAAGGTGGATATGCACTTTCCTGGTTCATTTTCCTTAGCATCTCTGTTCAATTATTTGTACAGTGCCGTCTGTCCTTTAATGATTTACCCTTTATTATTTAAGGTAATATTTATTCCTCATTCTCATATGCGACGTATTTTGCGTTTACATACAAGGCTGGGAATACTCCTTTTTCATGAAAGGGTATGCATTAATATATTCAACTAGGTTAAAATAGTGTTGCCCTTTTGTAATGATTGTAATTTTTACAGTGAAGCTGTGTATGGCTAGTTTCCAGCGGATCGACGTCCGTGGACCAAGAACCGTGGGCTAACCCCGAAGATTGTCCAATACCGGGCCGACCCACGTGGAGGTGAAGCAGGCTTCAAGCACTCCGCGAGCTTGGAAAAACAAATTTAATATCTTGAGTCTAACTACAACCCGCATCAGATATTAAGCTGATAAGAACAGATGTTACACTTGGACATATTTATATAATTAATCAATATTGCAATTTCCCTTTAAATTTTTCGTCGATTGGCCTTCTTTCTCAATGTGTCAAACGGGGGCCTCGTAAGATCTTTTAAAAGTAATAAATGAATAAACAGAATGCCACATTGTCCTCAATTAAATGCTTGTAATGTACACTATGTCAACCACGGTGCACAATTGCAGCCATCGGCCTGTTCATCGAAGTGCAAAACCGTGCGGCGCAGGAATAATTGGTTCATTTAAGCGTATTTTGTATAGAAAAATTTATAATGAACATGATGTTCTCAAACTGCAGGCCGGCCTAGAACGTATTTGCGAATGGTGCGCTAAGTGGAAAATGAATTTGAATAAGGGTAAGTGCGTTCATGTGGGATTTACTAAATGACAAAAATGTAATCTATGCCGGCTACTATCTAATGAATAATATTTTAAGTAAGAAATTCACGACTAAATATTTGGGCGTGATGCTGTCGTGCAACTGCTCTTGGCGGGCACATGTGGACTATGTGGTTGGGAAAGCGGCAGTTGCTTTGAATGACATTCAAAGAAATTTAAAATCTGCAAATTCTAACTTTAGAAGCATGGCGTACCTAACTTGTATACGTCCTATTTTGCAATATGCTTGTAACCCGTCGTGGTTGCTCAGTGGCTATGGTGTTGGGTTGCCGAGCACGAGGTCGTGGGATCGAATCGCGGCCACGGCAGCCGCATTTCGATGGGGGCGAAATGCGAAAACACCCGTGTACTTAGATTTAGGTGCAGGTTACAGAACTCCAGGTGGTACAAATTTCCCGAGTCCCCCATCACGGGCGTGCCTCATAATCAGATGGTGGTTTGGCACGTAAAAACCCATAATTTAATTTAATATACTTGTACCCTTTCGGACCCGTCACAGATATGTCTTATAAATAAACTAGAAAAAATACAAAACACAGCAGCTAGGTTCGTGTCGGGTTGGTACGGGAGGAAGTACAGTTGCACATCAACGAAAAAAGAGTCAATTGGGAATCCCTGTCGTCTCGCCGAAAGAAACTTTGGCTAAAGCTTCTGTATGAAATCTATCATAACAAAACTAGAATTTATAGGAAAATTTACTTAAAACCGCCAAACTATGCATCTGCACGCACTGATCAACAGTGCAAAACTAGAAAATACCCGGCTTAGGACATGCCTGTATGCCAATTCTTTTTTGTTAAAACTATCGCTCAGTGGAATCGGCTGTCATGTAGACAGGTGTGCAGTGTGAATCAAGATGTATTTTGTAACGCTTTTGGGCTAAGCGGTGATATGCCTGAATAAAGAATAAAGAAAGAAAGGAAACGAGGACGGAGAAAGAGCACGTGAGGTGTCTGTCTCAGGTCGTGTTTTATTGCGCTGTTTCCGCGCTTCATGAAAGGTTCTAAGCTGGGCTAGTTGGTCTGCGTACAACATGCCGAACAGCACAGACGACGGACAATTAATCGTCCTGTTCGCTCACTTGTCCCATTGTCTGCTCTGTTGGACATGCTTTATTTACTCCATATTTTGCCCAGACCTTTTGGGCGCACTCAGAAATAGTACTGTGAACAAGTGATGCGCTGACTGAGGCCCGGTATGAAGTCTTTATTTTTTATTATTGCGTTAAAACAATGCACGATCAACTTTCGGAGTGCTTTTTATTCGCTGTCTACGCTGTCAGAATCACTAGCACGGTACAAAGCTTTAGTGGTAGCAAGCAATATGAATTTCACATCCTGTGTAAGATTCCTCACCCATTCACAGTATCTGCAGTGCATATACGCACTGTAATTTACACCTATTACGTTACCTAAGCAATTCTTGTTTTTTTTTTCTGCAAAATCGCGCAGAATGTTAACACTCGACGAAGACAAAAAACATAAGTAAGCGAATTTTATGGAAATATCAGGGGCTCGCTGAGAGAGTGAATGCCAAGCAAAATTCCTTAATATCAGTGTCAGCTATTTAACGTACTTTATGTTATGACAATTCAGTCAACTAATGCCAGCAAGAAAAGTAAATGGCAAATGCACAGAAACAGGATTTATCTCGTGTGCAGCTGTCCAAGATACGATAAACTCAAACCGCCAACCTCACTGCAATCTGTGGATATGTGGTCGCGACTATTGACTCCCCGCTGGATTTCACGTAACAGAACAGACTATACATGCACATATAGCATAGTTCACTATTCTCACTAATCATAAGAATGAATTTTACAAATATATTTCCCTTTTGTAGGGCGTCCCGTCCATCGCAACTCATTCGTTTACAGTTTTACGGCTTTGAGCAGCAGTTGTTCTGCCCTCTCCGAACCCGCATGCAAAGTGTAAGACAGCGACCCGACGAAGTTTCCTTCCGGTTCCGCGCCCCTATAGATATACCAGATAGTATTGAAACGGCGGGGCGCCCCAATTTATACCCGCGTATCGGACGGTCTCTTTGCGAATTCGGTGAGCGCTTTCAATTTCTCCCTCCGCCTCACGTGCCTCTGAGCGTTGTTCCCATCTAGTCGGCAGAGGCGGGTTGCGAGCCGACTCCGTACTTCGACAGTCCGAGAAGGTATCGGTGTGGCGCCGTGCAACGAAGACAGGCCGGTGAGCAGTCAGCCTCGAGCGCGGAAACATCGGGACAGCCACTGTGAGTGAGTTTGTCTACGGTGATAGTCAGCTAAGGCACCGACCTTAGGCTTTTCTAGCACTGCGCACACTACCACAACCTAAAGTGACGTCGTAGAAGCACAGTGAACTGAATAAAGTAGTGGTTTCGCCATTTCATCCATTTAGCATTTTGCAAGTGTATTATTCGATTATGCTGGTGAAGAAGCTTTACTTGACAATCTAATGCAGGTGGAGATAAATTCATTGCTTAATTAAATGGTGCGGAAAGTATTTTGCCAGATGCTTGGTTAATTTCGGCACTCGGTCTTGCGAGGCAGGAATTTTCAGGTGACGAACGCCAACCGTTGGAAAAGAAAAAGGCGTAAAGGCGCAAGACCACTCACGCACTGGCAACACCAAACTGAAGAAACACCATGTCTTTTAAATTGCCTTCTTTGTGTTTGTTTTGTAAATGCAACAATCTCACTTCTTGTACCATTGTACACAGCAGAGTCTGAATATCTACAATGATGGTGACATGGGAGTTGGTAAACACCGCCTTGGTCGCGCTGGTGGTGATGGTAGCCACGTCCTGGGTCATTTCGCGCCGCCGGCAGCACAGCCTCTTCTCTGGACTGGGATACCCGGGCCCTCCGCCGGATCTCGTGTGGGGCAGCTGGAAGCAACTGCAGAAGGACAGGATACCGGTGCGTGCACTCGAAGAAACGTTATTCCCGTCACCTCGGGATAGAGTGCTTGATTACGGAGCACCTCACGTGACGGTTCCTGTCTCATCTTAGCCCGAGCGTAATGCAATTAATACCGCGGCTTGTGCTTGACTGACGGCACTGTTCGAGAAAAAAACATCCAGATGACTCGTGGACGCCCTTTAGCGCCGTGAAAGCTGCTCTCCTCAGCATTTCAGTTTTTGAGGGTAAAATTCACCGTAATGCATTACTCATTGGGAAATTAAAGAACGTCAGGTTTCTTGGCTATGTAGAAGTGGTTTTAACCTCTTCCACCTAAGGACTTAAGCATTCCTATAACGACCAATCGCATCTGCGTTCAATTTATATAATCTTTCTTCTTCTTCTTCTTTCTGGGGTTTTACGTGCCAAAACCAGTTCTGATTATGAGGCACGCCGTAGTGGAGGGCTCCGGATTAATTTTGACCACCTGGGTTCTTTAACGTGCACTACAACGCAAGCACACGCGCGTTTTTGCATTTCGCCTCCATCGAAATGCAGCCGCCGCGGCCGGGATTCGATCCCGCGATCTCGTGCTCAGCAGCGCAACGCCTTAGCTGACTGAGCCACCCCGGCGGGTAATTTATATAATCAACAATTAATATCTACAGTTCATTGTTAAATGTACGCCACTGTCTTAAAAGAAATTCAGATGAGATTGTTTACCGGCTATACTTGTGTACATTGAAGAAAGTTTGAGCACTCTTTGTGAAACACCCGGTATAAATGAAGGATGGAATAGCGTCAGCAACATTTTGAGACGCAGTCATCAGGCAAAATGGGCATAACTCGATTTGCTATTAGCGGCTGTGTTGTATTTATGCGAAGAACTTAACATATTCGTAGTTAAATAATGACTGCGAAGTAATTCTGTATTTTTTTCTAAGCTAGAGAGGTCGTGTATTGAATTGCAAACATATTTTAGTTTAACATAATTTACAAATCATCAGGGAGAATATTTCTCCAACTATCTTCGTCATTCTTTATTGCGGCGCGCCTGTCAGCAAGAACACCCTCGAAAAGTGTGAAATTTTACATACTAATTTCTTTCAAGAGGCTGTATATAGTGGCTATACGCTCATGGCTCACATAAAAGTGCTAAATGACATTAAATGTTGCATCTGAGAGCCAGCTGCGACATAATGAGCTGTCAGATTCCGGTTCACACATCACGATCAATCGGTGCTTTAAATGAAATTCAGCGTTCTTTTCACATGGCCCACAAGTTTTATGCGCAAACATCCTTATCCTTCTTTTAAGGCGACAGCGTTAAGGGCCCCGTGTCGCAGCAAATCCAGTGTTGGCGTCGGCGGCCGGCGTCGGCGAACCGTGGGCGAAAATTTTCGTACACATTTAGGTACATGTATATGCCACGCCCTGCTATAGGACATGTGGTAAATGCGGGTTATACTGCCACACCATTCTATCACTGAAGTTGCTCATAATCATCATCATCAGCCTGTATTTTATGTCCACTGCAGGACGAAGGCCTCTCTCTGCGATTTCCAATTACCTATGTCTTGCGCTAGCTGATTCCAACTAGCGCCTGCAAATTTCCTAACTTCATCATCCCATCTGGTTTTCTGCCGACCGCGACTGCGCTTCCCTTCTCTTGGTATCCATTCTGTAACTCTGATGGTCCACCGGTTATCCATCCTACGCATTACATGGCCTGCCCAGCTCCATTTCTTCCGCTTAATGTCAACTAGAATATCGGCTATCCCAGTTTGTTCTCTGTTCCACACCGCTCTTTTCCTGTCGCTTAACGTTAGTCCTAACATTTTTCGTTACATTGCTCTTTGTGCAGTCCTTAACTTGTTCTCAAGCTTCTTTGTTAACCTCCAAGTTTCTGCCCCATATGTTAACACCGGTAGAATGCAATGATTGTACACTTTTCTTTTCAACGACAGTGGTAACCACCCAGTCAGGATTTGGCAATGCCTGCCGTATGCACTCCAACCCAATTTTATTCTTCTGTGAATTTCTTTCTCATGATCAGGGTCCCCTGTGAGTAATTGACCTAGATAAACGTACTCCTTTACAGACTCTAGAGACTGACTGGCGATCCTGAATTCTCTTTCCCTTGCCAGGCTATTGAACATTATCTTTGTCTTCTGCATATTCATCTTCAATCCAATTCTTACACTTTCTCGGTTAAGGTCCTCAATAATTTGCTGTAATTCGTCTATATTGTTGCTGAATAGGACAATGTCATCTGCAAACCGAAGGTTGCTGAGATATTCGCCATTGATCCTCACTCCTAAGCCTTCCCAGTCTAAGAGCTCGAATACTTCTAAGCATGCAGTGAATAGCATCGGAGAAATTGTGTCTCCTTGCCTGACCCCTTTCTTGATGGGTAACTTTCTACTTTTCCTGTGGAGAACCAAGGTAGCTGTGGAATCCTTGTAGATGTTTGTAAGATATTCACGTATGCCTCCTGTACCCCTTGATTACGCAATGCCTCTATGACTGCTGGTATCTCTAGTGAATCAAATGCCTTTTCATAATCTATGAAAGCGATATAGAGAGGTTGATTGTACTGCGCAGATTTCTCGATTACCTGGTTATTGACATGGATATGATCCATCGTAGAATATCCCTTCCTGAAGCCAGCCTGTTCTCCTGGTTGGCTGAAGTCAAGTGTTGCCCTCATTCTATTGGAAATGATCTTGGTGAATGTTTTATACAATACTGTAGGCAAGCTAATGAACCTATAATTCTTCAATTCTTTAACATGTCCCTTTTTATGAATTAGTATGATGTTGGCGTTCTTCCAGCTCTGTGGTACACTTGAAGTTGTGAGGCATTGCGTATAAAGGGCCGCAATCTTTTCAAGCATGGTATCTCCTCCATCTTTGGTTAAATCTTATGTTATTCCATCTTCTCCTGCAGCTTTTCCCCTGGTTATGTCTTTCAAGGCCCTTCTAACTCATACCTTGTCTTAAATTCTGGGCAAAGTTATGCCACGGAATTTCAAGATTGACAGCCCACAAACAAATGTCAGCTAACAAAACACCGACAGCGAATGCTATTTATGTTAAATCTTCTCAGAATGAAATACTAAAAGCACGAAACTATAACAGAAACCGGAAAATTTCGTAATTTCCTTGGCGCGGCTGTCATTTTCTGAGGGGCTGAGGGCTGAGGGAAGAATGTAGCGCAGCGCTATTGGGTGAGCGTCGTATTCTCGGCCCCTCAGAAAATGTCGCGTTTATGTGCTAGAGTAATGAATGTAATTGACAGGGCATCTAAACACAGCCCTTTTGTCTGCAAGATTGAGCATAAGCAAGGGTCAACCATTGTCCCCTGTGCCTGCGCAGTTGTGTATGAATTTCCTTTTTCTTGTGGGTGTGTATACATCGGCCAGACGGCTAGGTGTATTAACGTTCGGCTGAAAGAACATAAAACAAACAGCACTTCAGATGGTTATTGCCACGTGGCTAAGCATTGTAATGATTGTAAAAAACTAAACAAGGAAACTTGCCTCCCACTTCTTAAACAAACTAGAATTTTGTACCGTCATAGGGACCGTAGTACTTGGGAACAGTTTGAGGCATTTAAGATTAAAACTACACGTGGGTGTGTAAGCGAACCTTCGGTGTCACTAGCTGATTGCGAGATGGCGTTTTTAGATGCTACTGTGTGACGTCAACGTATCCATGGTTGGATTGCCAATCAGATGTGTTCATTTTTCTCAATATTTATGTCATTTTCACCCATTAAACATACAGTTGCGAGTCTGCGCACGTCTTGTCTGCCTCGTCCTTGTCAGTGTGTGTTAGCGCAGTTAAAAAATTATACCATGCAGAGAAAGGCAGTCAGTTATAGGAAAGATAATACCGGGCTGCTCACTCCGACAGTACTGATGACGACTGAGTGTGAACCTATGTGAGGAGTAAGTACTTCCAACGTACGGTGTATCTTCAGCTGTTGACTATCTATGAAAAATCGAAACTATGAATACTTGTCAACTACATTCAAAAGTCGCACAATAGAAATTGAAGTCACTGTTAGTACTAGACACTTGTACTTCACAGACATACAAAATTCCGCTTCCAATTAAGAAAGCGGTCATCTGTGGTTGTCTTTTGAGCTTCATTGCGTTCGCACTGCTTTATTGCGTGACAAGTTGCCATGCGTATGTACCTTGTTGGGTGATCTCCGTTCAGTCAAGTTTTCAGGTACAGGCTAATGAGGTGCGTAGTCTCCGAAACAAGAACACTAGAAGCTATCAGCACGATCCGTGACACGCCTTTTGTAAGTTTTCCTGCAACGTTTGTGACAAATTGAGATGTGTGTAAATCGTTCATGCATACTTCGTTCCATAGTTCATATAATAAGTTTTAACAAAATGACCAGGATTATAAATGTATTCGTCAGGAAGAAAATACGCCTGGCTTCGACACTTTTTCCCAAACAGTGCCTTTATTCAGGGTAAAAGAGCTTAAAGCATTTGATGCCTTTTTGTTGGTTATAGAAATTAAAATCCCTTTGCGGCTACTAGCGGCCCGTTTATACGATGCGCTCACCAACTCCTTGACACGCACCGTACAGGCTTCAGCACATCGTGATGATGTGAGGAGAAATTAAGGTATCGGTGGCAGACGTGCGCATTGTTCTTCGGCATTGCGATCACTGTATACCCCTGTCTTCTGGTTATATTTTTCGGCAGTAAAGTAATGCAATATACTGGACATTTTCTTGTAAGTGACGCTGCCATATTTTTTTTTCATCTATGTTCATCCGTTGGCTTCATTGCCTCTCCTGCAGGTGATGGGAGAATGGATACGCAAATATGGCAAGATCTTTGGGTTCTACCTCGCTGAGAAGCCCTACATGGTCATCACAGACGTCGATGTTATCAAGGAAATATACATCAAGGACAGCCGAATATTCCAAGATAGACCATTGTATGCCCTCGACAAGGAACCCATGACGAGCTCTGTCTTTTTTGTCACAGGTAGGTGCACGATCGGGCCCTGTGCGGTTAACACTTCCGCAGCCGCATGGCGCAGGTATATATGATGAAAATTAAGAATTTATTTCTTGCGTTCTGTAACGAACCGGATCACGCGCGCTTGCAGTGCACTTGTGCTGCGGCACCATCACGCACTGTATTTAAGCAAATGTACCAAATTACACGTACAGATAACGTGATTACATAGTCCTATAGACTGCATGATAAGGGCTGTGTTCTAATACTCGCCTAAGACGGCAAAGTAGACGGCTAAGTGAACAGCGGCCATGTTAAGTCTCGTTACAATTCTCACAAAGGCGTCAAAGTTGACAGCTTCGCGAAGACAGCATCGAAGTCAGAAACGATGTAGGCTACTTTCCTGTCCAAACGAGATGCCGGCTGAGCAGGATGCTTGGAAGGCCGACAGGAAGGTTGTCTCCGCAAAAGAAAACGTAGACGTGCTTTCCTACGCCCTTAATGTAAGTCACATCGTGTTTTTCATAGGTTCGCTGGCGCAAGGACTTAAAATACAGAAATAATGCGTGCTTTTCAAAACTTTTTCTTCTCGCTGCGAGGTGGCGTGTCGTATCAGACGCCTCTTTGACACGTCATCCAGACGGTTCGAAACGCATTCCATTACATGGCCTCGAAGCTGTCTTGGCGGTCTCCTTAGCTGTGTACGTAGACAATCTCCGATGCTGGCGAGAGTTGGAACACACCCAAGGTATAATGTTAACACTCGGCACCGTACATAAATTTACAGGCGTGGCAGCCGTAGTTAGTTATCTCAGCACGTGCAGAGTGCGTCCACAGTTTCCCAGCGGCGTAATGATGCTGGTAGCCCTCGCCACATTACCGTTGTTGTTGCCCCCCCCCCCCCCAAAAAAAAAAGTCGCAGTTTCGCCCTAAAGGCGAGGCATCAATTGCGATAGCAAATTAGTAAAGAGCTATACGGAGATTAGTTGTATCAGCTGTATAAACTTGGACACATCCGCTTACTAACTGAATTAACAAGCATGGTGTCAGCGCGCACAAGCGAACATGAATAGATCACACTCGATGACCGCACGCAACCGCTGTCAAAACGCTGGGGTGAGCAAGCGCGCCAGAAGCAGTGAGCAAAGCTTCGTGCGGTCTATCGCTTCAATGGAAACTGAGCGGCGAAAGCACAGCGCATACAAAGGTAAGAGCCGTGTTGCAGATCGTTTTCAAGATACGGTGCGCGTGACTGCCCGCAGCCGCGCAAACTAGAAGTACGCAGTTGCGGGTAAAGTAGAAGCCACACCCCCTCCCTCCCGCGCTGCTTTCCCGCTTTCCTTCTTTCGCGTGCGAGATTCCAGTTCCCTCTGCGCCTGGTGGCAAGATACTCATTTGGTGCCGCAGCAAAACGTCGCCCATCCCCCCACGGCCTTTCATGCAACAGAAGACATCGCGTTTGCTCTCCACCGTGCGTTCTCTCCGCGTGAAAGCGCACGCCCCTCGCGTGCTTTCAAGCGCACATACAGCATACCGCGCACGGCGCCGATTTTATCGCCCTTGGACTTCATACGGAACCTCACGGCGATGGCGACGATGGTGACGCCGATGGCAGAAATCCGCTTGGAGTGTCCGCCTAATTGCTATCGCAAAAAAAGCTCGAGCATAATGCCAAGGAGCATTGTATTTCACTACATTCGTTTTTCAGCGGAATTTAGCAGGAAATGTATTGGAATTCTCGCTCTTAGTGCAGAGTTTAGGCTGATGTCCTTATCAAAAGCTAATCCCGTTGGTCAAAGTAAAAACAACAAGATAAATTAAAGAAAGACTGCTAACCGTCAACGTTATGGTTAGAATCTCGTGATGAAGCTTATGAGTTTACGTTATGATCATCATTAAACATTCTCACATTGCGAAGAGCAACAAGCAACGCATAAAGCGAAACAGAGGCCGAAGTCACAAATCTCTTTTTGTTCTTTGGAAATGTTTCTCATTGACCGGCGTGTTTTTACAAAATGGTCTAGCGTAGGAAATGGTTTATTGATATGGGCCCAGCACGTTTTCAGAAATCACTTTCAGCCAATCACATGCACAGCTTACGAACGAAATGCTTGATGCATTCGGCCCCTAGTCTGCAGCAACAACAAAAAAAAAAAGCTTTCCTGTGCTCTTTTTTTGTGAGAAAAAATTTGTGGGTTTTACGTGCCAAAACCACGATATGATTATGAGGCAAGCCGTAGTGGGGTACTCGGGAAATTTGGACCACCTAAGGTTCTTTAACCGAAATCTAAATACACGGATACTTCGCATTTTGTCCCGATCGGCTCTTTTTTGTGGCTCCGGAAAGCGGTGTTTCTGCGGAAATACACAGCAAGACTGCATAAAAAGCAGCAACAAAATAATATAAGATAACGTTTCCGTTTTGATAAGAAAACGGAAGAATATAATAATATTATATTGGTGCTCTATTATTGAGGGGCTGCCTAGGCGCAGTCTCACCACACATAACTTAGTATTTTGCTTTCATATATAGTCGGAAAGTGACAGATGATGCTACGTGCGCACAGTCGCTATTGGCTCCCGACGATTTATGAATCGTTTTAACACTGCAAAAAGTGTACAAATGAGCGGGTATACACATTTTCCATCTACCTGACCGATACGATATCAAGGAACATAATTCGCTGCTCTTGCAAATAACGCAGCAATTTTAGGTAACTATTCGCCACTGATGACAGCGACCAGAATCCTCTTTGAAAACACGTTGCGCCTTTTCGTTTTGCATATCTTTAATAAATATGATACAACAACAAAGCACCTAGTTTCTCTATTATGCTGAAAATGCAGCGAAGACTACGGCTCACATGTGATAATCAGCAGGGAGGACCCGAATTAAGGGCTCGTCCACCGCCAGTCGATAATATTCCCATTCAAAGAATCGTTTCATAGAAGGATCACACATAGACGGTTGGCATACATTGAGGCAGTTCTTCTTTCTCTCAGCTACACAGCCGCTTCTCGTTCATATACTAGTTGGCTGACGGCAATTGTGCTCGACAACAAGTTCGCGCCCGGACACCCGAAAAAGCTGTCAATAAGATAGCGCGCAATGTTAAAACTAGTTTTTCTTTTTTTGCGTGCATCTTTCTGCAGGTGCCGAGTGGAGAAAGGTGCGCTCTATCATGAATCTCGGTTTCACAGCCGCAAAAGTGAAACTTTACTCCCGCATCGTGAACAAGTGCGCAGACGTGTTCGTCGACCTGCTCGGAGAACTCTGTTCTAAATCAAAGGTCGCTGAGATGTATGGGCTCACGCAGAGTTTGGCGCTTGACATCATCACGAAGGCAGCATTAGCCTGGGAGGTAAGAACGGATGACGCTGTTGCAGACCGATTCCCAAGGAGACTGTCTCAAACTGCTTGTTGCCTTCTTATCAACGAAAAGAAGGGGAACCGAGAGGCTCAAATATTGTTAGCCACAAACACACGGGGCCAAATAAACGTGAATTGCATGAAAGCACAGAGGAAGTTGTATGTGGTTTCAATTTGTACTTTTGATGTTGATCCGTAAGACACGGCGAGGAGTGAGCCTTGTTTTTGAAGTACAATAATTTTTTCTCGAGTCATTTTGCTTGGGGTGAGGGTTATTCTCATAAAGAAAAAATAAATCCGTGTCATCATTAGTTAAAATTCGTGACCCTTTCTCTTTTAAAATACATTGAATAGGGCCATGTAGCATTGCAGTCCCGCCTTACGGTTTCTGTTTAAGAGTATATTATTGTGCTGTGTTGTTTTGTAATGGTATCTTTCTTTATCATTTTCCTTTTATCTTTTCAGTGTGTTTCTGTTCTAGCCTTTACACCTTTGAGTTTTATCCTTTTTTTCCCACCATTCCTTCAGATGTACTCGCGTGTAAGTGAGAGTGATAAATAAATAAATAAATAAATAAATAAATAAATAAATAAATAAATAATAAATAAATAAATAATAAATAAATAAATAAATAAATAAATAAATAAATAAATAAACTGCCCGCGTCCGAATTGCATTTCAGGCGCGGGTACCAGCGGACACTTGCCAGAATCAACAGCTATAGCATTAAAAAAAAGGAAACGCGACCACTTTCCCCTTGCGAACGTGACTTGCTAAAAGAGTATGGGCACGATATTTTCAACTGTTCATCTTTGCGTTAAATAAATTTACTAATACTAATAGTTACTAACCTTACCAATAATACAATAGGAACCCACAGTGTGCTTTAAATATCCAGTTTCGGATTTGTTGCCCATAACGGGTGCAGAAGGGGATCACGTGGGAGCAGGCCATCACGACGGTTTGACGCTCACTCCCGCTCTTTAAGTCACTACGGTACAGCGGGCCTCACAACTAGTACTAGCGTAGGAGGTGACCGAGCGCTAAAATGCCTTGCCGTCCTCTCCCACGTAAGCACCTTCTGCATCATGACGTCAGGACACAGTCATCTCCTGGGAATAGAAATCGATACTGGCTGTAGAAAGCTGTTATGTTTAACTGTTGAGGGCGCAGTAACAGTCAGTAGTATTTTTTACTGTTTTTAGAGGTCTAAGGCATTCATGAAACTAAACAGAAAACAAGGAGTCGGAGATATCATGTCAGTACTTCCTTAAGGTACACTAAAGTCAAACACTTATTTTAGCCTTATGTTGTATTTCTCGATACTATACACTTGCTAATTACACAGTATTGGGTTCGTTATTAGAAGAGTTGGCAAAGTCAGTTATATTCTTTGATTTTAGAGTCAAGGCACCAGTGCCGGTACGTCAGAGTGACGACACAAATATTGAGCCTATCCTATTAGGGACGGTGAAGAAAACAATCGCAAAACTGTGAATAATGAAATGGACTTTTTTAGGCGAACCTGTGCCCACAAAAGCAAGTTGCACTGGAAGCCCAACGATAGGCCGAACACATGCAGTCGGCGATCGTCGAAATCTGATCATCGTCGAAACGCGTCGGCTTTTATACCTGAGTCATCGAAGGTTCCAGAGTAATCCCTGGTGCCCGCGTGTCTTCTTGAAAGTACTAGACAATTCGCGTCACTCATGCAATAAGATTACATAAGCGTCGGTGACAACAGACAATGGATAGAAGCATCGATAACGTTCGAGAAACTTCCGATACATGCAGCCGCGTCCTGCGCCTAGCGATAACGTTTAACATTTGTTAGCCGGTCAAAAGCGGCCACCGGTGAGAGATAAACAAGTACACGTGTCAATATTTCTCAGATTTTACTGCGACATTGATGGAGTAAAAGCGCGAAACTTACGAAGTGTAGCCCCTGCTCATTTTAGAATACAATGTAGTTCATCTTTAGCCATGAGAAGTTAACTATGCGCGAACAGAAGCTATCAAAATATGTGACGTCATGGCGGGCTGGTGCAGTAACTTCAAGGTGGCGTCGCCACCGAAGCTTTGTTCTTGCCTAGTTTCTTGCTTACCGAAACTCTTTTCACATAAAGAGCTGCATCATTTTGGTATCAGAGAAGCGCGTAACCTACTATTAAAGCTCAACGGAATTTTCTTCTTAGTGTGCATCTAAAGACCAACTGCAACAAAATTTTGGACCATGTAAATATCCCCTTTTCAAGTGGTGAAGAGATAGAGCAGCCTCTGGGCAAAACTTTCCGATTGAAATACGAGCAGGTGGGTCACGAAAATCTAGCAAAATGAGACGCTTTGAATACCAAACCTAAAAAAAAAATAAAAACGTTACGACCCATTACCGGAAGTGACGCACGATCTATACCAAATCACCAGCACGGACACTCGCACGACCTTTGATATTAGGCGCTGCCTGCGGTGCGCTGAAAATATCGGAGCGGACGTTCTGGGATTTGCGTCACATCCGCTAACAAACGCGTACACGCGTCGCTTTTTAGATGCTGTCTAAATCATTTTAATGAGGAAATTAGGCAATTACCATCCCCGCATCTATGCCAACATCGCTTCAACAGTATGCGCTACTCATTTACAACCCATTCAGCCAAAGAGAAATATCGTCCCAGTCGGACTTTCAGTTAGGGTCATCCTGCCATAACAGTGGTGATTTAATATACATGGTATATATTTCTCAAAGCAGCGGTGACACCATGGTTTACGACACCGACACACGCTCATGCTAATAGTCCTTTCGTAGCTAGTTCTTTGTCATCACCACCGACGCTAGGCAATCGAGACAACGCCTAAAATAATTTTTGTTTGTGAACACCTTTTGCATTCGCACCTTATTGTACTCAGTTGTGCGAGAAGTGTACGGAAAACATGACAGCGTGTAATAGGGAGCTACCCAAACAAACAAACAGAAATGACCTCCTGTCTCGTTCTCTGCTTTCGTGTTATAAAAATATCGCAGCTCGCAACACGAGCTGCAATATTTTTTTTTCACATGCCAGTAGCCAAACCAAGAAACAGCACTTTCCCAAAAGTTACACTTACTATATAATATTTTGGATGTGAAATATGACGGGTAACTGGTGAATCTTTCAGATTGACTGCCAGCGAGACAGCAAGGACCCTTTCCTCACGTGGATGCGCAAGGTATTCGAACAGGCGGACAAAACTGCTCTCGAGAGCTCATTCGCATTTCCCGCTCTGCGCCCGCTCTTTCTCCTGTTCTACCCACTGTCGTCCTTCGCTCGCTGCATGAAGAAAATGATGGACGACGTAGACAAAATCACCGAGCAGCGCCGTGCGGGAAAAAGGCCCCGCAGCGATGACATGATACAGATGATACTGGACGCACAGGACAACGCAAAGAACGGCAGTCACGCCACCGGCCAGAAGGTTAAAACTCTGGAAGACCGCCACGTCAGTTCCAACGCCGTTGTCCTTCTTATAGCTGGCTTCGATACCACCGCGTCGGCGCTCGCCTTCCTAATGCACCTGATAGCCAAGCACCCCGAAGAACAAACGAAGATCTTGAACGAACTCGACGAACGCTTTCCGGGTGTACAAGAACTATCGTTCGAGCAGCTACATGAGTTGGAGAGACTGGACATGGTGGTCAACGAAGCCCTACGCCTATACCCTCCTGTTCCACTCATGGTGGCGCGACGTTGCATTCAAGACACGACGGTTCTCGGGCACTTCATTCCTGCCGGCGTGAACATCATCGCGCCTGCGTGGTACGTCCATCGCGACCCGGAGCTGTGGAAGGATCCAGAGAAATTTAGGCCGGACCGATTCTCGGAGGAAGAGTCGAAGAAGCGCCACAGCGCCGCCTACTTTCCTTTCGGCTTAGGTCAGAGGACCTGTCTCGGCAAACGAGTCGGACTGCTGACCATGAAGACTACCTTGATAAAGACTCTGAGAGACTACAAGCTTGAAATCTGCGAAAAATCGCAAGATCCCTTGCTCATGACTGTTCCGAGCCTGGTGGGTAACCCGATGGGCGGCGTGCATCTGAAGCTTACTCCACGGCATGCTTGAGCCGTGATCAACGCAGTTGAAATCTCTCATATCCAATGCCTGCGGTAAGTCTGAAAAAAAAGAAAGAGAAAACATTGTAAAACATCCTTTGTCTGCGTACTTGTCTGTTCTCACTCGCTGTGGGCAGATCAAGGGCGATGAGCTTGCTGATTCACCTTTATTAGGAGCGAGCACGTGCTCGATCACCAACTGTACATCCGTAATTTCCAATCGTTTCCATCGTCATTTTCTCGGGGAAGCTAAGGAACACGAGCGAATATGAATGTAGCCGTGCGAAAAAGTAGCACTGCGAGAAAGCTAACTGCCAAGTGAGTTTTGGCAAATTGCGTTGGAGTATTTAGATTGCAGTTAACGCTCGCATCTTTACTTTTTTTTCATAGTTCTTACGGTTATGTAGCTTATGAAGTGAGAGTCCTGTCTGGTACATTTGGATAATGTTTCGCTATTCTTTCGAGAGGAATCTCTACTACGGTTTGTAATCTTTCAAATACTTCAGTAATGTTAATAGTTTCTTCAGATTTAGAAAACACTTTATGAAAGTCGTTATCAACGAGAGTTGAACTGTTTGGAAAAACAATGATATAAACCCACTGTTGAGAATGCGCCAATAAACGTGTTGAATTGTAGAAAAAATATTAATAAAAATGCGATAAAAGCTAATGATAAATCATATCAAACATTGCGTGTTACGGTAGTTAGCCGTGTACTAACAATGAGAAATGAAAACTAAAGAAAAGATAAACGGTAGAACTGATTTTGAATCCATCCGATATCTGAAAGAAATACTTACGAAGTATTAATTAATCATGCAGATATAATATAGAATGATTAAAATAGGAAACGGGTAGTAAGGAAATAGTTTTGTTCCACAGAGGCAAGCATACACGGCTGGGTAAGTAAGAAAGTAACACTTTCTTTCATCACCACATGTTTTTTATAATATTGCCACAATTTTAATTTCTGTTTAATTTTGCTTATCGGCAAGAACTGCGGCAATTTTGCCGTCGCTGCTATGTTTAGTCTTTAGGTGCAGAATCTCAGCGAAATAGACGGAAAAGAATCGAAGGCAGCCATATGTATCAAGGCTGGCAACAACAGACATAAACCGATGGCTACTAGGAATCTGTATTAAGGTTTCTGCAAAGGTCACGTCTTTCTGCCAAGAGGCACAGGAGTGAAGAGAATAAAATTATGGGGTTTCACGTCCTGTAACCGCACATTTGTTTATGGGAGACGCCATAGTGGAAGGCTCCGTATTCATTTTGCCCACCAGGTGTTCTTTAACGTTGATCCAATGCACGGTGCACGAGCGCGCTTCCATTCTGGCCGCGTCAGAATGCGGCCGCCACGTTGGGAACCGAACCCGCGACCTGATTCTCAGCAGCACAACACCGGTAGCCACTGATGAACCGTGGTGGGCGTGTACCAGGGTGCTTGCAAAAGTAGGCTCTTTCATGTCTAGCCTGAAGGCGACAGACTAGAGTGCCCGACTTTAGATATGGGGCCCCTGCCTTAGTGCATGTGAAAGTACGATTAAGACTCGTGTCTTCTCTCTCTTTCTTTCACTCCCCCACCCCCCTCCCCACGTTCAGGGTAGCAAGTTAGACAAAGTCTGGTTAACCTCTCTGTATTTCCTTCCTCCCTTCTCTCTCTTTTGATGCCTAGGCTCGTTGAACCAGCACGGCGCTACAAGAGATTCGTGCTGCTGTAGCAGGGCGATTGTTGAGCTTTAAAGGATAGCCGCATTACATCTGAAACTGTTTCACAATTTTCTATACCCGTGGGTCTCCAAACTTTTTGGCGAGACTGACGGATAAGAGACTATGCGACGGTGTTGACGGGCGGACAATAAATAAATAAATAAATAAATAAATAAATAAATAAATAAATAAATGTTACTGAAAATATAATAAACTGATCTAACGATAGTGGGCGCTGACTAAAACCTTTATTTCAATTATTCAACTTCTTAATTAAAAAAATAATTTCTTGTTTTAATTACTTGTGATGGGTGTCCAGCAAAGGAGCGAAATTATTATTTTCAGATTAGAATTACGCTTGCACCGCCAAGTGCCCGTGGGTGCATCGATTTGAAATATTAGATATTCGTGGTTGCAAACAAGCTTGTTTACATTGCCAGGTAGCACAAGTTTTTTTTTTTTTTTTTTTGCTAGTTCGCACACATTCTGTCGCCACGAAGCAGCTATCTGCAGGTCGTTGCAGGTCAGGGAAACGTCGCCATTCTTTACAAAGGGGTCTTTATTTTGCTGGTTTGTATTTACCGCAATTCCGGCATCTCCATGACTCCGTGTCATTTGTACTTTGTACTGTGGGCACAGAAGACTCGGAACAAGCAATCATTTATTCGTCGGGTAACTAAGCTGATGTTGTGGCCATGATGTCGAGATTTTCTTCTTTTTGGGGACGCGAAGCACACCGTCCACAACATGGCTCCCCCCCTTACCGATGAAGGCATTGCCGTCGAGCGGTTTGTCTGCTTGAGATGGCGTTGCCAGCGTCCATGTGAGCTGGCTTCGAACGGTCTATAGATACCATCTCTTCGCGTCCGTTAACAAGGAGAGTGAAGTACTTAGGATCGCGCTTGAGGACTTTAAAAGGACCGTCGTAATTAAGGTGCTTGTAGTGGAGTGCGAGTGGCGTCGTGGCGCATGAAGACATGGCTGGTATCAAGTAATGATGGGCTCATATAAACGGTCTTGCAATCCTGACGAAGCGGCGGTGGTACGACAGTAGCTATAGTAGTTCGCAGGCGGTCGGCGTAAGGTGTAGCTCAGCTGATGTCGGTTCCGAGGCAAAGAACTCGCCCGATACGCGAAGTGTCGTGCCGAAAACCAGCTCTGCGGATGAACACTGTGTGTCTTCTTTCACCATGGTGCGAAGACCTAGTAGAACCAGAAGCAGGCGCTCTGTCTATGGAATTGTTGAGTCCTGCACACGCAGTGATCCCTTCAGTTGACGGTGGAAGCGTTCCACCATGCCGTTGGAACTGGGGTGGTAAGCCGTAGTTGGTATGTGTGTTACACTAAAAGGCGGGAGAGAGCCCGAAAGAGGGACGATTCGAATTGTCTCCCTCGGTCGGTCTTTATGGTGTGTGGCACGCTATAACGAGCGATCCTGGTGTGCATAAGAGCCTGTGCAACAGATTCTGCAGCGATGTTGCTTAGCGGCGTTGCTTCCTGCCAGCGGGTAAATCTGTCGATACAAGTAAGTATGTAACGTTGGTTCGCAGACGGTGGTAGCAGACCCACAATATCGACGTGAACATGGCCAAAACGAATGTCTGGTGGTGGAAAATGACCCGGCGCGCTCATGGGGTGTCTGTTGACCTTGGCACGCTGGCATTGGATACATGACCGCGCCCAGCAACGGCCATCAGCATTCATACGGGGTCAAAGGAAGCGGGAGGTGACAAGACGTTGCGTAGCTCACACTGCTGGGTGCGATAAGGAGTGTAGAGCGTCGAAGACGTGTCGTCGGAATTCTTGTGGGACATACGGTCGTGGCCGACCTGTAGACACCTCGCAAATGACGGTATAGTGGCAGCTACGTAGCAAGACACTTCGAAGCGCAGGGAGTTGTTCGCAGTTCGGAGTGTCGGAAGTTCGGGGTCTGTGCGCTGAGCAGTAGTTAGGCGCATGAAGTCGATGCTGGAACGAGCGACTTGAGTTGCGTTGATGTGAATCCGTGACAGGGCGTCAGCAACGGGATTGTTGGTACAAGTGATATGTCGAATGTCGGTAGTGAACTTGGCAATATAGGTAAGCTGGCGAATTTCACGTGGCGTGTGTGAGGAACTGTTGGAAGTAATAGCATAATCAGTGGCTTGTCGTCGGTGAGAATAACGAACCGGCGACTTTCGAGGTTATGACGGAAGTGGCGGACTGCGAGCTAGAGTGCCAGGAGTTTGCGCCCGAAAGTGCTGTATCAAGTTTCTTGCACTGTCACCTTCCTCGCGAAGAAATGTATGGGCTGCCAAGCATTCTCAACCAGCTGTTGAAGAACCGCGCCAACAGCTATGTCGGACGCGTCCACCATAACGGAAATTGGTGCATCTGGCTTCGGGTGCGCTAGAAGAGTGGCGGAAGCGAAAGAATTTTTGGCAGTGGCAAAAGCACTTTCGGCAGCACTCGTTCATAGTAGAGGCGTGTTTGCTTGGGGTTTTTTTGAGAGCAGACTGTGCAGCGGCTGCAAGATGGATGCACAACGAGGAATGAAACGACGGTAGTAATTGATGAGGCCCAGAAATTGCCGCAATTTCTTTGTGGTCGACGGTTGCGGGCAATCTTTAATGGCTTGAACGCGGAGTGAGACGGGCTGGATGCCACGTTTATCAACTCGATGCCCGAGTAAATCGAGGGAATCGATGCCAAACTAGGCTCTTCGAGACGTTGATAACGAGGCCGTATTGACGGAGACGTTCGAAGACCTTACGGAGGTCCGATTCATGTTCCGAAGCAGGTCGGCTGAAAACGAGAATGTCGCCTAAATAGACGAAACAACAAGTCACCCCACGTAGCACTTGTTCAACGAACCGCTGAAATGTTTGAGCAGCATTTCAGAGACCGAAGGGCATGCGGACGTATTCAAACATGTCGAATGGTGTGATGATTGCGGTTTTAGGAATGTCGGAAGGCTCCACAGGAATCTGATGGTAAGCTTTAACTAGATCCACTTTGCTGAATAGGCAGCAACCGTGAAGCGAAGTGGTGAAGTCGTGAATGTGACGAATAGGATACCGGTCGGGAATCGTCACTTTGTTTACCGCGCGGTAATCGCCGCATGGTCTCCAATCACCTGTCTTCTTTGGAGCCATGTGTAAAGCGGACGCCCAAGGGCTAGCAGAAGGCCGAACGAAACCCAACTCGAGCATGTGATCGAATTCCTGTTTTGCAGTTTTCAGGCGGTCAGGTGTTAATCGGCGGGGTCGGGCATATACTGGTGGTCCTTCGGTGACAATGTGGTGCGTGACCTTGTGCAGGATTGAGCAATCAGGCGAGGGGGGGTCGAAATAACTTTGGAAATTCTTGTAGGATGGCAGACCAAGGTGTCGATACCTGGGTGTGCGCTTGCAGGAGACGCAAGGGCGGTGCAGTTGTGGTGATGCCTTGTACCGACAGGTTTGTTGTGGAGTCCAGCAGGCGGCATAGGCGTAGGTCGACAACCAAGTTGAACTTCCACAAAAAATCGGCAACGTCGATGATGGGGCCGTGGACGTCCGCGACGGTGAATAGCCATCGAAAGGGACGCTGCAGTCCGAGATGAAGAGTCACTGATTTCTGGCCATACGTTCTAATATTAGAACCGTTGACCGCAGTGAGAAAGAACGTGTCGTGGCGATGTCGTCTTCGGTCGTCAAAGGTAGGCGGAAGCACACAAATTTCTGCGCCAGTGTCTACAAGGTAGCGAACTTTCGTTACGCGGTCGGTGACATAGAAAAGAGGGCTTGACGTAGGGCCGGAAGCACATGCCCTCATCAGTGACTGGCCCAACCGTTTCCCGAAAAGTTACACGGTGGACGGCACTGACGTGAACGATTGCCGTATCGGGCGTGGTACCAACAAATAGCGGAAGAGGAATAGCGGGAGTTGCTTTGGTTGGGCATGCGATGACGGCACTGATCTCTACCCTTAAAGAAACGCAAGGTAGCTAGCTCAGTACTTAGTTGATGCACTTGCGAAGCGAGCTGTGTGTTTGAGGCGCTGAGTTCGTCAAAGCGCTGCTCTAACTGTAACGGACTCAAGACTGGCGTCTGACAACAGTCGATGGCAGATACGAAAGAATGGGAAGTATCCATGATTTGGTCTGCCGTTGTTGCTAAGTCTTCAGTGGATGTTGCCGGTCCTGCGTCGTAGGAACTCCCGTTTCAGGATGTCGTAGGGGTTGTCGGGTGAGGGAGGGAGCAAAACGTCGCGAATCAAAGCTGTGGTGGTCGAGCTGAGCGCACTCACGACGTAGTCGTACTTGGCCGTCTGCGATGCGATGCCGTGACGGCGGAACTGCGCTTCGATGTGGAGAAACCGGAGCTCACTATCTGCGGACCAGAACTCGGGAAGCTTGAGTGTGGCGACCGAAGGTGTGGCATTGTCTTGGGAGTTCGATTCCATGGCGTCGAAGAGAAGCGGCAGGACGCATAGTTGCGATGCGGGAAGCGTCCGAGGTCACCAACTTGTGTGAACAGACGACTTGGAACAAGCAAACATTTATTCGTCGGGCAACTAAGCTGATGTTGTTGTTGTTGCGTCAAAACAACTGCGGCCATAGAGTTTCTCACTATAACACCTAGAGGGTAAACTGGCGCCACCGTCTAGGCGAGTTTCTTAAAGGGCTGCCATGCCCTCATGGGAATGACGGGATATGTGTCTGCGAGGCTTGTGTTGGCTGGAGTTGTACAAGGCTTCGTCTAAAACGTGGATATGGCTACACAAATAACACGTCCTTAAAATAAAATCTACATAAAAGGCTTTCGTTCACCCATATTACATCTCTCAATAAAGTTTACTCACATACAATGCAGCATCAAGCGAAGAAAAGCAAGAACAGATGACAAGTTGTTCCAAAGCGAGCGAGAATCTTGTCGTCTGCCCTCCAACTTTAGCGGCCAGCAGATATTTTTACGTTTCATAGAATTGTGCATCCAATAGTATGTCCTCAAAATTAAACAAAGCATGTTCTTTGTGTAATAATAAAGCTAAAGTAGTGTTTTAAGTCCTGTTTTATCAGGAAAAGAATCATTGTGACAGACGGAACGGTGCTAGCCAGGCGCATCTTCAAGGCGTTCTGGCTCTCCAAGAACGATGCCAATCCGAATCCACAATATACCGGCATTCCCTTGCATACCACGGCGCGGCAGCGCCACATTTCCCTCTAGGTTTTATGACTCTGACTGCGGCCATGATGTCGAGCTTTTCTTCTTTTGCGGACGCGAAGCACACTGCCCACTACAGTACTTTGTTGACTTTTGTACATAATGTTTAACTTTCAGTAGTGAACATCGTAGGCCAGTTGACAGAGTATTGCCAAGAATAAATTAGCGTTATGCACAGGACACTGCTCGCGTTTTCTCGTCTTGCTCTCGGTCCCACGTAGTGCGTCATGTTATTCTTGCCAATGTTGACATTTTAAAAGCTGCCAGAAAAGACGACTAGTGTGTGCTGGAGTGTGCGCTTATTTTAACATTTAAAAGAAACCGCTAATTTGAATTAAGCAACCGCCATGCAGAATTAAGTGCTATATTTTGCGGTATGCTATTTAAGGTGAATATTTATTACCGTATTGGATGTCTTACTCCTTGAGAAGACGAGTTACTTAAAGATATGCCTTCAGGCGCACACAACCATTTTCGAATGACATGCTAAGCTGATTTTCTTACGCGGTGGAACCCAATAACCTGGCTGAAAAGTTAACCCTCATAGCAAAATGGCTAGACCTCTGTCGTCCACTTTACGCATGCTTCAGACTAAGTCATATGCCAACCTGGCGGTTTTTCATTCGATCACTCCAGAGGCTTTTAGCTCTACTTGCCCCGACTGTGCGGCTGTTAGCAATCTAGAATACATGCTCTGGCGATGCCCCTCGTAACAGGGACCCAATCATATCACGGAAGAAGAATGGAGCTCTGCCATTCAGAGCTCAGAACTTTCACGCCAAACTTTGGCTTTCCAGAGAGCTCACGATGCGGCGGTTAGACTCGGCCTCCCCGCCCCTACGTGGGAGCGGCCCGCAGCTCTGCCCTAGGTCAGGTCTTCTCAGGACCTAGTAATAAAGTTTTCTGTCTGTCTGTCTGGATTGACCCACTAATAAGTTATTCGATAGGTAACCAACCAAATTGTCAAGCCCTAAAAAAAGTAAGCCTTTCATCGCAGGTGTTTAAGTTAGGTAACCCACCAATCTAAATGGATACGCATGCAACATATGCAGAAGCAGCTGCATGAAAAGAAGACGAAATTTAGCCCGAGAAGCGAAGCATTGATAGCGTTAGGAAATATTAGCCAACTACACGAATGAGGTTCGTGGTCTTATCGGCATTATAAATGGGGTATTAAACATTCGCTTACTAATTAAATTAACGAGCATGATGCACGCACGCACCGTCAGACACAGTCATACATGGAACACAAGAAAGCTCGCACAACCAAATATGAACAGATTTCACTCGATGACCGCGAACACTCGCTCTCGCAGTGCTGGTGGGTTGAACAGCATAGAGGGAAGCTTTGTGCTATCTCTCACTTTGACAGGTCTTCGGAAGTTTGGCGTCTCCGGAAGTTGAACGTACAAGGTGCGCGGGAGGACAACGCATACGAAGCCGCCACATATCTCGGCTCGCCCAGATTTTGAACCCGCCAGAGATTACTTCGAAGATTGGGCACGCGTGCTGCGCATGCGCTCAACCTGTGCCGTGCATACAGAAGAAGAATTATGGGGTTTTACGTGTCAAAACCACGACCTGATTATGAGGCACGCCGTAGTGGGGAACTCCGGAAATTTGGACCACCTGAGGTTCTTTAACGTGCACATAAATCTGAGTACACGGGTGTTTTCGCATTTCGCCCCCATCGAAATGCGGCCGCCGTGGCCGGGATTCGATCCCGCGACCTCGTGCTCAGCAGCCCAAGACCATAGCCACTGAGCAACCACGGCGGGTCCCGTGCATACAGCCATTCTCAACCACAGCTGCACTAGAGCAGAAAGCGCGCGCACTGCTGAAATGCTTTTATTTTGACTTTGCATTGTGCTTCTCAAACATCTGCAGGTTAGGCCTGCAGCCTTTTATGTACATGTGCACGAGGTGTGCCTCTGCATGTAGCAATTCGCACAAATCTAATGCAAGTGGTACGCTAAGTCGACGCAAACGGCCAATTTCCAGAGCAGTTCGTAACTGGACAGTAGTGGCTCGCGGCGATCTTTTTGTGGAATGAACTTTTGTAGTGTCATCTCTCCCAAGTATACCATATCTATAGCTGTCAGTGCTTTGTGCTAAAGTCCAAACGGCTCTTCTTTAAAGCGAAGCTTCCCTTCTGAACCCTCCTACATTTTCCTAGCCGTGGCTGCTGCTGTCTTGCCGAATAGCCTATACGTTACTAAAATCAAATTACGTGCGCTATGGCATATGATCGAACCTAGCTCGGTCCCTCAGCACGACAGCCCGATGATCTAACCATTAGGCAACACTCAGACGCATTCTTCTATCATGCCAACGCCCACTAGCTCTTTGAGATGGACGCAGCGTCTGTGAGTTTGCGTACAGCACGGGTACGTGAGAGCAGATGCACACGCACACCAGCTTTCTTTACCCCAAAGACACACGAATGAAATGGGCAAATTGAGAGCGTTCGATTAGCCACTTCACAAAGCTTCGCTTCATATAGATTCCAAAATGTTCATTGTATCTAAATTAATATATTTTTTTCTTTTTCAGTTGTTGACGTATAAGTTCAAGACGGAAAATTGTTCTAAAGCCGGATCCGAAATAAACAGTTGGAAGTGAGCGTCTGTGTGCGTCGTCTGTTTTCCGATGTGTTCCGTCAATATGCAATGCACCAAGTCAGTTCTTGTACAACGTATAGGAATTTTCGCCGTTGGTATGTTGCACTCCATATGCATAAAGTTCAATTCAACTAGAAGGTAAATGAAATGTATTCTGTGATTGTCATAGGTTCAGAAGCCACTCCGTGATTGACGTCATAACGATAAGGGCGTCTTCCGGCAGGTTGCTTGCAGCACTGGTTGCGCTCTGAAGGTCAGGAGAGTAAGAAGCGCTCATGGTATCAAATTCTGGACCTTCGAAACACCACCATATTTACCGGGTCCCAGTACGTCGCAAGATGGCAGGTTTGATGATGCAAGCAATAGCTTTGAAAACTATCGAATTGCGCGCACACAGATAAGAAGAATGGCGCGTGATTTTTTATCTAGCATCTTTGTATACATCTCATTATTCTTCCCTTTCCCCTCAAAATCTACCTTGTACCGCTGCCTATGACTGTAAGAGATCAGGGCGTATTGATCTCTTCCATGCTTTTTTTTACCCCCAATACTCTAAACGTCTCTTACTTATCTCGACTGCTGATAATTTGATGCTTCCGTCCACTTTAAACCCAAGCGCACTTTTTGGTGGAGTTGCACGAAACCCAGCGGCAGGCGCGGATGGGTTTCACAGATCATCACAGCAGCGCCCGGAAAGTTGGAAGAGGGAAAGAAAGCTTCGCTTTAAAATTCTGTACGTGACCTACGACCACTCTACCATATTGTTTTACCACGGGAAGGTTGAATATATTGACACGTGTACTTGCTTATATTTCACCGGTGACCGCTTTTCACTGGCTCACAATGTAAAACGTTATCGCTCGGCGTAGGACGCGCCTGCATGTATCGATAACATTCGTTGTCGATACTTCATTCCGTTGTCTGTTGTCACCGACCCGAATTATGTAATACTTTTTTGAAGACACGCGGGCACCAGAGATTACTCTGGAGCCTTAGATGACTGGTGTATAAAAGCCGACGCGCTTGAGCCGCAGATCAGATTTCAACGATCGGCGACAGGGTTCGCCGCTATTGTTGTGCTTCGAGCGTCACTTGATTTGTGTGCACAAGTTCGCCCAATGCAAAGTTAGTTTAGTCATTCACAGTTTTGATACTGTGTTGTTGCGGGGTAGTGAGGGTCAATAACAGAGAAGCAAAACTGTGAATGATGAAACTAACCCCCTCGTACGGGTAGACGACTCATTAGACTGACTCTTCAATGCTAGGTACTTTTCGACGATGTATATCAAGAATAGTTATTGGCAAATTGAAGGTGATGAAAGAGATCGAGAGAAGACCGCGTTTATCACGCCAGACGGCCTCTTCGAATTCTAGGTGATGCCTTTCGGACTTTGCGCCTGCAACGTTACAGCTCGTCATGGTCACAATCTTGGCAGGACTGAAGTGGCAGACTTGTCTCGTCTACTTTGATGACGTTGTCGTCTTTGCCGTGAACTTCAAAGAACACCTGAGGTGGCTTCAGACAGTACTAGAGGCGATCAAGTCATCTGGACTCACCCTGAAGCCGGAAAAATGTCGTTTTGCTTACGAAGAACTTTTTCGCTTACGTCCCGACCAACAGAAGACAGCTGCCATCGCGATGTTCCCGCGGCCCATCGACAAAAAGCCAGTACGCGGATTCCTTGGCCTGTGTGCCTCTTACAGGCGCTTTGTAAGAGGTTTTTAAAGCATTGTGGAACCAATAACTCATCTCACGAAAGCCAACGGCGACTTTACATGCGAAACACGAAAATATGATGTATTTGAGGAGCTGAAACGACGGCTGCAGTCACCGCTGGTGCTTTCATACTTCGACGAAGACGAAGAGACGGAAATTCACACCGATGCAAGTAGCGTTGACCTCGGTGCCGTGCTAGTTCAAAGGAAGGACGGAGTTGAAAGCGCAATAACTTACGGTAGCCAGTCACTGTCAAAAACGGAAACTAATTATTCTACAAAGGAGAAACATTGCCTTGCGATCATTTGGGCTACGGCAAAATTTCGGCCTTATAAATACGGCAGGCACTTCACAGTGGTAAGCGACCACCACGCTTTGTGTTGGCTGGCAAATTTAGAGGACCTTTCAGGTCGCCCAGCGCAATGGAGTCTCAGACTCCAGGAATTTGACATCACCGTTTTAAGTCCGGGAGGAAGCATTCCGACGGTAACTGCCTGTCGCGCGCCCCTCTTGACTCGCCACCGCAAGGTGAACTGTGCGACAATGCCTTCTAAGAACAATAACTGAGGACGAGTACGCCGAATATCAAGGAGCAGACGCGGAGCTACGAAGCATTGTGGATTACTTAGAAGGCAAGACAGGCGTTGTCCCTAGAGTATTCGGCGTGAACTGTCTTCGTTTCGCTTGTGCAACTACGTCCTCGTAAATAAGAACTTCTCCCCAGTTTGCGCAAACTACCTTCTCGTTATACCAGCAGCACTCCGACCATAAGTCTCGCACGCCCTGCACGATGATCAAACAACAGGGCACTTTGCGTTTTCCGTACACTCGCAAGAATACAAGAGAAGTATTATTGGTCGCGCTTCACCGCTGACGTCGCCCGCTACGTCAAGGCATGCCGTGACTACCAGCTACGCAAAACACAACAGACAGGGCCAGCGGGTTCACTACAGCCAATCGAGCCTCCCTGCCGACCTTTTCAGCAGATTGTGTCGTGTTTGATAAATCAGCAGTTCGCGATGTACACGTGCCTTACCGTGTCATCACTGTGCGCCCTCTGTGCGCAGTGTAGTGTTGCCCTTCTCCTCTTTCCCTTTCTTCTGGAATGTACAAAAGGCAGCGCTGAATGAACTCTGACGTTCTTTCTTGCGTTGAACTCGTCTAGTGTGTTGAACTCGTCTAGTATGTTTCACTGAAAGCCACCACAACGAAACAGATAGGGATGGGTTTGTAGGGAGCCTTTCCCACGTCAACATCTGGAAACAAGGGGATCGTCGTGGCCACCGACTACCTTAACCACTACACCAAAACAAAAGCCCTGCCCAAAGGCAGTGCAGCGGAAGTAGCCAAATTTTTCGTCGAGAGCATTCTGCTGCAACATCGTGCCCCAGAAGTACTCATCACCGACAGAGGAATGGTCTTCGCTGCAAGAGCTCACCCAAGCCATTTTGCAATACAGCCAGACAAGCCAAAGGAGGGCAACTGCCTACCATCCACAGACGAATGGTCTTATGGAGTCGTTGAGCAAGTCCCTCGCCGACATGCTTGCAATGTACGTCGACGTCGAGCACAAGACGTGGAATGGCGTCCTACCGTACATAATCTTCGCTTACAAAACGGTGGTGCAAGAGACAACGCAGATCAAGCCGTTCAAGCTGGTTTACGACAGGAACGCTACGACGACTTTCAACGCCATGCTGCCGCACGTCACCGACGAAGAGAATCTTGACGTCGCCGCCTATCTCCAGCGCACCGAAGAAGCTGGACAGCTCGCCTGCCTGCGCATCAAGAACCAGCACAAGACCGACAGCCGACAATACAATCTTCGATGACGCTACGCCGAGTACTAGCCCGGCGACCGTGTTTGGGTCTGGACTCCGATACGCCGACGAGGACTTATTGAAAAACTGGCACGACGCTATTTCGGACCCTACAAGATCATCCGACGTATTGGCGAACTGGACTACGAGGTTGTGAAAGACGGCATTTCGCAATTACAGCGGCGCCGCGCACAACCTCAAGTGGTCCACATGGTGTGTCTTTAGCCTTTTTTTACGCCCGCTGACGAACGTTGTTTCGGTGTTTCTTTACTACGGGTATTTGTTTTTCTCTTTTCTGTTAAGGAAAAGCCGCCAGCGGGCCACGGAGTGCGGAACCGCTCCACATGGGCGGCTGCTTTCACGCTATTTTCCGTGGTCCAAGGCTAGGAAAGTTCTTGGTTTTTGTGCTCGCCGATTCAGCAAGTCACAAGGAACAGATTGACATTTCCCACTTAGCAGTGAGTGGTCATCTCTTACCGCAATCGAACTGTTAACATCTCGAAGCTGCAACCCTCCGTGCTAGGTCTAGGTCTAGGCCTATCGTACCATCGAGATCGAAGTCTGGCACGAGATCCCGAACGCGCTCCGTCCAGCGAGTCAACTAAGCTGCTGCAGCGCGGGGTTACTCCCACCACACGAGCACTTCGGATTTGTCAACTGCAGACACCGCGGCGCTCAGGGCTCTGGTGAACATGGTTCGAAACCAGCAGAAGGCGCTGCAAAGCCTTCGCGACCAGATCCAAAGCCAAGGTGCCGTCATCGACAAGCTCACACAACTATGCCAAGAATGCAAAGAAATTATACACAAGCAGAATGTCAACATCCAGAAGCTCACTCCATTATGTCAAGAACAGCTACTAGCTAAACAACAAGCCAAGAACCTCACGAAACAACAAGTTGAATCTGGCGTGGAGGCGAAGATTGTCCGCGTCATCGAAACGAAACTCGAGGCTCTTATTGAATCGAAGCGCACGGCGATAGTTGAGTCCAAGCTGGAAGAAATCGTGCAGACAAAATCGCAGCCAATCAATACCTAAATCGGCAACAAGTTGACGGCACTCAGCCGCACCATGGACACACATACAGCCCAAATCAATGAGATCAAATCCCAACTGACTAACTTCATAACCCATGCCAAGAGCAACTACATGAGCCACGCGGAACAAGAGGAAGGGCACGGAAGGAAGAAACCACGGCCACACAGCAAGACGCCATCCCGCTCGAGCTCTCGTGAATGGGAGCACGTTAACGCACCCGGGACTCCTGTTGATGGCAACGCCTAACTGCAAAGAGCCCATTTCGCAATCGACTGCCCGCATCTGGAACTGAAGCTGTACATCCTACAGACCCCACTTGGCCATTCTACAAAAATATCTAACGACAAATCAACCAGACATCATCGCCCTCCAAGAAACCAACACCAAAAATGTTAGGCTTCCAGTATACAACACCGTCACCACTACCACAAGAACCGCCATACTTCTCAAGAAGACAATTACGGCCCAAGAACACAGGATAGAAGACACCACGATTGAAAACACTATCGTGGAAATCATACCCGAGCGCAAGTCGCACCAAAGCCTTTACGTGGCTAGCGTATACGGCCCACCGCGAGACGAGCTCGCGGACTACGATGATTTCATCCGCGAACTCCGAAAACGCACAAGAGGCCACCGACTCGTAGTCGTAGCGGACATAAACGCCCCGCACACCGCCTGAGGCTACGCCACCACCACGAAGAAAGGCTCGAGAGTCCACGACGCCGCTCAGCAACACGGCCTCACGTTGTGGAACGATTCGCTCCAGCCTACGCGAGTGGGAAACAGCATCTCAAGAGACACCAACCCCGACTTCACCTTTATGCGGGACCTGAATAACGCGATCTGGACCTGTCTCCCCGACACTCTTGGTAGGGACCACCACATCATTCAACTCGACATCGAGCCCGCACGTCGACCGGCCAGGACTGGCACGGCAAGAGTAACGGAATGAAATGCCTTCAGAAACGAGCTCGACGATGAAACCACCTTATTGGATATTGTCGCCTGGCTCAAACAAATCCTGGATACTGCCGAACGATTCACAAAAATCCTCCAACATGATGACGATAACCCCGCCATAGACACCCACCTACTGCACCTCTGGGAGGCCAGAAGGGCCCTACTCAAGAGATGGAAGAGGCAGAAACTGAACACGCCACTCCGGAATAGAATTGCCCTATTGACAGAACAGTCACAAGAATATGCTGAACAGCTAGCGAGACACAACTGGCGCGCCTTCTGCGATAAGCGTCCGGGCACGCTCAGTACCAAGAAAACGTGGCACCTGCTACGCGCTCTCCTCGACGAAGGTCCCACGAAGACGCAGCAACGGCAACACATCCGTCGAATAGCACACAACTACGGCGGCTGGGAGGAAGGCCTACTCCGTGAACTATGCAACAAGCTCCGCGGTCCCGCCCAACCAGCGACAACCCACCACCACTCAAAGAATATGAAGGCAGATCCAACGCCGACTTGGACCGGCCCTTCACACCAGCAGAGCTCCAAGCAACCATCTCCAAGCTCACGAGAAGCACGAGCCCAGGCAAGGACAGAATAGTCAACAAGCACCTACGACAGCTGCCCCACCAGGCCTTGACGGCTCTCCTCCGGTATTAAAACGAGTGCTGGGACAAATGAGAGCTGCCGGCCGCGTGGAAGCCCTCGGAAGTGCTCATGATATCAAAGCCCAACAAGGCCACAGCCCTCGAGCACCTCAGACCAATCTCTCTCACTTCGTGCGTTGGTAAGCTGTTTGAGCATATGGTCCACGACCAGCTCACATCGCACCTCGAAGACAATAGCCACTATCCAGACACCATGTTCGGCTTCCGCCAGCTTCTTTCTACGCAAGACGTCTCTCTTCTCCTCAAGGATGACCTCATTGACCACCTCAGCAAGGACAAGTGGTGCGTCCTTGCCATCGACGTGAAGGGCACATAATGTAAGCCACAAAGCAATACTAGAAAACCTCGAGGAGACGGGCTGCGGTTCCAAGACTTACGTCTATGTCCGTAACTTCCTCACCGGCCGGATGGCCACGGTGGGGATCTCCAACCTACGCAGTAGAGAATTCAAGCTGCTGAACAGGGGAACGCCGCAAGGCTTCGTCGTGTCGCGCGTCCTATTCAACGTGGCACTCCTCAATCTCTCCCGGCTTCTCGAAAACATCCCAGGCCTGCGTCACACATTCTTCGCGGACGATGTCACGCTCTGGACGCGAGGCATGAGCACCGGAGAAAAAGAACGTTGCCTCCAAGAAGCGGTTGATGTCATCGAGCACTACCTTGAAAGCGGCGGCCTCCCCTGCGCACCTGAGAAATCAGAGCTAGTCGTACTCAAGGCACGCACGAGGGGAAGACGTCCCACCTGCGAAGCGCCAGACCCGTGTGTGAAGCTCAACGGGATCCAACTACCGAAGGTCGCCACGCTTCGAGTACTCGGCTTACACCTGCACCGAGACGGACCAGGTGTCGCCACGCTCTCACGGCTCCAACGCGCAATCTCCCAACTCACACTCCTCGTCCAATCGACACAGTGGCCCCAAGGAGCAAGACACCCTGAGAGTCATTCAAGCTCTACTGATCAGCAGAATAACGTACGCAAACCCGCACCTCGCTCTCAAGAACTGTGAAGTCGACAAGCTCAATGTCATCATCCGCAAAGCTATGAAGCTTGCCATGGGTCTACCACCCATGGCATTCACCTCCCGAGTTCTCAAAATGGGTGCTCATAGCACCTGGCAAGAGCTGGTGGAAGCCCAAAAGACCAACCAACACGAGAGGCTGAAGCTCACGCAGACGGGCAGATGGGTCCTTGTGCGCCTCGGCTACAGAAAACGCTACATCTCCGACGCGGACCGCAAGGACAAGATACCGCCATACATAAAAGAATCCCTGAGCATCGACACACTACCGCGCAACACGCATCCCGAGCATCCTCGGGGCCGCCGGCTCACTCGAGTCGACGCCATCCGAAGACGGCACAAGCACGATCCAGATGTTCGCTATGTAGATCCGCCGAAACCGGGCAAAACCGCCTAGGCCCTGAGGGTGATCGACTCGAGAGGCAAAGAACTGGCGTCCGCCACCGTCAGGGTGTGAAACTCGGAGACCGCGGAACAAGCGTCGATCGCCCTCACCACCACCACGAGCACGAATACGGTCGCAGTCTTCACGGACTCCCAACCCGCAGTACACAACTGCACGAGGGGCTGAATCTCCGTCAAAGCAGTCAAAATTCTGAAGAACAGAAGCACTCCGCTCCCTCACACCTGCGTCACGTGGGTACCAGGGCACGAGGGGCTCGAGGGAAACGAAGCGGCACACGGTGTGGTCCGCGATCAAGTCAACCGGGCCTCTCTTGCCGCCTCGCGAGACCCCCGACCGCCTGGTGACGCAGCGGGAGCGGAGACAATACCCCCCACGTATAACGCCATCCTCCAACACTACCGACTGGGACGCAGGGTGTACCCGCCGCCTCACCCACAACTGACAAAAGAGGAAAGCACCGCATTCGGAAGACTGCAGAGCAACACCCACACCCATGGCAACCTCATGCATCGCATCCACCCGACACTACACACTTACAACTGCCTCATTTGCGTCGTGCCAGACACTCATGGCTCATTTACTACTCGAGTGCCCGCGGTGCCCCGTCGACGTTACCACGCCTACAACGACCGTGAACTTCCTCGCTGAGACGTGGGAGGCCAAGATCTCCACCTCGGCTCTGGACGACCAACGACGTGTTGACGCCAGAGCCCAGGATGCTATCGCGGCCAGAGGATTCCTGGAATGACGGACCCTCCAACCTACAGTGATTCAAAGCTGAAACGCTCGGGAACAGTCTCGTAAATTAAAGTTTATTTCATCATCTTTTTTTCTGTTTGCAGCATCGGGACGATGCTTTTTGAGAGGGGGTTATTGACACGTGTACTTGTTTAACTTTAACCGGTGACCGCTTTTCACCGGCTAACAAATGGTAAACGTTATCGCTCAGCGCAGGACGCGCTTGCATGTATTGGAAGTTTCTCGAATGTTAACGATGGTTCTATCCATTGTCCGTTGTTACCAATACTTATGTAATCTTAGTGCATGAACGACGCGAATTGAGTAGTAATTTCTGGAAGACACGAAGGCACCAGGGATTACTCTGGAACCTTCGGTGACTCATGTATAGCCGCCGATCTGCTTGACCCGCAGATCATATTTCGACGATCGCTGACTTTGTTCGCGTTATCGCTGTGCTTCGACTGTCGCTTCTTTTGTGGGCACAAGTTCGTCGAATACAAAGTTTGTGTCATTTACAGTTTTGCTACTGTGTTATAAACCGTCACTACCACGCGACAATATATGGGCAGCGCGATGAACCTTCTTAAGTGTCATTGGTTACAAACACATTAACTAATGACGCTTTTGTAATGCATATTAAAAATATTGGGAAAGCTCTTGCGGCCCTACTAGGGGACTTGTTTTGATGATTGTTTTTTGCTGTCTTATTACCTTTATAACTAGGCTATTAATTGACACTGATGCTTTTCTGCTTGATTGATATCTGTAAAAATGTGATTAACTGCCTCTCGAGTCCTTGTTTGACTTTGGCTGGTGCGTCCTAAGTGCTTGGTGGTGCGTCCAATGTAAAGTGCTTGTGTGACAATAAAATTTCATAAGACAATAATAATTAACGTAATGTCATTGAACAGCAAGTATGAGAGCCCGATTCTTCTATAGGTTTAGAGACACTCTCGAGATCTTAAGAATCCACCAGTTCTCCTGGAACACTTTGAGAGAACTATAAATCCAGCTACATTGCAAACTGCTGTACAACTGTAACAAAGAAGACAAACCCTCGGATCGCTCTTGCTCCCGCTATTCCTATCATAAGAGTGGCTAAGTATCGGGCAGCTTTGGTTACTTTTCTATTTTGTTAGGCAGTGTCTTGGTATTTGCAGAGTTACGATTTTGTGTTCGAGTCAATAACTGCTGACTCCTCTCCCCGTGGTTCGCCTCTCTCCCATGGTGAATGCCTTTCGCGGCTTTTTGTCACAGCGGGGTGAGCAGTATTCTTGTGGCACTTCTGCTCCTGCATGGAGTAGCCATTTGGCCTACTAACCCTCAAGCGTTACAATCAGAACATCAAACACCTGCGTTATCGCCTTTATGATGGGAATTACATAGAATAGACCTTGTTCATAGGTACATTCTTGCAAGGTTTTGCAATCGTTCAGTTCAAAGAAACTGGGCCTTGCCCTTAGATAAGTTAAACAAACTAATAAAAATATGGCAACTCGCATAATCAATTTAAACCCTCAGGCACCCTGGTATGATATCCGCATCCGGCTCATTTATAATTGCGAAGAATTTCTTGTCGAACATTTGCCACTTTGACAGTATCTATCTATCTATCTATCTATCTATCTATCTATCTATCTATCTATCTATCTATCTATCTATCTATCTATCTATCTATCTATCCATCCATCCATCCATCTATCTATCTATCTATCTATCTATCTAGCCGCCTACGTCATGTTGCTCTTATGATCGTATCGTTAACTTGGTATCTACGAGAATTGGCATAGTATTGAAAGAGGGTATGACGATCATAAATAATTGGTCATGACATGCGTGTCGTGTAGTTCATGAAACAGCCGCCTAAAATGACAATGAACACTCAAAGAAATATTAACGCTCAAAAAACACTGAAATGGGTTCAGACGTTTATACTAAGTGAAGGAAACACTAAAGGATGGTGGTAGAAGTCAGTCATGAGCATGACTGAGCAAAAATGACAATGACTCAGCGAAAAAAAGAGTAACATATAAAAACCAATGGAATGGGTTCGGACTTACATGGGCACTAAGTGAAGGAGCACTAAAGGATAATGGCAGAAGTCAGTCATGAGCATGACTGAGCGAAAATGACAATGACTCAGCGAAAAAAGATTAACACTCAAAAACCACTGGAATGGGTTAGGAAGTGGGCACTTAGTGAAGAAAACACTAAATGATTATTGCAGAAGTCATAGTCGTGAATGAGGATGACTCTGCAAAAATGACAATGACTCAGCGAAAAAACATTAACACTCAGAAACCGCTGAAATGTGTTTTGACGTGGGTGTTAATTATTTTTCGCTGTCATTGTCATTTTTGCTCAGTCATGCTCATGACTATGACTTATACCACCCTCCTTTAGTGTTTCCTTCACTTACACCCGTATTCAGAAACGCATCTAAAGTTGAAGCCCATGCTTGACTTAGATGACGCCTGTCGTGAACGCGCCGGAGCAAACGCAATGAGCATGGTGAGCACGTTCACGCCAGGCGTCACTTAGATGAAGTCAAGCATAGGCTTCAACTTAAGATGCGTTTCTGAATACGGGGGTTAGTGAAGGAAACACTAAAGGATAGTGGTAGAAGTCATAGTCATGAGCATGGGTGAGCAAGAATGACAATGACAGCGAAAAAATATTAACACTCAAAAACCACGGAAATGGGTTCGGACGTGGGTACTAAGTGAAGGAAACACTAAAAGGTGATAGTAGAAGTCACAGTCATGAGCATGACTTAGCAAAAATGACAATGACTCAGCGAAAAAAGATTAACACACAAAAACCACTGAAATGGGTTTTGACGTGGCTACTAAACGAATGAAGCACTAAAGGATGGTGGTAGAAGTCATAGTCATGACAATGCCTCAGCAAAAATGACGATCACTCAGAAAAAGGATTAACACTCAACAACTAATGGAATGGGTTGGGATGTGTTACTAAGTGTTACTAAGCGAAGGAAAGGTCTAAAGGTGTTAGGTCGCCTGAGGACTCATGCCATGAATATCATGAGATGTGTGTCATGTAGGTCATGAAACAACCGCCTACGTCTTGGCGCTCTCATGGTCGTTTCGTTAACTGGGTAGGCTCCCGCACACTGCTTCGCATAACAAGGATTCCCACAGGGCCTGGGATCTGCCGGTTTTTTTAAGGAAAGAAACGTCAGTTCCACTTGGCTAAGAACTTACCATCTGGTTAACAATTGGCTACATAACTTACAAAACAGTATTTGATGCTTACATAACTGCACCCAAGCTTACTAACAAGAATTACTTCTATGGATACTGACAAGTAAAGTTGAAGTACTTTGTAGAATCATCAACTCATCATCTAGTGATCAGATTATTTGGGATCGCTTCTCGGGTACCTGTATACCTCGCGACCAATACGCTACAGTTGAAAAAAAAAGTGAAAAACAACAATGGAAGTGTTCTTGTTTTGTCCACACGTTTTGCAACACGTGAAGAAATTTTTTTTTGCCCACCACGCGTGAATATGACTATCTGCAAATGCCACTTATTACTGTGCAAATGTGTGGTGTTCTAAAACCAAATAATTCTCTGAGTGATAATTCCTCTCCCGGTCATGGCTCAGCTGATAAAACAAAAATTTTAGAAAATAATAGTGCTTTTAGTTAATTATACCTTGAAAGCTTTTTCAGCAATCTCTAGATACATCCACACTGCTTAACAAATATACAATCGGGAGGGTGGTTAATCGAGTAATTAGAAGTCGCCTACTAATTATAGTTTCGTTTCTATATCTAGTACCTGTTGTAAACTTCAGGACCATATAATTTTTGTTGCCTTGCCAATTTCCTTGAGTCTAATTCATTATTCATTCCAGCACAGCATAGCTTTCGAAAAAAAGAGCATTTTTATGCAAAACGCAGCTATAATCTTTCGCTCATAAGTTACATCGAATCTTGGATCGTTAGGTTCCACCAACTGTGTTCTCTGAGAATTTTCGATCGAGTTTGATAACGTTTTCCACAAACTTGTGTTGCTGAACCTAAGTAAACAAAATTTCGATTTTAACCTCCTCACGTGGATTCCGCGTTTTCTGTTAATCTCTCTTAATTTGTAAGAGCTTATGAATGCAGTTCCTTCAGTAATATTCATTCTGGAGTACCGGAAGGTTCGTTTCTGGGCCCTCTTGTATTTCTCATTTGTATTAATGACCGTCTGGCTAGAGCATCCTCTGACATATATTTGGTCGCTGCACTTTGTCAGAGACCGTTGTTATTTCGAGAAATAACCGATGAAGCCGATGTTAACGAACTGCAACTTCACCTAGAATCGATAGCTAAACGGTGTAACCACTCATTATTGGAACTAAATATTAACACGTTTAAAGTACTACATCTGTCTCGAGTTGCTCACCACCAATCCGTTTACACGAAAATAGCATTCCTCTATAGACAGTCATTTCATACAAATATTTGGGTATCCATATGACCGAAAACCGTTCATGGTCAATTCACACCGAGTATGCCATTAACAACGTAAACCACAGGTTTAGTTATCTGCGTCGTAGCTTTTCTAGCGCGCCTTTTGTTCTAAAATGCCAGTTGTATGAAAATTTGATACTGCCTAAATTAAATTATCTCACACTTGTGTGGGATGCCGGACAAGATAATCGAATCTCTTCTCAACTCTGCTTCATCGTTCCTAGTTATTGCAGAACTTCGAGCATTACATCAATGAAATCTTATATTGGCCTTTCTTTGCTGTCTTTCCACCGTAGCATTGCATGTTTCCTACTTTTCCACAGGCTTTACTATCATCATAAATTGCATGTACAACTCTCTACAACACTGTATTATTTACACCACCGTTTTAACCAATAGTATCATAAAGTTTGAAGAGAGAAAGAATAAAATTAGTCGAGAAGAAACAGGTCAACCTAGACGCAGTAAGGGCAAAAGCGGACAAATTGAGGCTGGTGCTTTCAAACAAATATGCAGCTTTAGAACAGGAAGAAGGCAACATAGAGGTAATGAATGAAACCGTAACTAGGCTGATCTCAGAAGCAGCAATTTAAGTGGGAGGTAAGGCACCAAGGCAACCAGTACGTAAGCTCTCCCAAGTAACAAAATAAAGAAATGACAAAGCATCAAAGTATCAAACTCAAGAGATCAGATAGAATTCGTTGAACTGTCCAAATTGATCAACAAGAAGAGGAGGAGGAACAAACTTTTATTTAAACCAGCAGTTTAGTTGGCTGGACCTAGGCCTCCCACATGGGGACATCGGGGTCTTGCCTCTTCGCAGCTTCGCAGGCTTGCTGGGTAGCCCAAAGTTGGTCGTCGAGTTGGGAGCTGCGCAAGGCGGCGTGCCATCTCGACGAGAGGGTCACGGTATTATTTGTCGGATATTGGTTTTTACATTCCCCTAGCATGTGGGGAAGCGATGCTGCCTCAGTCTTACAGATCTTGCAAATGTTACTAGGGTAGGTGGCCGGGTAGATCCTGTGGTAACGTGTTAGTGAGGGGTACGTGTTTGTCTGTAACAGGCGAAGGGTGGTTGCCTGTGCTCTGTTTAGCTTGTGATGAGCGATGCGGAAGGTTCTTCTGTTGAGATAGAATGATTTCGTGAGGTCGTTGTAGCTGGTGAGGCGATCGCGTTCTGCGGGTGCACCTGCGCTGTCTCCGGGACGGTTGACAAGGCCTCGTGCTACGGAGTGAGCGACCTCGTTGAGGTTGGTGAGGTGCGGATGTACGTCGCCAGCGTGCGCTGGGAACCAGACGAGAGTGATTTGCTTCTCAAGTGAGTGAGGGGCTTGGTTTAGGATGCGTAGCGCTTGTTTTGAAATAAGACCTTTGATGTAATTGCTGATTGCCGTGCGGGAATCGCTCACGATGGTATGGCAGTCCGGATCAAGGGTGGCCAGGGCAACAAGAAGAAAGTAAGGGATATTCGAAATTATAACGTGGAAAAGATGGAGGGAGCAGTAAAATATAGACGCAGCATGAAATCAGTGAGAAGAAAACTTCGCATAGGACAAGGCAAGATGCATGCACTGAAAGATAAGCAGGGTAATATCATCAGCAATTTCGATGACCTAGTAGAAGCAGCGGAATAATTCTGTACTGACCTGTACAGTTCCCAGAGCAGCCAAGCTACGTTCATTCGAAGTAGTGATGAACAAGATACAGAAGCTCCTTGTATAACTAGCGATGGAATTAGAAGGCCCTTGCCGCGATGAAGTTAGAAGAGCTATGGTCAGGGGAAAAACTCCTGCAGAAGATGGAATAACCGTCGATTTAATAAAATGTGGAGGAGATATGCTTGAAAAGCTTGCGGCCCTTTATACGCAATGCCTCACGACTTCGAGTGTACCAGAGAGCTGGAACAACGCCAACATTATACTAATGCATAAGAAGAGAGATGTTAAAGAATTGAAGAATTATAGGCCCATTAGCTTGCTTTCAGTATTGTATAAAACTTCACCAAGATAATTTCCAATGGAATCAGGGTAACACTTGACTTCAGCCAACCAAGAGAATTGGCTGGCTTCAGGAAGGGATATTCTACTATAGATCACATAAATGTCAACAATCAGGTAATTGAGAAATTTGGGGAGCACAATCAACCTCTTTATACGGCTTTCATTCATAATGAAAATGCATTTGATTCAGTAGAGTCACCAGCAGTCATAGGGCATTGCGTAATCAAGGAGTTCAGGAGGTATACATGAAAATCTTGGAAAATATCTTCAAAGATTCCATAGCTGCCTTGGTTCCCCACAAGAAAAGTAGAAAGTTACCTATCAAGAAAGGGGTCAGGCAAGGAGACAATCTCTCCAATGGCATTCAGTGCATGCTTGGCTTAGGATCGAGTGAGGATCAACGGCGAATATCTCAGCAACCTTCGGTTTGTAGATGACATTGTTGTATTCAGCAACAATGGGGACGAATTACAACAAATTATTCAGGACCTTAACCCCGAAAGTGTAAGAGTGGGGTTGAAGATTATTATGCAGAAGACAAAGATAACGTTCAATAGCCTGACAAGGTAACAGGAATTCAGGATCGCAAGTCAGCCTCTAAAAGCTGTAAAGGAGTACGTTTATGTAGGTCAATTACTCACAAGGTACCCTGATCATGAGAAGGAAGTTTACAGAAGAATAAAATTGGGTTGAAGTGCATACGGCACGCATTGCCAAAGCCTGACTGGTAGGTTACCACTGTCGTTGATAAGAAAAGTGTGCAATCATTGCATTCTGCCGGTGCTAACATATGAGGCAGAAACTTGGAGGTTAACAAAGAAGCTCCAGAACAAGCTAAGGACCGCACAAAGAGCGATGGAACGAAAAATCTTAGGACTAACGTTAAGAACAGGAAGATAGCGGTGTGGATGAGAGAACAAACGGGGATAGCCGATATTCTAGTTGACATTAAGCGGAAGAAATGGACCTGGGCAGGCTATGTAATGCGTAGGATGGATAACCGGTGGACCATTAGGGCTACAGAATGGATACCAAGAGAAGGTAAGCGCAGTCGAGGTCGGCAGAAAAGCAGATGGGATGATGAAGTTAGGAAATTTGCAGGCGCATGTTGGAATACGCTAGTGCAAGACAGGGGTAATTGGAGATCGCAGGGAGAGAGAGGCCTTCGTCCTGCAGTGGACATAAAGTAGGCTGATGATGATGATGATTAAACCACATGTTACAGGGGAGTTCGCCCTTGCTTGCGCATGTCGACCTGCCGTTGTTGTGTAAAAAATACTACATCGGAGGTGGAGATAAGCTGGCACAGATAGGCGGGCACGAACGAACGCTGTATAGAATGCCAAAATGTGTGCGTCGTTTTGCGGGATTATAAATTCAGTACTATATTTAAACACCCATGGCATTCTGTCACCACGTTTGAAAATTGCAAGAACATAAGGGACAGCGTTTAGAGGTTTCATCTTATTTTACAAAGTCTATTCTTCTTGTTAGATGTAAAACAAAGTGAAGCTTGCTCTTGATCTATAAGTTTTAATAGAAGAAAGGGCTGACGTTTTGAAAACTAAGTACAATATCATTTTGCACGAGAAGAAAAAAGTAAGCACAATAGATGCGGAAAAGCCATACACCTTAAGCAACACAATTAAAATACGAGGCGGAGCACTCTAACAATGCACACGAGCCATGCTGGAGACAAACAGTCAAGTCGTAAGCTGCTATTCGCATACGTAGAGCTATAGCCTCGTATAACTAAGAACAAAAAAGTATGTATGCGCATCGTGTTGGCTACAATCCGGTACATACAATGTCCAAAGAAACTACTAGGCTGACCATGGCTGCACTGCGACCTGCAGGTCGCCGTGTAGCACTGTCGTCTGCGCGCTGTGTTCTGCACGCTGGACTTCAAAACTGGGCCTCAAAATGAGGGTGACGTAGCGTCCACCTCCGCAAAGACTAAAGGTTTCTGAAAGCGATTACCACAGTGCATGGAAGCAGCGTAATTTTTCTCCAGGATGAGTGCCTGTATGTAAGAGGGAAGGGGTTTCGTTGGTCTGGAATATTCTTTTTTTTTTTTTGGGGGGGGGGGTGTCGGGATCCTCGGGGGGGGGGTGTTGGAGGGGTGTGTGTAAATTACTGCTCCTTAGGTTAGAACCGGGCGACGCAGCTTATAAGCTGCGGAACAAAAAAAAACAATATGCGCTTAAGTTCTATCATGGGTGGGACGTATGTCGGATCAATCAAACTGAGAATCAACCAACTAGCCCAACTTGGTGCACTAATGGGAATAACCCTGATGTCCAATTGATTATTGCTCACTCCTCTCAATATACCCATGACAGGGGTACCCTTCGTATTCATATGCTCAATATGCCACCGTCAGATATTCTTTTCGTCACAACACGTCCAAAATACTTTGTCATTTTTATTCACGAAATACCAGCTTGATGTACCGACAACAGTATCTACACTTGATCTATATTTAAAAGTAAAACAACCTTCTTATCTACATTGCGCCGAATAACCTATAGCCTTCCTTCTAAAAAATATGTGTTCCTGCAAGTACTCATATAATCACTGAATTTCCACCGCGGACGCAGAAAAAGCCGTACCAACGGCAGAAACATATATGCTTACAATCTGAGGAGACGGAATCTAAGTGAGTGCACTAATAACAAATGTTGGAAATAACTTGACGCTTTTAGGATCCTACACGTCCGCCTGACCATCCCAGAGTAAGCGCAACTTTTAACATACTAAACGCAGCTGTTCCACATGAGCTCAGAAGTGCACGCAATAAAGTATTAGGGCAAACCGAGGTCAGGCTTTACTTTTAAAAAAATAACGTGTGTGACACTATTGCACGTGTTGTCCCACTCTGTGGTACTTTCTATGGCAGTCTACATAATCTTAGACTATACTATGCACTGTTAGCATGACATTTATGCAGACCTTCTGCTCCATAATGTTAGACTTGGCTATTCGCAACTCAAATGAACTGCAGGGGGCGCTGCGAAAACTGGCCGCAGTCTGGCTACACTGTGCAACATGGCGGATATACGGAGGTCCCCGCGTTAATGTACCCGCGTCGCCGCAGCCGCGGTAGTTTGATGTACAGTACACTGTAGTTTAGTGATTTTCGTGCAGTGTGATGCCGGTTTGTGCTGTTTTGTGGAAGGAAAGCGAGTAGCTTACGCCGACCAAATCATTTTAGCCCATCTGAGAGAGGCACAGTGGGTAATGAGGCTGAAGTGGTCGCACGGTGTGTGCAACATCTGGCGTGACAGCGGACCGGCACGAGATTGTGATGAAAATCACCGATGTATTCTTGAACCCATTGGTCGTGGAACCGAAGTACTCGTGCACTGTTGGATGGTCGGTAAAGTACAAGCACGTTTCTGCTGCTTTGATTCACTGTTAAGGCGCGGATAGGTAGTCCGGTGTTTCAAGCGTGCGAGAGAGCGGCCGGTGCAGTTGGATACGTCACGCTGGCCTCGCCAGGATTGCTGAAATCTTACAACCTGCTCAGTTTGGTACGTTTAACATGGCCCGCAGCAGCGCACCGATCAGCTGTTGCCGCTGTGCATGCGGATAAATGCGCAGCCGGCGCCCACTTTCTCATTGTTGTTGCCTTAACACATTTTCGTTCGGGGAAGGCGCAAACTCTGCACGCTCTTTTCAGTCCAGAGAGCGAGCGAACCTAAAATCAAGCTTTGCACTTTATCGCGAGTATGCACTACGAATTTGTGACGAACCTTTCTCGCTACTTTTGCGTTGCTGTTATCTATTTTACATTGAAGATTTGCGCAACGTGACTGCTGCTTCGCTTACCTGTAGTTATTCCAGTAGTTGGCGCATTGTTTTTCTCGTACAGAACAATACGATAAATAAGAAACCGATAGATCTGCTTACTACAATAAAAACACATTTGCGCACCATGTACATGTATGGCTTGTGCTGCGTGGCCTGACCATGACTGGTTACTCCCCGCTGTCTACGAACATGTCGCTTATGGCTGCGGCGTAAACTAATGAAATAAAAGAAATGTTTCTGTGTAAATTAATGTTAACTAAGCTACTGCATTATGAGTCTCATTAATTTTCTATGTTATTCTATAATTTACGTATCCTGCACTTTAAGTGGTCAAAACTGTGTTCGCCTCTGAACTGCCAATTTCCTTGAGACACTGCTAAGAGATACAATTGCTTTGATAATTACGCATTTTCAAATGAGCGTCTACTAATTTGCATTAGTTACACGGGTAGCGTGTCCAGGTCTCAAGGAAGGCGTACCGCTATGGCACCCAATCGTTATTTTGCATGCTGGCGCGTACATGTTGTGCTTACATAGAACGATTTACCGACGTTACCCGGGAGTACCTGAAACTCCGATGTACAGATTTTCGCTGAGGTACCATACTCGGTAGTTCCACGTTCTACGCCGCATGTATCCGATATAACAGTTTTAATGAAGGAAAGCTTGAGTACCGCGGCGACATTTGCATCATAAACTGCATTACCACGCCGGCTGTCACATGAAACTGCATGTTGCAGCACGCATACGCTGAACGTTATCACGATGGCAATAACAACCTCAACGCAAGCTTCCTGAAGTTCACTGTAGCGCTTTACTGCAAATAGTACAAGCAACAGGATCGCGTTCGCTTCACACAAACAAACCGACCCTCGCCTGAAAACAAAAAAAAAAAACTTTCTCGAGCAAGATGTTCAGAACACAACTATTGCCGTCGTCGCAGCTTTGCTGTAATCAGATTCGCAATCCATGTCGCTCTTCGGCGCCGCAAAACTGCAAAACGCAGCACAATTCTACGGCCGTGCGGAGTTTCGTTGATGGTGGCTCGCACCCTATCGCAGTGCGAAAGCTACGGACGGAGCGTCTGCTCCGACGCTCCGACCTCCGTACGAGGTTTCCGGCGCTCGCCGCTAGGTGTCGCATGAATTGCTGGAGTCGCGATTAGTGGATGGGACGCGTCTGACAGAGCTGAACCAGCGAAAGTTCGATGTCGCACTGGTAATTTGTATACCCATAAGCCCGTTGCCACACCAAAGGACTGTCTGCGTGAGAAACGCCTTTTATTCATAACGTGCTCTATTTTAACCCCTATGCAGAAGCAGGACAATTTATTACTCAATGGCGAGGGATCCACCGCAAAGGCAGCACTTCTGATCCTGCAGAGAACTTCCAGGTAGAATCGCTCTCGCTACAGCACCACAGTGAAAACTAGACTTACAGCCTCAGGATATACGAACAAAGCGTCAGCAACTGCGACATCGTAAAAGACGAGATGTATGTGGGCCTACTATAAATACCAAAGTGCCAAATTCCGACCTTCAGAGGCAAAAAAGTATCTGTGAGTGTGGAAGTACACATTTCGTGACAGCAATAACTCCTGCCACGTCGATCCTCTCAAGCTTATCAGATGGACCCAAGAACGAGGTCAACACCACGAGCTATATAGGCTTGATGCAGGCCAGGTGCAGAGGATGAAAAGCACTCAGGGCTCCAAAGGTCGAGACCCGCCGTGGTTGCTTAGCGGCTATGGTTTTCGGCTGCTATGCACGAGGTCCCGGGATCAAACCCGGGCCACTCCGGCCGCATTTATATGGGGGCGAAATGCTAAAACACCTGTGTACTTAATTTAGGTGCACGTAGAAGAACCCCTGGTGGTCAAAGTTATTCTGGAGTCCCGAACTACGGCGTGCCTCATAATCATATCGCGGTTTTGGCACGTAAAATCCTATAATTTTTTTCCCAGAGGTCGAGCACATTAAACTATTATTCATGCAAGCCTGGTTCGGCAATTCGCTTACAATCCCACCTTGGCTGAACTGGTGGCGTACATAATATCGATGCGAAAGCACCAAATGGCCCATTGAGGAAAAAAGCCTGCGTCTGTAGCATCGAAAAGGCACCTAAATTACCATTGGCTGCGACGCCACGTCACGAGGGCACCTCGTCACGAGGGGGCCTTGAGGGAGCAGGTGTTGCTTGAGGGGAGAGGGCAGCTCCGCGATGCCACGTCACTTTCGCTCTCGGCAACCTGTGTTTAACCGCGCGTATCACTGTCCGCTCAAGCTCCCGCCTGCGTTCTAACTTCGCCTGGGTAATCGCTATAAAGAAATTAATTTATAAAAATGAAATAAATTTGAAAGGAAAAACGTTGGCGGTAGTGAATTTAGAACCTATAACCCCGCGCTTAGAAGCCGAGTGTCTTACCCACTAGGCTAAACGAGCGCCTCCTAGGCAGCAGGTCTGTGCACTTTGCTTTATAAAATCATGCAACTTCATTCTAAGAACTATGCCGGGGAAAACGGGAGTAACTGGACAGTTAGTCCTTAAAAGGGCGCTTTCGTCCCTCAGGAGACTAACTGCAGGAGTGCGCGTGCCGTGCGTAAATTTCGGAGAGTGTTTATAGTCTCTGGTCTGAAAGAGAGCAACGGGAGGACGAACGACAACGGTTACTCCCCATGCACTCTGCTGTTTTCGTGAGTGTCGGGGTGTGATGCGGCGAAAACTGCATTGTCTTTAAACCATGAATAGTTCGAAGTTCGTGCACTGCCTATTGAATATGCAAATCCGTACTTAACCTCTTCGTGCGGAAATTGCGTGAAATTTAAAAGATTGAAGGCGAAGAGCCATGGCAATTCGTGTACACACCATAAGCTAACGATAAACAATAAACGCGCCAGTCATTGATGGACTGCCAGATTTTAAACGCCAATAGTACCTAAGTTCCTTCCGTTCCAAAGAGATTATAAACTTGACTGAAGCTCAAGTGGGGCACGCTAAGCGGCAGAGAAGTTGATCTTCTATTTCGTCTTGCGTGCCCCGTTTGCGCTCGCTGCACGTACATCACGTAATATCTCAGTTTAAATCATCCTAAGTATAATCGGGCAGCTTTCGTTTTGGCAGTCGCTTATAGTTGCATGCACACGCAACGTTAGAATCACCCCGCATAGCATACACAAAATGCAGACTCTCTTATGTATTGCCGCACTTGCGTTCATATGCTTAACCTTGTCTCAGTATCCGCTCTCATCAACTGAGCCGCCGTGGTTTACATGCAGGCGTTTTGCCAGTTAAGACTTGGCTTTCTGATAAGGGATTCTTCGTTCCGTGGGGTGACCACTGTTTCTTGTGCCGGAAACCTGAAACGATTGAACACGTGTTCCTGGAATGCTGGGATGGTGTGTTCTTCTCGGATGTCCTGCAAAGGACCTTAAAGAAGGATTTCCCTTTGGATGCACAGGGAATAAGGTACCTAATGGTTGATAACGAGGATGGTTTTCCATATGATATTACTGTGTTAATGGCTCTGTATAAGATTTGGACGTCACGCATGGCTGTTCGCCATGCAGACGTTGATGCTCGCCCTGCAATAGAGTACTTTCGCGAGTCTCTCATTTCATTTCTCGAAATGAAAAAGTGAAAAAGTGTGTACCCGATTGGGTGCCCCGTATGGAAGGCTTTTTACACATGAAACAGTTCTAAAATTATGAATTTGTCACTACGTGGTTGACTGTTCTACCAACGCAATAAAGAAAAAAAAAAGAGCCGCCGTGGTGAAGTGGTTAGAGTACCTGACTTGGGAGCGTGAGGACGTGAGGTCGAACCCTAGTTGTAGGCGCGTTTTTTTTCAGCTCGGTCATTTTTTATTAGCGCATAAATGGCTCATCGGAAAGAATGACCGTTACTCCCTTGAGGAGCATCGGAAAAGAGAAACTGTTAGTCCTCGAAGGACTAGTCGCATGAGGATTAACAGTTCATCCCCTAAGGAAGGATTCCCCCAAGGAAGGAATGGTTATGGCAAATCGGTTCCTCCCCTAAAGGAGTAACCTCAATACCCCATTTCCTCCTTTTAGGGTAGGGGCGCCCCTACCCTTTTCTTCTTAGAGTGTTGGATCGGAATTTCTATTGCCAAGCATGGCCTGACAAAAGCGGTGACGCCAAAATCACCGCTGCTTACTCAGGAGTGTCCGTATTATTGCGATAGCAATTATATGAACACTTCAAGCGGATTTCTGCCGTCGGCGTCGCGGTCGTCGTCGCTGTCGCCGTGAGGTTCTGTATAAAGTCCAAGGGCCATCAAGTCGTCGCCTCGCGCCGTATGCGCGAGTGAAAGCGCGCGGGGGACGCGCGCTATCACGGAGAGTGAACGCACGGTGGAAAGCAAACGCGAATTCCATCGCGCGAAAGGCCATGGGGGTATGGGAGGGAGGGAAGCGGGGAGACGCTGTGCTGCGGCGCCAAATGCGTATCTTGCAACCGGGCGCAAGGGGAACTGGCCACTCAATCTCCCACGCGAAAGGAGCTAAGCGGGAAGGCAGTGCGGGAGGGAGGGGGGAAGCTTCTACTCTGCCAACAACTTCGCTTGTACTTTGCCCGGCTGTGGCGCTCGCCCGCACCGTCTCTTAAAAGCGATCTCCACACTGCTATGACCTTTGTATGCGCTGTGCATTCGCCGCTCAGTTTCCGTTGAAGCGATAGACCGCACGAACCTTCGCTCGCTGCGGCGGCTGCGCTAGCTGCCAGCGTTTTGACAGTGATTGTCTGCGGTCATTGGGTGTGATCTATTCGTGTTTACTTGTGCGCGCTGACACCACGCTTGTTAATTCAGTTAGTAAGCGAGCGTGTCCAAGTTTATGCAGCCGATAAAACTACTATCCCTACTCCGAATAGCTCTCTACTAATTTGATATCGCGACATTTTTTTAGATTCCATGGCAGTCCAGCCAGGTAGCGTGTCGTCCCGGCTTGAAGCGCACCGGCCTTGTGCTATCTAGGAGGCGTTGGTCCAGCTTTTCAACGCACTCGCTTGCCCGTCAAGAGTTCACAACTCGAAGGACCGCACAGCGGCGTTCAATTGGGCTTCATTGCTTGCACATTAAAAACTCATAAGTGCTCAGGTGCCTAGAAATTCTTAAAGCAAAGCTTTATGGCTAGGCGAAATCACCTGTGTACAGAAAACGATCATCATCAGCATTGGCTCAAGCGTCGTCGTCTTCTTCCACAGCTGGCTCGTTGGCGCCCCTCGGGTAGGGCTCGTGCCCGTGCTCGGCACGCGCTCATGCCACTGCTTCCGCGTTCGTCCTCATCGTCTTCTACAACTGGTTCCGTGGCCGCTCATCATTCCAGTGTAGAATTTCGCGTCTCTTCTGTAGTCGTAATGGGGAGGCCTCGCTTACGGTGGTATGAGCAGTTGCTTAGGGGGTATGAGCCATTCATTGTCTTACCCGTAAGGGACAGATTTGATTCTGAAGCAATTTAATATCGACGAATCGGAAGCGGCAATGGCGGGCGAATGCTGCTAACCACGCCACCGAGGAAACTCGAGACAGTGACGTCAGTGACGTCGTTCTCTCCGTCGCAGCCGAATGTGTGCGAAACCTCATAATTGAGAAATACTTTAATGAACCCTCGGTGTTGACCTAGTGATAAACACCAGGGCCGCATGGTTCCGCTCCCTTGGTTAATCATCTTCACGGAGTGGAAGGGCTGATGAATTTTTATTTGTTTACTTATTTTCAGACAATCAGGCCCAGGTGCACTTTAGAAGGAAGTGGTATATTATGGTACAAAGTAAAAACAAATGCAGTGATAAAGAACAAGAAAAAAAAAGCTGCATGAGTCAGCAGCAGACATGCAACACTTCCTAGCTATGCAATGTTAGCTAAATTTTACGAAGACCGTTATCATTAACAGTCAGAATATAAATGAGAGCGTGGTTCCAATCTACACACGTGCGAGGCAAGAAAGTCTGGAAAAAAAAAGCTTTGCATAACATATATCAGTACTAACTTTATGATGATCATCATCATCAGCCTGGATTTGTAGCACTGTAGGACGAAGGCCTCACCATGTGATCTCCAATTACCCCTGTCTTGCGCTAGCTGATTCCAACTTGTGCCTGCAACCCCCCCCCCCTCGCCCTCTGGTAACACCCTCCCCCCCCAAAAAAAAACAAAAATAAAACTTGAATTTCTGGATAAACCCGTGAATTTAACGAGAAAGGCGTCGCCTGTGCCTGGGTTTACCACCGTTTCTAGCAAGTGCTGTAATGCACCTGGAAGCAGGTTTACATTTATTCGAGATGAGTGTTCAACTTAATATATCAGCCGTTTCAAGAATATACCGATTATTATTTGAGGTGGTCACTGTAAATGTTTATTTCTAAGCGGGCTCTATCTGTTTCGTGCTCAGTGGCTTCGTTTTCATAGACCGCTGGTGCTTTTTGCGTGCTCGATACTGGATCCGTTAGGTCTGCCTATTTATGATGTCATAGCCGCAACAATCAGAACAATATTATTACAAATCACATAACATTTTATCTTCCACAACAATGCGAAACAAATTGCTTGGGTCACTTGGTGAACCTTCAAAATAAGGTTGTAATAATTACCGACGCTTCTCAGTGTGAAAAAAAATTGACAAAGTAGGAATCTTCTCGTTGTACTGCAATCGGATCGGTTCTTTGTTCAGCTGCCCGATTCAGTTCTGTAATTTCATTGTCCTTGTGCAACTTCGCTGACTGTGTCACGTAATTACCGTATTTTAAAACCCTACTATGTTCGTCCCCCTCATCTCCGTCTCCAAAGGTTTCTGTGGAAGGTGGAATCAAAGGTGTACTTCACACGTAAGTAGCTTATCCTTTCATTGAACCTTTTCTTGCAGGGCCACTAGTGCCATCTACATTTGCGGTGTAAGAGAACCAGAGCTGCTATAACGCTAACTGTAAGGCTTATTAATGCAGCCAGGTTACGAATGCGTATTCTTTTAAGGACAGAATTTAGTATGACATCATCATCTGAATGTCAGCTCGCACGGTTCGCTTGGAGCAGAAAAATCTCTAAAGCTCTGCAGGTGTAGGTGACGTTGCCGAGATTAGGGTGTTTTGTCCCATTACTATATTTTTATATTCACAGATCTGGTTTGGCACTCACTACGCTATCTGGGTTCTCTACGAAATTTCTGACAGTTGATAACATTTTCTTAATTGACTTGTTTTACAGGGAAGCTCTTAAAGCAACCAGAAGCATTCATAAACATTATATGCCAGTGCTGTATGTTGGGAATTTTGGTACTGTAACGTAAACACCATTTTTAGCGCCAGCAGATGAGGACAGAGGGAAGACGTGGAAAACACAATGCGCTAACTTCAACAAATATATTCACAAAAAAAATTCGTCGGCCCTTCCACTCCGTGAAGATGGTTAACCAGCGAAGCTGAAACGTGCGGCCCCGGTGTTTATCACTGGGTTAATGCGGAATGTTCATTAAGGCATTGTCCAATTACGAGGGTACACACACGCTCGGCTGTGACGGAGAGAACGACGTCGCTTGCGGTATGCCCGCAATCCGCCGTTGTCGCTTGCGTTCGATGTCTCGAGTTTGCTCGGCGGCGTGGTTAGCAGCATTCGCCCGGCATTGCCGCTTGCGATTCTTCAAAATTAAATTGCTCTCCGTTACGAAAGACAATTAATGGCTCATACCTCCTTAAGGAATGGCGTAACCGCGGCCTTCCCATTACGCTGACAGAAGAGCAGTGAAATTCTACGCTGGAATGATGAGCGGCAACGCAGCCAGCTGTGGAAGAAGATGACGACGAACGCGGGAGCAGTGGCACGAGCACGAGCGCAACCCGAAGAGCGCCAATGAGACAGCTGCGGAAGAAGACGACGACGCTCGAGCCAATGCGGATGATGATAATTTTCTGTACATAGGCGATTTCGCCTAGCCATATAAAGATTCGCTTTAAAAACACATTTGTACACCATGCACAGTTGCGTCACACCTGATAAATGCATAAAACTGAGCTTTTCAAAAAGGCCGTTTCTTTATGTAATAGTCAATAGACGCTGTGCTTACACAGTATTCACCACTCCGATTGCTAGCCTATGCGGTAATAACTTCGCGCACATGTGTCTGGCCAGAACCACACAACCACCAAATAGCTATGCTTCAGATTTTAGCTATGCTCTCTTAAGCGGTCAATAAAGCGCCTTTGTGCCTGTCCTATGTACGTACTTCTTACCACAGGATAGCGGCAAATTGTACAACACTGCCTTTTCGCAATGCACGAAAAGATTTCGAAGTCTCTTGGAACACACAATCGCCGATTTCCAGCGCGGTTCTGTCAACCAACACACTCTGCTAAGATTTTCTGGAGCTCAAAAAACAACTTCCGTTTTAATGCAACGAGCAATTTTTTAAAGGCAGTGTGCCGTCCTATGTAGGCAGGGCACAACCGATACCTTTCGTTTGTTTTGCGTCTGTCCATTTGCTGCGTCCCAGGTGCTATTTTCTGCGTGACATCGTTTCAACAAACCCTCTGCTGCAGAAACGTGCAAGGACTTCAGAAACGCTGCTGTGAACAACCGTTCTGTCTGGTTCTTAAGGCTTGTGTTTAACAATAAAGCTTACTTCAACAATGAAGAGTTGAAGTTAGCGCATTGTGTTTCCAGGTATTCCTTCCGTCCTCGTCTAGTAGCGGGAAAAATGTATTCCGAGGTATATGCCAGTTTTCACAACATTCTGATAAACTACATTATTGACGAAGTTAATAGCGGCTAGGGGCACTAAGCAGGCAAATTTGGGGTCATATAAACATAGCTAATCTTTTGTCCATGGTCGTTTAGGGGCGTTATCAGAAGTGCTTAAAAGGTTTAACCATATACCTAGAAGTACCGTAAATTGCAGAAATAAAATATTTTCAAAAATAAGGGCTGCTTTGTATGAAACGTGTACTAAAGGTTTAAAGTGTATACCGTATATAATTATGTGCCTTGATAATAAACACCGAATACTGGTCTTCACCCAATTTCGATGCCTTAAACGAGGCATTTAACTGCTTTTCCTCGGGATCCTCAGTGAAATAGGCGAGGCACATTGTTTATATTTCGTTAGAGGAAGAAACATGTTGTGAGTGACGAAGGTTGTATGCTTCACAAAAGGAGGGTAATTAGAGCCTTTGTATTAAGTTCATTATGTAATCGTTTCACAGTGTCATACCGTCGATATCCGCACTGTTTCTCGGAGTCCTAGCATAACTGCGCAAGACACAACCTTCAAATTCAGTGACAATAAAGGATTTTTTTTACGTTTAATATTCGGCGAAACATTCAAATTACAAGTCTAATTAGAATCGTTGCAAATAACTACTGAACACGGTTTTTTTTAATCTTTTCGCATCTTCATACATCACAAGGGGTTTGTAGTTGGTTTCTCCAATGTCCTCGGCGAAATAAACGGGGCAACTTCTTTATACTTTGGGAAGGTGAGGAGCACGCTATGAGTAATGAGCTGAAAATATTTGAAGTGAGTGTACGACTTTTGAAAAAAAATTACGTCTGGAAGTGCTCCGCAGCGTTATCCGTGTATTTTACGAGCGGCGCAATGTTGAGCACGCTGCCCCTGGCCTCACTACAATTTAAGCCATGCTCATATTTAACGAATACTATAACGAACTATAGCGAATTTCTGTGCAAAGCCCGATGCATGTGAAGTAAGCCTTTGTGAAAAATTTGATTAGAAGTTCTCGAAAGCTTAATATGGTTATTTTACGCTGACTTTCTATATGTTCCAAGAAAAATGTATGTTACACAAACTTCGTGTTTGGCGGAAACAATTAGGCACAGGTTGTGTGTTGTGCGTAGGCGAAACTCGAAGGTTTTGGGATAATTACAGCCTGTGCAATTAAGTACGTATTTAGCCGCTCTTACGCGTACATAATTCAGTTTTACGAGCGGCGTGAGATGTTGCATGCAGCCTTGGTATAACTATAAATGCCACCAAACTCACATTTAGTTAATACGGTGGCACCTCTATGGCAAATATCTCCGCGATTAGTTCAATTTACGAAGATCAAACACTGCCTTCGCATAGAAAAGTCTTGTTCAATTGTCTCAAGGAGCCATACTGCGTTATGCCGGAGTCCTTAAGTAACTGTACAAGGTACCGACTTCAAATTCAATAAACGTAAACACGGTGTCAACTTTGGTGTTTCAAAACTTGCACGTTCCTGCCTTAGTTGACGTCTTGCATATAATTACTGAATCTCGTTATTTTGCAATTTTCGTGCGTCAAGAGGAGTAATTTGGCGATGTTTTTTTCCTGTGTCCTCAGTGAACAAAGCAACACACCTTGTCTACATTTAGAGAAAATAAGGAGCATGGCGTGGGCCGCTTGCAGGTAAATATCAGTGTGTGGGTTAATTGCGGTTTTTCAATATAATGCACATGCATGTGCCCCAGAGTGCTAGGAGTGTATTTTTGGAAGAGCGTAACATTGAGCACGCTGCGCTGGCATAACTACAAACACCACCAAAATCAAATGAACAAAGATGGTGCTGCTCGCTAAAGAAAACATGCGTGCGAAGTGGAATGTCTGTGGTTCAAATGCAGCGTTCGCGAGAAATTGTTTCAGCCAGTGTAAGAATGTGTCCCACCGCTGTTATCAGCTACATTTATCAATGTCGCGAAAAAACGCTGCGTTACAAAAACATTATATTAAATAGAAATGGGGCCATCTTCAGTGCATACGGTTGTGAAATGTTAAAGCATTTGAGTCAATTACGAGCGTTACAAATATTTATTGAACCATTTTGTTTATCTTCCTGTTTTTTCTACGTGTTATATCAGCTTCTCCGAGTAATCTCGGTGAAATAAGGAAGCTTCTTGTTTATGCTCGACGAATGTAAGGGTCAGATAACGGGCGATGCATCGGCAAAATTAGAAGTGTGTGGGTAATCGTCTTTTTTTTGTAATACACTACACATGTGGGCACTCTGGAGTGTTATCGATGTGTCTTGCGAGCAGTGCAGAATTTAGCTAGTTGTCCTGGCAGAACGGTAAACGCCATCGAGACTAAATTTAACGAAAATAAGGGGTACGATAGTGCAAATCTCTGTGAGAATTTTAATGCGTGTGCCATACAGCCGTTTTCAGCAATGCTTGGCAATGTCCCGAGATTTATGTTGTGCGGAATTGGGGTTCATGTTAAGTGCACTGTGTGTCGAAAATTTAGTGTTCCTGGCCTGAATAGCGAGTGAGTACTGAACCCTCGCTTTTTCTTCGATTTTTTACGTCGTTTGGGGTTCGTTGGTTTCCGTGGTGGCCTCGGTGAACTAAACCAGCCACCGTGTTTACACATTTTTTAAAGTTACAGGCCGGTTATGGGTTGTGTGTTGGTGAGGTTGAAAATGTGCAGGCTAGTTGCGGCATTAGCAGTAAATTATGTGTGCAAGCAATCCGGAGCATTGCCATTGTTTTTTGGAAACAACCAGAATTCATCCCGCTGGCGTAACTGTGAACGCCACCGACATCAAGTTTAGCGTAAAAATAAAGGTGCAGCGGGGGGGGGGGGGTGAAACGTCGACCCTATGGCCAATGATCTGGCCAAGTAAAATGCGTATGAATGAATTACTGTCGTTGTTAAAAAATTCCTTAGGAAGTGCTGGAAATTGTTATATGCGGCCAAGGTTTCCAACAGGCCAGTCATATACAGGGAACATTTCAAAGTACGAGATTTAATTACAGGCTAATAAAATCTCGTATTGAAACTACAAAAATAAACAGCTTCACTGGAAAATGGCCTGTGATTCCTCAGGGACGCACACGTCTGCTGCAGTTTGTCTTCCCTGTGGAGGATGACATTTGAAATTTTTCGAATTCCGCCTGGCGACTTCCGCCTGGCGACTTCTGCCTCGACTTCCGCCTTTTTACTGGTCCTGTGCTGTTGTCATTTGGAGAGCATCAGTGGTGCGGCACATCAACATGATTGTGTGCATTACTATGTGAAATGTTGATTTGTAGCTACCGCAGTAGCCCCGGGGCTATTGTGTGGCGCTGCTGATTTTGAAGCCTCGGACACAATCCCGGCCCCCGCGGCTGCTTACAGATGCATGGGGGCCGAACGCAAACCTGTTCGTGTACCGTGCATTGGGAGGACGTTGCTGTTGTTTCTTATCAAGCATGCGGCTCCTACCCACTATGGTGGATTGGCCAAGAAATGGATGGAATGTAACGATTTATAATTAAGAATGAATTTCAGATTATCTATGGACTGATCTGTTAAATTAACTGTTAAAATAACACCAGTAAAGTCAGAACGAAGGAATAATCCTTAATTTAAAAGTACACTTGAAGGTAAAGATATAATTTTAACAGGGCATTCGGTTCGATTCTATAAGAAATGTTTGCACAGCGGAGAAAACGCCCCTCTGGTTGAATCGCGTAGTGGCAGCCCCAATGGAAAGAATAACAGCTTCTGTTAAGTCCAGGCTAAGTCTTCGAATAGGTACTTTCAATATACTTTTTCCCGCCATAGTAAAGCGGCGACAACATATAAAGAAGTGATCGATTGCGTATTCTTCATTAAAAACGAGCAGAGAGGGAAGGTCACCAAACACGACCTGTGTAAACAGAAGTTCAAGGAGCGAATGCGGCAACGTAATTACGGGAGGGAACCCCCATGCATCTTCGTGCTACAGGAGGACGTTAAAGAACGCCAGGTCAGACAGACAGACAGACAAAGAACTTTATTCACAAGGTCCTGAGAAGCCCTGCCCTAGGGCAGAGCTGCGGGCCGCTCCCACGTGGGAGCAGGTAGGCCGAGCCTAACCGCCGCATCGTGGGCTCTCTGGACAGCCCAAGTTTGTCGTGAAAGTTCTCAGCTCTGGATGGCAGAGCTCCATTCTTCTTCCGTGATGCGATTGGGTCCTTGTAACGAGGGGCATCGCCAGAGCATGTGTTCTAGATTGCTAACAGTCGCACAGTCGGGTCAAGTAGAGCTAAAAGTCTCTGGACTGATCCAATGAAAAAGGGCCAGGTTGCGATAGGAATTAGTCTGAAGCATGCGTAAAGTGGACGACAGAGGTCTAGCCAGTTTTCCATGAGGGGGAGAATAAGTCCTCCTACCCAGGTTATAGTGCTTAGTGATTTCGTTGAAAGTAGCGAGAGTTTCCCGAAACTCGAGAAGCCCGGCCTCTGAGCTCGCCCTTGCTCCTGCCGGTGGGTTAGTGCGCGTGCTTGAGAGTCGGCGATGTCATTGACATTGGGCAAGGAGTCAAGCTGGGGGTCGAGGTGCGCCAGAAACCACGTGATGGTGTGCGTAGGGATTATCTTGTTCTTGAAAATCTTGTGAGCCTCCTCGGCAATGGACATTGAAGCGAAAGCCCTGACCGCCGATCTCGAGTCAGTGAAGATTTGTGTTTTGCCGTTATCTAGGAGTGCGATAGCAATTCAGACCTGCTCCACTCTGGATGGAGTTGAGCACTTCAGAGAAGGTGCATTCCCTATGTGTCCGTTGTGATCAACGATGGCAGTGGCGAAGTTAGACGACTATCCATATTGGGCTGCGTCAACAAAAATGCCGAGTAGGAATCGTCTTTGATACTCTTGAGGAGGGCGAAGGCTCTTGCCCCGCGTCTGCCTACGTTGTTTTGAGGATGTACATTACGGGGAAACGGTGCGACTCGTATATTATTCCTTTGATCTTCTGAGACTTGATATTTCAGTTCATCCATGAGTATAGGGTTGATCCTAAGAAGCGCCAGGATCTTCTTTGCAGCCGGGGTGCAGGATAGACGGGCCAGTTGAGCCGACTCCTGGGCATCGATTATCTCGTCTAATGTGTTGTGCAGTCCTAGTTGCACAAGGAGGTCCGTGCTCGCCCGTAATGGAATGCCTAGTACTCTTTTGATACTCTTTCTGATGAGCGTGTTCAGATTTTTCTTATCGGAGTTATACGAACTGTGCATGGCTGCCACGTAAAATATCTGACTCACGAGGAAGGCGTGGAATAACCTGAGAAGGTTGTCTTCCTGAAGGCCTCCACGCCTATCAAGACTCTGTTGATGAGCCTGACCATGTTATCGGTCTGGCTGTGAGCATGTTGAGCGTCGTATTGTTACTGCCATTGGATTCGATGAATATGACCAGGACCCGAATGGTGTCTACTCTGGGGATGTTACAGCCGCTTTTATTGTACAGTTTTATGTCTATTTCAGACAACGGTTTCCAGCCTCTAGGCTTTGGGACCTCTCCTGACTGGCCTGCAGAGGAGGAGCTCAGACTTGCTCGGGGAGCATCTAAGCCCCGTACTTTCCAGGTGCATCTCTGTTTGATCTACAGCCTCATGCATGCCTAATTCACCATCTCCTTCGCTTCTTCCGGTGCACCAGATTGTGATGCCATCGGCGTAGAGCGTGTGATTGATCCCTTATATGTTGGAGAGCCTTTCCGATAGTTTATTCATGGCAATGTTGAAAAGCAGTAGTGAGAGTACCGCTCCTTGTGGCGTGCGTCTGGGGCCCAACTGAAATTGTCAGACTGGAGGTCGCCAATTTTGAGCGTGGCCTTGCGATCCCTGAGGAACGAGCTTATATATCTGTGTAAGGCTTCTCCCAAATTGAGCTCTGAGATGGAGTTCAGAATGTGCGCATGGAAGATATTGTCAAACGCCTTTTCCAGATCTAGGCCTAAGATGCCTCATATATCTTGTGGTGGTGTCAATGATTTGACACTTGATGAGCTTGATCACGTCCTGCGTTGACAGGGGGCCGGACAAAAGCCGATCATGTTTTTGGGGAACAATCCTTGTTTCTCGATGTGCTTGGAGATGCAGTTGTATATGACATGTTCCGCCACCACCCCCACGCACGAAATGAGTGAAACGGGTCTGAGTTTTGCGAGACTCGGGGGTCTTCCAGGCTTTGGGATGAGGATGACCAAGGCCATTTTCCAGGACTCCGAGACAACCACTCGTTCCCATGTTCCATTGATCTCCTCCGTCAACCGTCCTATGGAGCCGTCGTCCAGGTTTCTGAGGGCCCAGTTGGAGATGTCATCAGGACCAGGGGCTGACCTGCCATTTAGGTTCTGGAGGGCTTCCCTTACTTCGCATGACTTGAAGGGGTCATCTAGCTCAGAGCAAGATGAGCCTTTGTAGGGCGGATAGTCTTCGTCACTCGAGCTGCCCAGTGGCAGGTACTTGCGAGCGAGTCTTTAGAGTAGGGTCTCTACTGTCTCTGATTGTGATGCCTCGGGGAGAAACTTCGCTATCACTTGTCTTTCGATTCGACTTGGTATTGGTGCCATCGAGAAGATGCCTGAGTATGTTCCATTTAGCTCCAACTCTCATCTGACCATCTACTGAATTGCAGACCTCATCCCACTGTTGTCTGCTCAGGATTTGGCAGTGATCTTCTATAGTTTTGTTGAGCTTTCTATAGTTTTTCGGAGCCTTCTGTTGAGTTTCTGCCCTTTTCGTCTGTTTAACAGCGACTTTTTGGCTTCCAGAAGATGAGCGAGGCGGCTATCCATCCTGTCCACATCCAGTACAGTCTGGACTTTGTCGCCGCCCTGATATCATCTTTTAACTGTTAAGCCAACTGATCTTTACTAGACTAAGCACTGAGTCCTGCATTTGTGCTCGCTCCGCCATAATCTTGCGAAAGGCGTCCCAGTCTCTAATAATGAACTCTTTGAGGTTCCCGCTTCTCACGTTCATGCAGGTGGCCAGGATATTATGATCGCTGCCCAGGTCCACGTGGAGGTTGGACCAAGAGGCGTACTCTACATTCCGGATGAAAAAGAGGTCAGGCGTGGTATCCCTAGAGCAGGAGTTGCTGATCCTGGTTGGAAAACCGGATCTGTTGTAAGTGGGAGGTTATTATTGACTGTGGCTTGTCATAGGTCAATGCCCTTGCGGTTAGCTTGTGACCCACAAGCTTGATGGGGAGCGTTGAAGTCTCCGGCCACCAAGAGTGGTAATGTCTTCGCCTTGCTAACTGCCCTGTTGATGATTGCTGCAAATCTTTGCCTGAGGTCTTTGGGTGTACTGTATATAAGTATAAATACACTGGTCTTGAACTGTCCGCTGGGGATGATTTCCATGAGCGAGTGTTCAACCTTATTGGATTCAAGATTGAGATCGTGGACTATGAACGTACATTTGTTCGTGACTAACGTGCTGATGCCCCTTTTCCCATCTCCATACCGGGTATGCGGTTTATAGCCCGGTAGGGTGACCGTGTCCGTGAGCGTTTCTTGTACTTCTTGTAGTTCCACTGCCAGACATTATTTGCCCTGTGATGTGCCGCCATGTTGGTACGTAGTAGTTGGCTTGTCTTATAAAATGCTGTGGAGTGCAGCCGCTGCCGAGCTTTCAGTGTCGGTAGTAGTCAGTCTGTCCATATGCGTGATTGGAGCCGTTGCCGAAACCTGGCGCTACAGATTATCGCATCTGACCCCTAGTGCTCTGACCGCCTCCGCGAGTTTGTCGACTACAATTTGAACTTTTTCGATGAATTCGTCAATTTTATCTATCGTCTTTTCCAATTTATGAGCACCGGCGATCTTGTCTAAGGCATAAACCGCCAACGCCCTCTTCTTTGGTAGACCATTGGCAGTCAGTTTCACTACTGGGATTTTCATGGGAGATTCTGCCGCTACTGGGATCTCCATGGGAGTTTCTGCCGCAGGGCCTGAGTGGGTTGAACCGTTTCTCGCTTGCTTGCAGTCATTTCATCTGTGTCTGGCTGCTCAATCAAACGATATTATTTTCAATTTTATTAACAGTCGCTTCAAAATCCTTTTTAATAATTCCCATTGCCTGCACCTCCACATTTGTTGCCTGTCACCTTTAATAAGAATCGCAGGAAGTTATTGCAGGAAGCAATTAACTTGTATGAAGTACCAGATGCGCTGGCGCTCCGTCTGATTTTCGCTAACAAAGCGTAGTCGTCAGCGTAAAATTATCATGCTGTCCTTGCCGTCGCCATACCATCGTCGAAATTGTCATTCTACCATCGTTGTTGGCAGACTTAATCACTGAACGGCAGACTTATTCACAAAACATATATTTTGCTGAGGGCTCAATTGAACTCAGACTCACCAGAATCAGACTCAGGCAGACTCACTCAGGTTCACGGAATTACGGACAAAGGCACGTTAAGGAAATCATGGGCTTAGACTCCATTAATTGTCACATATTTGCTTATTAACTCACTAAATCATTAAATGCTCACTGATTCAGTGTAAGAACAGAGCACGCTTATAGTGAAAGTCGCACTCCCGTTTAATTACACTAAATGCCACGCACTAAAAAGCGTATTCGTGTGCTTGCACTGAAATGTACTCTTTTGCGCTCATAATCTCGTGCTCTCACAATAAGCGGCGTTCACTGATAGTGAAAACGTACGTTCATGCTTAATGGCACTGATTCCTGTTCCCACTCATTATTGTCAGGACTGAGTCACGCTCACCTACAGGTATGCGTACTTTCTCACATTTACACCTACCTACTCTTACTAAACATGAAAACGCGCCATCATCTTAGTGCATTTAAGTGCGCGTGAGTCTGAGTGAGTCTGAATAAGCGTGACCGGGTGTGACCTTACTGAGACCATGTAAATTATAGCTTTTCCGACTCTAGGGCTCTCCGTCATAGAGTTTGTTTGTGAAACTGAATCTACGGGATGCCGAATGAATCCTTGTCTGTGTGTTCATGAGTGGCGTCAGTTGGATCTAGTAAGCTTGAGTGAGGACATCAGGTTGCACTTTCAGTTCGTAAAACACGTTCGGCGCAGTGAACTTTGTCCTCGGCTTCCCGTGATGCTGGTGTAGGCCGGCATCCCAGTCTGACTCGCTCGCAAAGTATATTTATGTTTACAGCTCACTCGAATTCAGACTCACCGAAATTGCACTGAGCCGGGGGCGCCCGAACCAGAAATATGTTCAGCCGTGCTCACGCAGACTTACGGCTGAGTCTCAGTCTAAGTGAGTTGACTCATTAGTAAGTTTGCCGGCCTAAGGAACTTGGCAAAACCGCCTTCGCTGCAGCGACACCATCATCTTCGTACCCACGTTATCGTGGGTACGAAGTCCGCATCACGCCGTTGTTGACACCGTCGTGCCGCTATCTTGGCCTCTCACTTCTCTCTTCTTATTTGTGAAAGTGTCATGAATTCGTCTTGCCGCAACTGATTTGGTCCTCGTTGTCATAGTGCCGTGGCTGGTACATTGCCTCTGACTTCTCTTTCTTATTTGTGAAAGTGTCATGAATATACAAGGCATTGAGCTTCATCGGCCCGTTTTTTTTTTTGTAGTCCACAATGGGTGCCGTATTAAGAAAAAACATGTGCAGTCGCAGACAAAGTATGTACGTAGAACACGCCCACACCGAAACCAGTTAATTTCACTACGAACGATGCGGGCAACTTCGAAATGACAAAGGCCAACTAAATTTCCTCACTCGAGAACTGTATTGAATATTTAACTTCCTAGACGTGCCCGCTGAATTCGACGAAGTGCAGCGTTTTCTATATAGGACTATAGAGGATAGGTCCATAAATTTTGGTCCTTGACGGTACTCCCGCTTCCCTGAAAATATGCTATAGCGAACTCAAGAACTGTGCAGTGCGTCAGTCAGTGGCTGCTTGAGAAATTTTAGGAAACAACGCAGCGTGACAGAGGCACCTCACCACTTCTTTCTTTCGAGCGCTGCCATGGCGCAAACCATGAGATTTTCACGGTTGTTGACCATTGCATGCAGCCAACAAGCATGTCAGAGGTATTGCGTTGTCACTCAAGAGCGTCTTTAATCCAACCGACTCCCCGCACGAAAAACATATATTCAAAAGCAGAAAAGCGTACACTCTTTCCCATGTCGTCGCACGATGTGGTCGGAAGCGGTCGTTTGACATGATATAAAGGCTGGCTGCGGCGGACAAGCTCCCAGTGCGTAACACCGACTACGTCTCCATTGTTCGGACTGTATCTTACACAACAAGTGGAAGCTGCACACGCCGTAAAGGTGCCTAGGGAAAATGGAAATGTTCTCAAAGGTAAAATTATCGCACAGTGTTTTTCCGATGAACGTCTGGGTGGTTCTTCAATTCCGCGCAAGTCGCATAACTGATAAAGCTGCGCAACACAAATTTTAAGAGCTTAGGTATATAATATATCTCAAGCAAAATATGTTGCATATTATTTTACAGAGTTTCAGACGTTGCTATGCAAACGACATAATGAAGTTTAATCAAACGATACCGACCCATTACCTGGAATAAATTCACGTTCTTTGCTTTTTTAATGCGGAAGATCTTATCATGCATGGTCTGCAGGTTTTCAGTATGGTTACGCTGAACGTTATTGACATCTCAAGCTTGACCCTTAATTTACAGACGATTTTTGCGCAGGACTACATGTCGGGGAGTACATTTTTCTGAGTGGCTTTTAAACATGTGCTTTGAATTCTATTAATATGTGTTTATGAGGTGGTTTTATTCCTAAACACCAAGATGTCTCAGGGTTTTGCTAGATTCAGCGCCCGATGTGACTATCTAGAAACTATGTCTATGACTATCTATGTCATCATCATCATCAGCCTATATTTATGCCCACTGCAGGACTATCTACCTCAACAATGCTTTATTTTCCTTCCCTGCAGGTGAAACTGCTCGTGCTTTGCTTTGTCGCAAAGGTATCTACGCTGCATCACCACCAGTCCGCACCTGGATACCAGGGTTCCGGCTACAGTGGTTACGGTGGCTATAATGCTCCTGCAGCAGGCACGCCTAACCAAGGATACGCTGATTACTCATCCGTAAGTAATGATTGCGCTGGTATTCTGCGGAATTGAGCTTTCTTTGTTGATGTACCTATAAAATTACGCGCTCGCAATACTACTTGTTATCAGCACTACTGTTTTTACTGAAGTTGGGAAAGTAGCTGTTGTACTCTTAAGCACTACCTATCGCCCACTGTATGGATGAGAAACGTGAAATCACTCCATCGATCGTTCTTTGCACAAAATTTGCTGAATGAGCTTCAAACAGAAAATCAGATTGAAATGCGGAATACGTAGTGCCCACGCCTGTATAATATTTGTTCAGATATTTACCCACCATGTTGACCTGCATTCTTCAGCATGTAATTTAATGCAATTTTCTTTTTCTTACCACGCTCAAGGTCGAATAGCTACGATGAATTCGATAAGAAGCAATCTTTTTAGTGTCGCTATGCGGCCCCGACAATTACAGAATGCATACGTGACGTTCACAGTACTCAAAGCCGCAAATCGTGTTGTGTTGCAGCCAACATGAGGATACGATATTCCATTAAGCGCATCATCCCGTGAATTCAATACACTATCTCTGTGACCGTCGAAACACTATATGTTGCGCATTTCTTCACTGGCCGGTGTTCTGCGTTTATAATTAGTCAGTACTATTTATTACCCTGTAGCTAACTGAATTGCCTTTGAGGCACGCATCAGGCACGTCCGTTAAGCTCCACTTATAAAGCTGCAACATTTCGGCAGGTGTTGTGATTTTCTCTTTATTCCCTTTTTCGATACAGCCACCGCAGCCGTACAGCTTTGGCTACGACACGGCTGACGAGTTTGGCAACCGGCAGTTCCGCAGCGAACAAGGTGACGCAAATAACGTAAAGACTGGCTCGTACGGTTACACGGACGTCAACGGTCTCTACCGGCGCGTCAGCTACGTCGCCGATGCCAATGGCTTCCGCGCCACTGTAGACACCAACGAACCGGGCACCGCGCCGGGAGCCAGCGCCGACGTTGTGTTCAACGCCGCGCCCGTTGTGCCGCCCGTTCCTGCTGGGACGGCAACACCTGCTGCGTACGGCGCCAGGGCAGCCCCTGGTTACAACAACGCATTGAGCGGATATGGTGGATACGGATACGACCCTTACGGCCGCGGAGCTGGAGCCGGCTATGGTGGCTACGGACGCTTCGGCTACGGCCCTAGTGGAGATCCTGTGGGTGGTTATGCCAACGGTGGAGGCACTCCTTCCGGCTACGGTGCCGCCGGCTATGCGGTGGGCCAGTACGGTCCAGGTGGCTATGGCAGATTAGCCGCTGGTCACCATGGCTTGCGCCGTCGTAGATAAAAGGCGCATCCGATGTCTGTGAAGACTTGAATGGGTAACGGGTGCTGCAGACCAAGAGACCATCGTGTGAGTTCTCGGTCTTCAAGGTGAGATACCTGGGGCGCGTTAATAAAATTATTTCAAATTTTTTTGCTGTTTGACGTCTTGTGAAAGTTCTACGAAGGGTATAACGATGCTCGCGATATCTTTAGTTTCTTTAGTTTTCTGAGGGCGGAGGGAGGGGCGGGGAGGGGGTATGAGGATCCTTTGCCGAGCTGCAGTGTCTAAGAGAGGGCATAAATGCTTGCGAAAACGTAATAGTTTTGCATGTTACCGTAATCGATACTGTCAGATTCTGCTGCCCAATTCGAATTTGTGGTTTCACCGGTCTTTCCATAGAAAAAATTGCGTGGGTCACTCGGCATACGGTTGCGAACAGTTTGCAATGATGAACGTTATGTGCGCGCTAGTGTGTTCGATAACTTTTGCGCACCATTATTCCTCTTCGCTAACGCACGCCATTACATGTTCTAGCATGTATGTTGGCGTGAAAATTTGCTACACGACTTTCACACCCCTGTATTACGGCCCTCATTCTAACCCGCCTTTCTTTCATTCTTCTCTGAAGCGCACCTTTTTTCCGTAGCTGCCTAAATCGGACGTTTCCTATAGGTACAAGATGTCGGGTTTAATATCTGCGTCGTACTGCTGGTAGAGTTCTGAAATTGCTCTCATCTGTAAGGGATCGGAGAAGAAGCCTTTCAATATCTAATTCTGTACGATCAATATGTACGACCATATTATGTACAATACGGACGTCCAAATTATTAGCGTTCTCGCGCGATATAGGAAAAAATGCTGGGGGTTGTACGTACTTGCACGTTTGGAGCAGCCCTCTCGCTATGGTTTCCCTCTGTGGAGCATTACACATTCTCTCTGACAATCTGTATATCTAGCCTATCGAAGGACGCGCCTTGTCTCCTGGTACACTTCGCCGCAGAAGCGGATAAGGCCCAATGTTAAGTGGAAGTGTCATCATATGCAATTAAGCATTTGTTCACTTGACTGATCACATCCTAGAGGGACACCCAGGGCGTCAACAGACAATGAACTGCTTCTAGTAAGTCCAAAGGGACGTTGAATTACGACTAGCATTTATTCGTAAGTCGCGCAATAATAATGTTAAACATCAGACCACCACGAAACAAGTCTCACCTCCATCATTGCACGATCGGCGATAAACAGTATGTGACAGAAACGCTGTCATTTGTCTTCCTCGCTCCTCTACCAACAGGTACAAAAAAAGAGCAAAAGATGTTGCCCCCTTCTTTAGCACATTAAATACTTGTGTCTTCGTCGAAAGAGCCTGCAAAATGGACGCTAAAGCAGAATGTTATAGATTTTATTTGAAATTTCGGGAGTTTTGCTGGGTGTATTGTTCTGCCTTTCTAAAAAGAAGAGCGAGAGAGAAAGATCACGCTTAAGTCACGCTGTCGGATAAGGTTTCTTAGGACGTCTCCCTGTAGGGATGTCTTTACAAACTTACGAGGTAATTACTGACGCCACGAGAGCGCTTCTGTTGGTGCGCGAATGTTGCGGAAACGAGAGAATTGTTATCGTATAACAACAAATGAGGCTCATTTCTGCCCCGCCATGAAACGACCACCACAATGCACCGTGCATTGCGGGTAGCTAGGTACACCCGCACAGCACCATATATTGTGCCCATAAGTGTGCATTGTTCTAAACATGAAGGAAGAAAAGGGTAGGAGGAGAGCATTACGTCCCGCAGCCAGCCTTGGCAAGCGAGCGCTCTGAGAAGTCATCCCTTTGCACAGTGGTGACCCCACACGTGACTCTTGCGTCGAGATCACGGAGCAAGATTCGAGATTTGCTGAGACGTGTGGCTCCCAGTAGCTATTCCAGTAGTTCTTATTTGGTGCGCGCGTGTTCGGCTGTGCTGCCGTGGCTCTGCTTGCAGACCGGGAACACAAAACCAACCGCCAGTTTGACGTGCGCTCACGTGTTTGGCCACCACATTCGGCTGCGATCGCGTTGCACAATGCTCCCTCCTATATTTTCCCTTCCTCCATGGTTCTAAGCACGCATACTTTTAGGTATATCATATGCGACAGGCATTGCTGTTGATTCCGAAACTATGTATTTTTCTTAGAATCCTGCACTGTTCCCCAATGTGTGTGGACGAAGAAGTGGACAGGGGATCAAGTGACCCGTTCAGGCGTGGACATGTATTCTGGGAGATTTATCCTTATCTAACATACGATTAAAAGCGCAGCTTATGTCTTCAGCGATGGGTAACGACTGCGGCTGCATAGTTTACAGGTCAGCAAAACAGTAATACACCAAACGTCTTGATCCCACACATAATCACGGACTGCGCTTAGCAGCTGGTGCGTACAGGACCTCACCAGTAGAAAGCCTATATGTTTACAGAGAGCGCACCGACTGCTGATTGCCTTCCTGCGAGACACGGGGCTCATCGACATCTGGTGACACAGCCCTGATCTCAACTTATATGAGGCTCAGGCGGAACAATCGCCAGCTACGTGTGCGATGCTAACCTCGCCTGCCTGCAACATTACTCTGAAGTTTCTTTCTCTCCTCGTTTGTTCTTTTATAGCACAGTGTGCTCCAAGCCGGCGTGACCAGCTTACTTGGTTTGGAAACATTTCTCCAGCTAACGCCGTCATCGTTTCTCCTCTTCCATCAGAGATGGGACGCCATAGACGTTTGCACTTGGAGATATGACTTTATGTACACAATATATACATCGACAGCTATTTACAGTGAGTCTGACGAAAAGCTCGACATAGCCGATAGTGCATCACACCGCTCGTACGTCCAGCCTCTTCGTTTACACTGGAGCCGAACACTGGAGTCGTACGTCCAGCCTCTTCGCAGAGCCGAAAGTGCAGAGCACCTTCCCTGCGTCCGGAACACTCGTGAGTGGTCGGGAGCCCGGTTTTAACCCTTCGGTTGCTCCTCCCAAATACCGTCACGGCAAATCACAGCCCCACTGGGCTTTCGCTCATTTGTCACTACTTCTCTCACTCTCTCCCTGCATTTCTCAGAACATTCCGAGAGATAGAGGAAGAGAAAGAAAACAACAAACAAGAAATAAACAAATAACCCACAAACAATTCCACTCTGCGACATGCTAAAATATACCGGCGTTTCCCCCAAGAACCCTGTCGGTGAAAGAAACATCCGAGTCGCCCCGTTCTCGTTCCTTAATTGGAAGTCACACACTGCATGCAGTAAAGGGCACCGCACTGAAGCACGCACATCGATGCACAATGCCATCCTGCGCGTGATCCGTCTCCGGCGGGCCCATTCAACTGTCATGACAAAGACGGACTGCGCCTCCGGGGCCAGCCCGTCGCTCAAGAGACCGCCCGTCGGGTTACGCGATCCATCCGGCTCTGAAATGGCTTCTTTGCAACCGAGGCACGCCTATTAACACCCTAATGATTTTTTTTTGCAGATGGTCCGTCTTAGGAAGCGAGCGAGAGAGCAGCCGTTCGCGCTTCCGTTTGCGCTTGTCGACCAAACAGCTCCCAACGCCGCCCCCTCCCCCGCGTATTCAGACCGCGCGTGCACCATTTTACGATTCATTGGGCTGGGGACACGGGTTCCCTGCGGCCGAAGAACGCCTCCCGACCCACTAACAAAGACCCTCGGCTGGTTTTGCATTCTGTGAGGCTCGCAATGGCGACCTTCCACGTTTCTGGGGCTAAATTACTTTTGAGGGCCTCCCGCGTTTTTCAACATCCTTTGCAATCGCCATTACCACCACCAGCCACCTTAGCGATGGGTAAGGAATTTATTTTATTGTCGGTAGGAAGACTAGCCAGCAGCAGAATTCACCTGTATGGTACAGAACAGTCGTCTCCAAAGTACGCCCTGTGGGTCGGATCCGGCCCGCAGAGATCTTTCGACCGGCCCCGCAAGCGGTCATGTGCCCAATGCAAAACGTCCTAAGACGTGCCGAAGACTGTGACTGCGTACAGCTTGTATTCAGGCAAATGAAAATCTGCCAGAATTGATGCGGGGACAAAGATGAAGATGTCTGGAGATAAAAAAGGCCTCGTAGGGCAAATGGTAACAGCTGCTGAAGTTGGAGCATGTTACAAAGCCGATGTTTCTGCAATGCATGATCCACGAGCAAGATAATCTGCTGGAAATACGTGGACATGTCCCGTGTCATGAAACGTTTTGTTTCAATTGCCAATGTTATGCGGTCACACGGGCTTGATCCCCGTCAGGTTCGAAAACTTCTAAAGGCGGCAAAATTTGAGTTCGCATACCCGACGTATTACACGGCAGTTTAATGGCTGAGCTGCGGGAAAGTTTCGCCTCCTTTCTTTAACCTTAGGGAAGGAAAACAAGCTCATTCCACAAAAAGATCGCGCCCGTGAGAAAAAGCACACGGACCACATGGTCGCTGAAAAAACTGAATTTCTTCGTAATTAACAAGCATAAACTGGAATTTATGAGTGCACTGAAAAGTTCGCAATGTCGAATTGGGACTACAGTCCTGAATTTCAATTTGCCTCCACAGACAGATGAAAAAATCGGCTTTATCGCGCAACACCTGGTCCGTACACTTTTGCTCCTCGTGCACCTGTACATGTACAGGTGCACGAGGTGTCCCTCTGCATGCAGCAATTCGTACACATCTTATGCATGTGGTTCGTTAAGTCGATGCAAAAGGCCAATTTCCAGAGCCGCTCGTAACTGGACAGTATAGTGGCTCACGGCGCTCACATAAAAGGCTTCAGCTCTAAATTCCAGTTTTTTTTTTCGAAGCACAATGCGAAATCAAAATAAAGGCATTTCCGCTGCTGCAGCGCGCACGCGCTTTCTCCTCTAGTGCGTCTGTGGTTGTGCATGGCTGTATGCACGGCTTAGCTTGAGCGCATGCGCAGCATGCGTGCCTAATCTTCGAGGTAATCTCTGGCGGCTTCTTAGTCTGGGCGAGCCGAGATATGTGGCGGCTTCGTATGCGTTGTCCTCCCGCGCACCTTGTACGTCCAACTTCCGGAGACGTGTCGAAGTGAGAGGCAGCACAAAGCTTCCCTCTAAGCTCTTCAACCCGCCAGCACTGCGAGAGCGAGTGTTCGCGGTCATCGAGTGAAATCTGTTTATATTTGGTTGTGCGAGCTTTCTTGTGTTCCATGTATGACTGTGTCTGACGGTGCGTGCGTGCATCATGGTCGTTAATTTAATTAGTAAGCGAATGTTTAATACCTCATTTATAATGCCGATAACACCACGAACCTAATTCACGTAGTTGCCTAATATTTCTTAGTGCTATCAATGCTTCGCCTCTCGGGCTAAATTTCGACTTCTTTTCATGCAGCTGCTTCTGCATATGTTGCATGAGTATTCATTTCGATTGGTGTCAATCTGATAGCACAGTTCCTTAAATGAACTATTTATATAAATAGTTAATTGGTGTGAGCGGCCATTGTTCTTAGTGAACAATTTAAAGCCTTCGTTAAGTTAGGTTAAATTTTCTTCCGACCTCATGCGCACTGTGTTTTGTGTCTTGTTTCAGCGCTGTCGCACGGTGTCATTGCCTATGTTTCGTTTTGAGTCATCTTCTATTCTTATCAAATATTTTTAGGTTGAAAAGCGTTCGAGAACGCCTTTCCTTATGCTCGATATATTATGTGTCGTATCTAGACAATGGGCTAATTACGTAAACAGCAAGTTCGCACTTAAATTACTTGTACCCACCTGTCAGCGTTGTTTCCTTAATCCTACTTAAACCCCTGCGATGAAAGGCTTACTTTTTAGGGCTTGACAATTTGGTTGGTTACCTATCGAGTAACTTATCAGTGGGTCAATCCACATTAACTTTTCAGCCAGGTTATTGGGTTCCACCGTGCAAGAATATCAGCTTAGCATCCTATTCGAAAATGGTTGTGTGCACCTGAAGGCATATCTTGAAGTACCTCGTCTTCTTAAGAAGTAAGACATCCAATACGGCAATGATTATTCACCTTAAATAGCATACCGCAAACTAGAGCACTTAATTCTGCATGGCTGAGATAACAGAGAACAGAAACGAAATAGGGCGGCTTCTAAATTAGCGGTTGCTTTTAAATATTAAAATAAGCATACACTCCAGCACACATGAGTTGTCTTTTCTGGCAGCTTTTAAAATGTAAACATTGGCAAGAATAAAATGACGCACTACGTGGACCGAGAGCAAGACGAAACAACATGAGCAGTGTCTTGTGCATAATGCTAATTTATCCTTGGCAATACCACGTCAACCGGCCTACGATGCTGCACTACTGATACGTAAACACTATGTACAAAAGTCAACACGGAGTCATGGAGATGCCGGAGTTGCGGTAAATACAGACCAGTAAAATTAAGGCCCCTTTGTAAAGAATGGCGACGTTTCCCACACCTGGAACGACCTACAGATACCTGCTTGGTGCAGACAGAATGTGTGCGAACTAGCAAAAAAAAAAAGAAAGAAAAACTTGTGCTACCTGGCAATGTGAACAAGCTTTTTTGCAACCACGAATGTCTAATACTTCAAATCGATGCACTCACGGAGGCTTGGCGGTGAAAGCGTAATTATAATCCGAAAATAATAACTTCGCTCCTTTGCTGGACAGCGATCGCAAGTAATTAAAATGAGAAATTATTAAAAAAATAAAAAGTTGAATAATTGAAATAAAGGTTTTAGTAAACGCCCACTAGCGTTAGATCAGTTTATTTATTTATTTTCAATAATATTGATTCATTTATTGTCCGCCCCTCAACACTGCCACATAGTCTCTTATCCGTCTCTCTGGCCAAAAAGTTAGGAGACCCCTGGTATAGAAAATTGTGACACAGTTTTAGATGTAATGCCGCTATCCTGTAACGCTCAGCAATCGCCCTGCTAGAGCAGCACGAATCTCTTGTAGCGCCATGCTGGTTCAACGAGCCTAGACATCGAGAGAGAAGGGAGGAAGGAAATGCAGAGAGGTTAGCCAGACTTTGTCTAACTTGCTACCCTGAACGTGGGGAGGGGGATGGGGGAGTGAAAGAAAGAGAGAGAAGACACGAGTCTTAATCGTACTTTCACATGCACTAAGGCAGGTGCCCCATATCTAAAGTCGGGCACTCTAGTCTGTCGCCTTCAGGCTAGACATCAAAGAGCCTACTTTTGCATGGACCCTGGTACACGCCCACCACGGTTCATCAGTGGCTACCGGTGTTGTGCTGCTGAGAATCAGGTCGCGGGTTCGGTTCCCAACGTGGCGGCCGCATTCTGACGCGGCCAGAATGCAAGCGCGCTCGTGCACCGTGCATTGGATCAATGTTAAAGAACACCTGGTGGTCAAAATCAATACGGAGCCTTCCACAATGGGGTCTCCCATAAACAAATGTGCGGTTACAGGACGTTAAGCCCCATAATTTTATTCTCTTCACTCCTGTGCCTCTTGGCAGAAAGACGTGACCTTTGCAGAAACCTTGATACAGATTCCTAGTAGCCATCGGTTTATGTCTGTTGTTGCCAGCCTTGATACATATGGCTGCCTTCTATTCTTTTCCGTCTATTTCGCTGAGATTCTGCACCTAAAGGCTAAACATAGCGGTGACGGCAAAATTGCCGCAATTCTTGCCGATAAGCAAAATTAAACACAAATTAAAATTGTGGCAATATTATAAAATACATGTGGTGACGAAAGAAAGTGTTACTTTCTTACTTACCCAGCCGTGTATGCTTGCCTCTGTGGAACAAAACTATTTCCTTACTAAACGTTTCCTATTTTAATCATTCTATATTATATCTGCATGATTAATTAATCCTTCGTAAGTATTTTTTTCAGATATCGGATGGATTCAAAATCAGTTCTACCGTTTATCTTTTCTTTAGTTTTCATTTCTCATTGTTAGTACACGGCTAACTACCGTAACACGCATTGTTTGATATGATTTATCATTAGTTTTTATCGCATTTTTATTTATATTTTTTCTACAATTCAACACGTCTATTGGCGCATTCTCAACAGTGGGTTTATATCATTGTTTTTCCAAACAGTTCAACTCTCGTTGATAACGACTTTCATAAAGTGTTTTCTAAATCTGAAGAAACTATTAACATTACTGAAGTATTTGAAAGATTACCAACCGTAGTACAGATTCCTCTCGAAAGAATAGCGAAACATTATCCAAATGTACTACAAAGGACTCTCATTTCGTAAGCTACATAACCGTAAAAACTATGAGAAAAAGTAAAGATGCGAGCGCTAACTGCAATCTAAATACTCCAACGCAATTTGCCAAATTTCACTTGGCAGTTAGCTTTCTCGCAGTGCTACTTTTTCGCACTGCTACATTCATATTGGCTCATGTCCTTAGCTTCCCCAAGAAAATGAGCATGGAAACGATTGGAAATTACGTATGTATAGTTGGTGAGTACGTGCTCGCTCCTAATAAAGGCGAATCAGCAAGCTCATCGCCCTGATTACGCCCTTGATCTGCGCACAGCGAGTGAGAACAGACAAGTACGCAGACAAAAGCTGTTTTACAATGTTTTCTCTTTCTTTTTTTCAGACTTACCGCAGGCATTGGCCATGAGAGATTTCAACTGCGTTGATCACGGCTCAAGCATGCCGTGGAGTGAGCTTCAGATGCACGCCGCCCATCGGGTTACCCACCAGGCTCGGAACAGTCATGAGGAAGGGATCTTGCGGGACTTATGATCTGCAAAGATCCTTATGATCGGCAAGATCCCTTGATGAGCAAGGGATCTTGCCGATCATGCACCGTGGTGGGGCGGTTTTTACGAGAGACTTATCAGGTCGGTCAAACAGACGTTGAAGAAGTGCATCGGCTAGGGATACCTTACGGAGAAACAGCTACAAACAACTTTAACTGAAGTAGAAGGTGTGATGAATTCCCGGCCAATCACATATGTTTATAGCGACTGTCGAGATCTGAACCCCTCTCCTTGGCTCACTTTCTCATTGGAGAGCGAATATCTGCACTTCCCGACCTAACACGCGGCGAAATCACAGCCGATGATCGCCATATACTACCTATGTGGGAACAAAGAGAAAAAACTCGAAGAACTTTCTGGGAACATTGGTCCAAAGAATACCTCTCGGAGTGCAGAACAATGTCAAGCTCCAATTCAACAACATCGTTCAGCAGAATTAAGAAAGGCGACCTCGTCCTTCTACAAGAGCCCAGCAAGCCCCGGCAACTATGGAGCATTGTTCAACTAGCGGAGCTCCATAAAGGAAAGGATGGCAAGACAAGAACCTGTACGTTGAAACTACCGGGCGGATCTACCTTTGAACGGGTCGTTCAAGACCTGTACCCGCTGGAATCAAACCTTTTGTGAACTTCTGCGCGTGGGGCAGTTTGTTGGAACAAGCGTGGCAAAGATGAGGACGAAGCGCTCGTGCTTCGCACCACGCGCAACAGCAGCTATACCCACGGAGTCGTTTCTCGGTTTCTTGTTGATAAACCCTCTTTTCAGTGGAACGGGAGGCTTGATTTTCTTCAAGTGTTTAGCGCGTGGTCCGAAGCGCGAGCGCTTCGTCCTCTTCTTTGTCGCGCTTGTTCCAACAATATTATCCAAATGTACTACACAGGAATCTCACTTCAGAACCTACATAACCCTAAGAACTATGAAATCAAGGTAAAGATGCGAGCGCTAGATGCAACCTAAATACTGCAACGCAATTTGCCAAAACTCACTTGGCATTTAGCTTTCACGCAGTGCTACGTTGTCGCACTGCTGCATTCATATTGGTTGGTGTTTGTTTACTTCGCGAATAATATGAGCATGTAAACGATTGGAAACTATTGCTACAACTTAATGTATGTATAGTTGGCGAGTACGTGCTCTCTCCTAATAAAGGCGAATCAGCAAGCTCATCGCCCAGATTATGCCCTGATTTTCTTGATCTGCCCACAGCTAGTGAGAACAGAGAAGTGCGCAGACAAGAGATGTTTTACAAAGTTTCCTGTTCTTTCAGACTTACCACAGGCATTGGACATGAGAGATTTCAGCTGTGTTTATCACGGCTCAAGCATGCCGTGGAGTAAGCTTCAGATGCACGCCGCCCATCGGGTTACCGACCAGGCTAGGAACAGTCATGAGCAAGGGATCTTGCGATTTTTCGCAGATTTCAAGCTTGTAGTCTCTCAGAGTTTTTATCAAGGCAGTCTTAATGGTCAGCAGGCCGACTCGTTTGCCGAGACAGGTCCTCTGACCTAAGCCGAAAGGAAAGTAGGCGGCGCTGTGGCGCTTCTTCGACTCTTCCTCCGAGAATCGGTCGGGCATAAATTTCTCTGGATCCTTCCACAGCTCCGGGTCGCGATGGACGTACCACGCAGGCGCGATGATGTTCACGCTGGCAGGAATGAAGTGCCCGAGAACCGTCGTGTCTTGAATGCAACGTCGCGTCACCATGAGTGGAACAGGAGGGTAGAGGCGTAGGGCTTCGTTGACCACCATGTCCAGTCTCTCCAACTCATGTAGCTGCTCGAACGATAGTTCTTGTACACCCGGAAAGCGTTCGTCGAGTTCGTTCAAGATTTTCGTTTGTTCTTCGGGGTGCTTGGCTACCAGGTGCATTAGGAAGGCGAGTGCCGAAGCGATGGTGTCGAAGCCAGCTATAAGAAGTACAACGGCGTTGGAACTGACGTGGCGGTCTTCCAGAGTTTTAACCTTCTGGCCGGTGGCGTGACTGCCGTTCTTTGCGTTGTCCTGGGCGTCCAGCATCATCTGTATCATGTCATCGCTGCGGGGCCTATTTCCCGCACGACGCTGCTCGGTGATTTTGTCCACGTCGTCCATCATTCTCTTCATGCAGCGAGCGAAGGACGACAGTGGGTAGAACAGGAGAAAGAGCGGGCGCAGAGCGGGAAATGCGAATGAGCTCTCGAGAGCAGTTTTGTCCGTCTGTTCGAACACCTTGCGCATGCACGTGAGGAAAGGGTCCTTGCTGTCTCGTTGACAGTCAATCTGAAAGATTCACCAGTTACCCGTCATATTTCACATGCATAATATTATAGAGTAATTGTAACTTTTGGGAGAGTGCAGTTTCTTGGGTTTGCTACAGGCATATGAAAAAAAAAATATTGCAGCTCGTGTTGTGAGCTGCGAGATTTTTATAACACGAAAGCAGAGAACGTGACAGGAGGTCATTTTGTTGTTTGTTTGTTTGTTTGGGTAACACCCTATTATACGCTACCATGTTTTCCGTACACTTCTCGCACAAATGAGTACAATAAGGTGCGAATGCAAAAGGTGTTCACAAACACAAATGTTTTTACGCGTTGTCTCGATTGCCTGGCGTTGGCGATGACACAGAACTAGCTACGAAAAGGAATATTAGCATGAGCGTGTGTCGGTGTCGTAAACCATGGTGTCATCGCAGCTTTGACAAATATATACCATGTATATTAAATCACAACTGCCATGGCAGGATGAGTCTAACTCAAAGGCCGACTGGGAGGATATTTCACTTCGGCTGAATGGATTGTAAATGAGTAGCGCATACTGTTGAAGCCATATTGGCAAAGCCGTGGTGATGGTAATTGCCTAATTGCCTTATTAAAATGATTTAGATAGAACCGAAAAGGCGACGCGTGTGCGCGTTGGTTAGCGGATATGACGCAAATCCCAGAAGGTCCGCTCCGATATTTTCAGCGCACCGCTGGCGCCGCCTAATCTCGGAGTTCGTGCGAGTATCCGTGCTGGTGGTCTGGTCTGGATCGTGCGTCACTTCTGGTAATGGTTCGTAAGCGTTCTTATTTTTATTTTTTAGGTTTGGTATTCAAAGCATCTAATTTTGCTAGATTTTCGTGACCCACGTGCTCGTATTTCAATCGGAAAATTTGGCGTGGAGGCTGCTCTATCTCTTCACCACTAGAAAAGGGGATATTTACATGGTCCAAAATTTTGTTGCAGTTGGTCTTTACATGCAAAATAAGGAGAAACTTCCGTTGAACTTTAATAGTAGGTTACGCTTCTCTGATACATAAATGAAGCAGCTCTTTATGTGAAAAGAGTTTCGGTTAGCAAGAAACGAGGCAAGAACAAAGCTTTGGTGGCGACGCCGCCTTGGAGTGACTGTATCAACCCGCCTTGACGTCACATATTTTGATGGCTTCTGTTCGCACATAGTTAACTTTTCATGGCAAAAGATGAACTACATTGCATTTTAAAAGGAGCAGGGGCTACAATTCGTCAGTTTCAGATGCTTTTATTCCACCAATGTGGCAGTAAAATCTGAGCAATGTACTCGATATTCGTGACGTCGCTCTGACGTACCGGCACGGGTGCCTTGGCTCGAAAATCAAAGAATATAACTGACTTTGACTATCTCTTGTAATAACCAACCCATTACCGTGTATTAACAAGTGTACAGTATTCAGAAATACAATATAAGCCTAAATTAAGTGTTTGTCTTTAGTGTACCTTTAAGAAGTACTGAGATGACTCTTTATTTTCTTTTTAGTTTCATGAATGCCCTAGACCGCTAAACAAAAGAAAAAAATACTACTGGCTGTTACTGCGCCCTAAACAGTTTAGCATAACAGCTTTTCTACAGCCAGTATCGGTTTCTTTTCCCAGGATATGACTGTGTCCTGACGTCATGATGCAGAAGGTGCTTACGTGGGAGAGGACGGCACGACATTTTGACACTCACTGCGGCTCGCTCGGTCACCTCTTACGTTAGTACTAGTTGCGAGGCCTGCTGTACCGTGGCAGCAAAGCAGCGACCTAAAAAGCGCGAGTGAGCGTCGTGATGGCCTACCTGCTCCCACGTTGATCCCCTTCTGCACTCGTCCTGGGCAACATATCCGAAACTGGCTGTAGAAAAGCTACTATGTCACACTATTTAAAGCGCACTGTGGGTTACTATACTATTAGTAAAGTTTAATCTCAATGAACTTTATTTAACGCAAAAAATGATCAGTTGAAAATATCGTGCCCATACTCTTTTAGCAAGTCACGTTTGCAAAGGAAAAGGGGTCGCGTTTTTTTTTAATTCTTTAGCTGATGATTCTGGCAGGGGTCCGCTGGTGCCCGCGCTTGAAATGCAATTTCGGACGCGGGCAGTTTATTTATTTATTTATTTATTTATTATTTATTTATTTATTTATTTATTTATTTATTTATTTATTTATTTATTTATTTATTTATCACTCTCACGTTACACGCGAGTTCATGTGGAGGGAATGGTGGGAAAAAAGAATAAAACTCAAAAAGAAGCACACTGAAAAGATAAAAGGAAAATGATAAAGAAGATACCATTACAAAACAAGAACAACACAAAAAATACTCTTAAACAGAAACCGTAAGGCGGGACTGCAATGCTGCTTGACCCTATTCAATGTTTTTTAAAAAAGAGAGGGTCACGAATGTTAACTAATTATGAGACGGATTTATTTCTTCTTCATGAAAATAACCCTCGCGATAACCCTAAGCAAAATAACTCGCGAAAACTTCACTGTACTTCGAATACAAGGCTCACTCCTCGCCGTGTCTTACGCATAAATATGAAAAGTACAAATTGAAACCACATTCGATTTCCTCTGCGCTTTCATGCGCTTCATGTTCTTTTGGCCTCGTGTGTTTGTGGCTAAGAATATTCGAGCCTCTCGGTTCCCATTCTTTTCGTTGATAAGAAGGCAACAAGCAGTTTGAGGCAGTCTCCTTGGGAATCGGTCTGCAACAGCGTCATCCGTTCTTACCTCCCAGGCTAATGCTGCCTTCGTGATGATGTCAAGCGCCAAATTCTGTGTGAGCCCATACATCTCAGCGACCTTTGATTTGGAACAGAGTTCTCCGAGCAGGTCGACGAACACGTCTGCGCACTTGTTCACGATGCGGGAGTAAAGTTTCACTTTTGCGGCTGTGAAACCGAGATTCATGATAGAGCGCACCTTTCTCCACTCGGCACCTGCAGAAGGATGCATGCCAAAAAAAAAAGAAACCTAGTTTCAACATTGCGCGCTATCTTATTGACAGCTTTTTAGGGTGTCCGGGCGCGAACTTGTTGTCGAGCACAATTGCCGTCAGCCAACTAGTATATGAACGAGAAGCGGCTGTGTATCTGAGAGAAAGAAGAACTGCCTCAATGTATGCCACCCGTCTATCTGTAATCCTTCTAAGAAACGATTCTTTGATGGGAATATTAGCGACTGGTGGTGAACGAGCCTTTAATTCGGGTCCTCCCTGTTGATTATCACATGTGAGCCGTAGTCTTCGCTGCATTTTCAGCATAATAGAGAAACTAGGTGCTTTGTTGTATCGTACTTGTTATAGATATTCAGATCGAAAACGTGCAATGTGTTTTCACAGAGGATTCTGGTCGCTGTCGTCAGTGGCGAATAGTCACCTAGAATTGATGCGTTATGTGCAAGGGCAGCCAACTATGTGCCTTGATATCGTGTCGGCCAGATAGATGTAAAGTTGTATACCCGCTCATTTGTACACTTTTTGCAAAGCGTTAAACCGATTCATAAATCGTCGGGAGCCATGAACGACTGTGCACACGTGACATCATCTGTCACTTTGCGATTATATATGACAGAAAAATACTAAGATATGTGTGGTGAGACTGGGCCTAGGCAGCGCCTCAATAATAAAACACCAATATAAATTCTTCCGTTTTCTTATCAAAACGGGAACGTTATATTATTTTGTTGCTCCTTTTTATGAAGCCTTGCTGTTCGTTTCCGCAGAAACACCGCTTTCCGGAGCCACAAAAAAGAGCCGATGGGGGCGAAATGCGAAAACATCCGTGTATTTAGATTTAGGTGCACGTTAAAGAACCCCAGGTGGTCCAAATTTCCGGAGTCCCCCACTACGGCGTGCTTCATAATCAGATCGTGGTTTTGGCACGTAACACACCATAATTTTTTTTTTCACAAAAAAGAGCACAGGAAAGCCTTTTGTTGTTGCAGACTACGGGCCCAATGCATCAACATTTCGTTCATAAGCTGTGTGTGTGATTTGCTGAAACTGATTTCAGAAAACGTGTCAGGGCCCATATCAACAAACCATTTCCTACGCTTGACCATTTTGTAAAAACACGCCGGTCAATGAGAAACATTTCCTACGAACAAAAAGAGATTTATGACTTCGTCATATATTTCACTTTATGCGTTGCTTGTTGCTCTTTGCAATGTGGGAATGTTTAAAGATGATCATAACGTAAGTCCCGCAGCTTCATCACGAGATTGTAACCATAACGTCGACGGTTAGCAGTGTTTCTTTAATTTATCTTCTTGTTTTATTTCGATAGCAATTATGCGGACACTCCAAAGCAGATTTCTGCCGTCGGCGTCGCCGCCGCCGTGAGGTTCTGTATGACGTCAACGGCGACGAAATCGTCGCTACGCTCCGGATGCTGTATGTGCGAGCACGGTGTACGAACATTTAAGTATTGACACTGCGCGCGCGCGAGCTTCCAGATTATGTTCGGCAGTGCGCGGGCGCAGCGAGTATCTCTGCTGCAAACCGATAGATGGCGCCGCGGTAAGCGGTCCCAGAACGGTCCCAGAACGCCCGCCTCGGCTGCGGGAGGCTGTGGGTTCGATTCTCACCGCCGCCGGGCACCCACTGGTTCAAAAGGGTACAAGCGTACCCCGGCCTGGCGTTCGGCTTCCTTCAGGGGTGATACGCTTGGGAAAGGAGCCTGCGCCCTGAATTCCCGTCGAAACCAACGTGAGCATGTAAATCAAGTGGTGTCTGGGCCGCTCCCATGGCGGTCATTTCCCATGTGGCGCCCCAAGCACCTATTGAGGTGGGGGCACCTTCGGGTTGAGGTCAAACACCCCTTTCCAAGCGTTGAGGTCCCATAATGGCCGAGCACCAGGCCGGGAGCGCGCTTGTACCTATTTTACCGGTAGGTAGCCGGCGGCAGCACTTGCCTCCCACAGCCGCGGCGGATGCTCGTCTACAAGGCCGTCTGTGGTTGGACAAGAGGCACCCAGAGACAACAGCTGAAATCTCTATTGGGCCCTCTTTCGATATGAGACCCCTACGACAGCCGAGCACCAGGCCAGGGGACATCTCTACCCATTAGAAAAACCGGTGGGTTCCCGGCGGCACCGAGATTTGAACTCGGTACCTCCCGCATATGAGGCGGATGCTCTACCGCTAGGCCATCGCTGCGGTCGTGTTGGATTGTGTTGGATTGGAAAGAGGAAACCACGTAAGTGGTGGAACAAGGAAATTAAACAAGCTATAGAAGAGCGTAAAGAGGCATCTAGGGTTCATCGAGAAGCCAAAAAGTTGGGATTACAAGAAGAAGAGGTGCTCCTTAGATGGAATACATACCGAGAAAAGAAAAGGGTTGCGAGTGAGCTCGTGCAAGAGAAAATTAAATGCGCAAGTGAACGTTGGGTGCATAACATTCACAAAAGAGACAAAGGCGCCCCAAAAAGATTCTGGAACCATATAAAAGCACTCGGAGCTCCAACTAGAAACTCGCAAACGGCTATAAGGGATGAAGACGGTAACATCTATGAAGGCGATGATGCGCTGCGGTACATCACAGACGTTATCAGGCATAACTTCGGGACGAGAAAAAGCGTAGTTCAGACAACAGATCCAGCAACAACAGAGAGGCCTGAGAGATCAAAATTCAGCATAGAAAGCTTTTATTGGAAAAAGGCAGCAGAAAATGTCCCTAACAACACGGCAGCAGGACCCGATGAAATCCCAATCATCATCATCATCAGCCTATATTTATGTCCACTGCAGGACGAAGGCCTCTCCCTGCGATCTCCAATTACCCCTGTCTTGCGCTAGCGTATTCCAACTTGCGCCTGCGAATTTCCTGACCTCATCATCCCACCTGACTTTCTGCCGTCCTCGACTGCGCTTCCCTTCTCTTGGTATCCATTCTGTAACCCTAATGGTCCACCGGTTATCCATCCTACGCATTACATGGCCTGCCCAGCTCCATTTCTTCCGCTTAATGTCAACTAGAATATCGTCTACCCCCGTTTGTTCTCTGATCCACACCGCTCTCTTCCTGTCTCTTAACGTTACTCCTAAGATTTTTCGTTCCATTGCTCTTTGTGCGGTCCTTAACTTGTTCTCGAGCTTCTTTGTTAACCTCCAAGTTTCTGCCCCGTATGTTAGCACCGGTAGAATGCAATGATTGTATACTTTTCTTTTCAACGACAGTGGTAAGCTCCCAGTCAGGATTTGGCAATGCCTGCCGTATGCACTCCAACCTAATTTTATTCTTCTGTAAATTTCTTTCTCATGATCAGGGTCCCCTGTGAGTAATTGACCTAGATAAACATATTCATTTACAGATTCTAGAGGCTGAGTGGCGATCCTGAATTCTTGTTCCCTTGCCAGGCTATTGAACATTATCTTTGTCTTCTGCATATTCATCTTCAACCCAATTCTTGCACTTTCTCGATGAAGGTCCTCAATCATTTGTTGTAATTCCTCTCCATTGTTGCTCAATAGGACAATGTCATCTGCAAACCGAAGGTTGCTGAGATATTCGCCATCGATCCTCACTCCTAATCCTTCCCAGTCTAAGAGCTTGAATACTTCTTCTAAGCATGCAGTGAATAGCATTGGAGAGATTGTGTCTCCTTGCCTGACCCCTTTCTTGATAGGTATCTTTCTACTTTTCTTGTGGAGAACCAAGGTAGCTGTGGAATCCTTGTAGATATTTGCCAAGATATTCACGTATGCCTCCTCCACTCCTTCATTACGCAATGCCTCTATGACTGCTGATATCTCTACTGAATCGAATGCCTTTTCATAATCTATGAAAGCCATATAGAGAGGTTGATTGTACTCCGCAGATTTCTCGATTACCTGATTGATGGCATGGATATGGTCCATCGTAGAATATCCCTTCCTGAAGCCAGCCTGTTCTCTTGGTTGACTGAAGTCAAGTGTTGTACTGATTCTATTGGAAATTATCTTGGTGAATATTTTATACAATACTGAAAGCAAGCTAATGGGTCTGTAATTCTTCAATTCTTTAACGTCTCCCTTCTTATGGATAAGTATAATGTTGGCGTTCTTCCAGCTCTCTGGTACACTTGAAGTTGTGAGGCATTGCGTATAAAGGGCCGCAAGCTTTTCAAGCATGATATCTCCTCCATCTTTGATCAAATCTACTGTTATTCCATCTTCTCCAGGCGCTTTTCCCCTGGTCATGTCTTTCAAGGCCCTTCTAACTTCATCGCTAGTTATAGAAGGAGCTTCTGTATCCGGTTCATCACTATTTCGAATGGAAGAAGCTTGGCTGTTTTGGCTACTGTACAGGTCAGTATAGAATTCTTCTGCTGCTTTTACTATGTCATCGAAATTGCTGATGATATTACCATGCTTATCTTTCAGTGCATACATCTTGCCTTGTCCTATGCCTAGTTTTCTTCTTACTGATTTCATGCTGCGTCCATATTTTACGGCTTCCTCAATTTTTCCCACGTTATAATTTCGAATATCCCTTACTTTCTTCTTGTTGATCAGTTTTGACAGTTCAGCGAATTCTATCTGATCTCTTGAGTTGGACACTTTCATGTTTTGTCGTTTCTTTATTAGGTCCTTTGTTTCTTGGGAGAGCTTCCAATCCAATCCCAATACAGCTAATCAAAAACCTCGGTCCAAAAAGCAAGGCACTGCTGACTAATGCCATAGAGCAAGTGATTAGAACAAAGAATATTCCCGTTGGATGGCGTGAAAGCAAGATGAATCTTATCTACAAAGGCAAAGGAGATAAGGAAAAGACGAGCTCGTACAGGCCAGTTACAGTAACGTCGGTGATATATAGAATGGCAATGCAAGCCATAAAATTAGAACTGTCGAAGTGGGTGGAGGAAAACGGTGTATTGGGGGAACTACAGAATGGGTTCAGGCCAGGCAGACGCTTAGAAGACAATATGTTTGTACTAACTCAGTGCATAGAGATTTCAATAGCTCAGAAAAGACCTTTATGGATAGCATTTCTAGATATTAAAGGAGCTTATGACAACGTAGACAGGAAATTGTTGTGGGATATTCTTCAATACGAAGGCATAGATGACGATTTCGTGGAGCTGCTGAGGGAGATATATCGAGACAACCAAGTACAAGTGGCATGGGAAGGCCGAAAAGGAAATGAAATGGTGGGAATTCACCAAGGATTGAAGCAAGGATGCCCTCTGTCACCATTGTTGTTCACGCTTTACGTCAAGGGCATAGAAAGACGACTGGAAAACAGCGAATTAGGTTTTGATTTATCCTACATGCGTAATGGACAAATGGTGCAACAGAAGATCCCTGGACTGATGTACGCAGACGACATTGTGCTACTAGCGGACAATAAAAAAGATTTACAGATACTTGCGAATATCTGTGGGAACGCAGCGACAAATCTAGGCCTTAAGTTTAGCACAGAGAAATCAGGGATTATGATCTTTAATGAGCACACGAGTAACTTCGTGGTGTCAATTCAACAGCAAGTAATACGCATAGTGAAGCAATATAAGTACCTCGGCGTACACATAAACGAAGGAAAGAATTACTCAAGCAACCACCAAGATAATCTGAAAATAAAGGGGAAGCGGAATGCAGCATTAATGAAACACAGAGCACTGTGGGGCCACAATAAGTATGAGGTGGTGCGTGGAATCTGGAAAGGAGTAATGGTGCCAGCGCTAACATTCGCAAATGCCATTATATGCTTAAAATCGGATATATTGGCGGGTTTGGAAGTTAACCAAAGATCAGTAGGCCGGTTGGCTTTGGGAGCACACGGTAATACGACAAATGAGGCAGTGCATGGAGACATGGGTTGGGCCTCTTTTGAAGTCAGAGAAGCACAAAGCAAAATTAGTTTTGAAGAAAGGCTCAGGAACATTGATGAAAATAAATGGGCGGCTAAAGTGCACAAGTATCTCTACATGAAAAGCGTGGACACAGAATGGAGGAAGAGGTCAAGGAAGTTGGCAACCAAGTACAGGATAATCGAAACTGTAAATAGACAACCAGGGGTCATAAGAAAGAAAGTGAGAGAAATAGAGACCGTGAATTGGATGCAAAGAATGGAAACGAAAAGGACAATGGAGATTTACAAGAATGAGAAGAAAGAAATTAGAAGGGAAAATCTGTACGATAACACAAAGGGCAGTGCCTTGCTATTTGAGGCTCGAGCCGGTTGCCTAAGGACGACAACATATCGGAACAAATATTCGGAATTAGATGAGACATGTGTATGCTGCAGTAAAGATCCAGAGACCACTCAGCACATCCTAATGGAATGCGACGGGATCCACCCAGCGAGAACCGTAGGTAACATGCAACTCCCAGAAGCGCTTGGGTTTAAAGTGGAAGGAAACATAAACAGATCAGCCGTAGAGATCAGCAAGAGACGATTAGAGTACTGGTGGAAAAAAAGTAGGGAAAAGATGGATGCGACCTGATCTCTTAAAATCATAGGCAGCGGTACAAGGTAAATTTTTGAAAAAGAAAAATAATGATAGGTATACAAAAATGCAAGATAAAGAACATGTATAGTATACCTGATTAAATCAAGCAGGCTAGGTGACTATTTGTCGCCGCCCCGTTTCAAAGGGGATGCCAATAAATCATCATCATCATCACCAGCTTAGCTGTGCCGGCGGGATGACATTGCTGTGCTTCCGCTATATTTTCGTTCATAGTGGAGTGAGTAAAACTCAAATCTCGAAGGAAATACGTTATTTTAGATTAAAGGATAAGTATACCAGGCTTAATGCTTAGCTAACATGGAATTTCCTTGTGCAGAGCGTGAATGACGTGAACACGGATCGATCGAGCAGCACTCAAAGCCCACTCAAGTTACGCTCGCGCGCCCAATTTCTTTCGTCCTGTCTAGCCGTTCATCCAAGCATAAAAAAAAATAAAAGCGTTAGCCCACGTGCTACCCCTCGATCAGAAGAAAATAGTGAGTGCACCCAAAAATGTTGTATTTCATGCTTATCGCTGCTTCCATTCACAGTCAGAAAACCGTCCAAGCATCGTCGCGCGATTTCAGTGTGGCCGCGATATAACTTAAGAAATGAAACGGCGCAAGCTTGCGATATGCAACGCACTAGCACAAAGTGTCTGTTGATGGCTAGAACTTAAGAAGAGAATCACATTAGCTATGTAAAAACTATTTTATATCAAATTTTATTACGCTGGACGAAGTCAGGCGTCTTAACTTGGATTACAGCCCAGTTTACTGATGAAAACCTGAGAAAATGCCTTTTTTATTTCAATTCCACTTTATTTATTCCACTTTTTATTTCAATTCCACTGCCATATGAGAATATGGCAATGCAAGCGTGTTTGACAATGCATGCTACAGCCTGTCCACAAATACACTTACACCCACCACACAATAATCCCATAGACATTTTTTTTTTGCAAAGACACATTACGAAAAAAATTGTGCATGAAGCAGCTCGATAATTTTAATAGGGGATGACAATCCCAGAAGTTTACGCTCTGATACATTCCCACTATGCAAAATGTTGAGTAAAAACATGCAAGCTTGTAATATACACCGCACGCGCATTGTAAAAAAAAATCTTTGGCCAGGATGGAACAAATTTGAAAATCAAGCACACACTGCACAGAAAACAGCAGTATTATACAGGGTGCACAAAGACTTAAAAATATACAAATGTCACGTAGATTGACAGAACCATAATAATGTTGTTGCCGTCCTTTGGAGATACTCGGTTTATTTTTTAGATTCAGCTAAATTACATAAGTAATCTTAATCAATTAATCAACTTCTCAAATATTATATTAGATTAGAAGTGTCAATGAGAAAATTGTTGAGCAACATGACTCCCGATACAGCTTTCTATTTCTCATTAAGCGCTACGTAGAAGTGTTTTTCCGAGCGTGAAAGAAGCACACGAATACATGCAAAGTGCCTCCAGTTGCCAGTCGCACGGCAATTTTGCATACATTCGCGGGTTTCTTTCACGCTCGGAAAACACTTTATGTATCGCGTATTGAGCAACAGAAAGCTGTATCAGGAGTTTTTCATGTTGCTGTACAATGCTCTCGTTCACACGTTTTATCCAATTATAGAGCTAGAAAAGTTGAATTATCAATTAGGAAAATATTTATGGAATTAGGCAGAATGCAAAAAAATAATCTGAGTATCTGCAAGCTACGGCAGACACTACCTTGGTTCTGCCCAGATACGTGACATTTGGATATTTTTTAATCTTGGTGCATGATAGTTAAGCCACCCAATATATATCTTGTACATGCAGCACAATTTGCGCAAACTGCTGTGGCACACCGAAGTTTCTCTCTTCCGCAGCAGCTTTCGAGGTTTATTTTACCGTGTGATGTTCTTTGGACAGTTCGGAAATAAGGTGGGAACCCTTTTATCGAGCTCCGCGTAATATGCCGTCGATATCTTATCCTCTGAAAAATGCTTGGCGCAGACATGGTCGGTAGGCATTAGAGTTCGGTCTTCCCTAAGATTTACACAGCACCACTGCTCTAGACGACCGCTGTCAGACGGCGCTTTGAATAAAGGCACACGCTCCGCTAAAGTCCGGTGTCCAGAATTGCACTTCGGAACGAAGCACTTTCTAGCCATTTCAAACGCCCCTCAGATGGCCGCTGCCACCTTTGTCGAGGGCCCGTGGGGACAATACCCAAGCACAAGCTTGTGAAACGCACGCGAAGAAAAAATGTCGCAGTGTCACCCGAAAGGCGAAGCATCAATTGCGATAGCAAATTAGTAGCGAGCTATTCGGTGTAGGGATAGTAGTTTTATCGGCTGCATAAACTTGGAAACATTCGCTTACTAACTGAATTAACAAGCGTGGTGTCAGCGCGCACAAGTAAACATGAATAGATCACACTGAATGACCGCAGACAACGACTTTCAAAACGCTGGCAGCAAGCGCAGCCGCCGCAGCGGGCGAAGGTTGGCGCGGTCTATCGCTTCAACGTAAACTGAGCGGCGAACGCACAGCGCATACAAAAGTCAGAGGCGTGTGGAGATAAGAGACGGTGCGGGCGACCGCCAGCGCCGGGCAAAGTGCAGAGGAGTTGGGCAGAGGAAAAGTTGTTGGCAGAGGAGAAGCTGCCCCCCCTCCCTCCCGCGCTGCCTTCCCGCTTTCTTGCTTTAGCGTGGGAGATTGAGTGGCCAGTTCCCCTTGCGCCCGGTTGCAAGATAAGCATTTGGTGAAGCAGCACAGCGTCGGCTCGCCTCCCGCCCTCCCCTACCCCCACGGCCTTTCGCGCGACGGTCGCGTTTGCTTTCCGCCGTGCGTTCGCTCTCCGTGATAGCGCGCGTCCCCCGCGCGCTTTCATTCGGGCATACGGCGCGCGGCGACCATTTTATCGCTCTTGGACTTTATACGGAACCTCACGGCGACGACGACGCCGACGGCAGAAATCCGGTTGAAGTGTCCATATAATTGCTATATGGACAGCAATATGCCGCCGAGGCTGGGACTGCATTGCGCAGTGCCCTCTACGACGGCGGCGACCGAGCTGTAACCGAGCCGAACATAATCTGGACGCGAGCGGGCGGCGCTTTCGTGCGCGTTGTGGGGAGAGTGTCAGCACCTCTCTTGCTTATTCTCTCTTGCTCAAGCACCTCTCTTGCTTAAGGACGCGAGGGACGCGCGCTTTCACGGGGAGCGAACGCACGTCGGAGAGCAAACGCGCGCTTTGCGCCGTGCTCCCTGAAGGGCTACAGAGTTAAGCGTCTCTTTCCTCCTTTACAATCACCACACACACACACACACACACACACACATATATATATATATATATATATATATATATATATATATATATATATATATATATATATAGAGAGAGAGAGAGAGAGAGAGAGAGAGAGAGAGCAAACGCGACTTCTTCCATCGCGCGTGTGGGGGACGGGAGGCAGGGAGGAAGGGGAGGCGACATTAGGTGCGGCACCAAATGCGTATTTATATAAAAACGTTGCGAGGCGAGAAGGTGGGTGAGATTTCTGACGCTGCTCGATGAGTGTCCCATTCTGATCTCGTCGAAAACCTCCGAGCCGCCCCCAGAGGCGCCGGCAACAGTTACCAACGCCGCGCGCGTTCGGTGCGAGCGCTGGCAAAACGCCGCGGCGTCGACAACAGTTCTGCGCGTTGCTGGTGCTGGTGCATGTCCAAGTTTATACAGCTGATAAAACTACTATCCTTACTCCGTATAGCTCTCTACTAATTTGCTATCGCGCAATTTATGCTTCCCCTTTCGGGTGAAACTGCGACAATTTTTTTACTTTGCCCAATGGGATTAGCTTTTGATATGGACGTCAGCACAAACTCTGCAATAAGAGCGGAAATTCCAATACATTTCCTCCTAGATTCCGCTGAAAAACGAATGTAGTGAAATACAATGGTTCTTGGCATTAGGCTCGAGCTTTTATTGCGATAGCAACTATATGGACACTCCAAGCTGATTTCTGCCGTCGGCGTGACCGTCGTCGCTGTGAGGTTCCGTATAACGTCTAACGGCGATAAAATCGTCGCCGCGCGCGGTATGCTGGATGTGCGCGTGAAAGCACGCGAGGGGCGCGTGCTTTCACACAGAGCGATTGCACGGTGGAGAGCAAACGCGACGTCTTCCGTTGCATGAAAGACCGTGGGGGATGGGGGGAGTGTGGGCGACGTTTTGCTGCGGCACCAAATGCGTATCTTGCGACCGGGCGCAAGGGGAACTGGAATCTCGCATCCGAAAGGAGGAAAGCGAGAAAGCAGCGCGGAAGAGAGGGGGTGCGGCTTCTACTTTGCCCGCAACTGCGTACATGTAGTTTGCGCGGTTGCGGGCGGTCGCCCGAGCCGTATCTTGAAAGCGATCTGTAACGCGGCTCTTACCTTTGTATGCGCTGTGCTTTCGCCACTCAGTTTCCGTTGAAGCGATAGACAAAAAGAAACTTTCAACCTTTGCTCGCTGCTGTTGGCGCGCTTGCTCACGAGAGCGTTTTGACAGCGGTTGCGTGCGGTCATCGAGTGTGATCTATTCTTGTTTAATTGCTTGTGCGTGCTGACACCATCCTTGTTAATTCAGTTGGTAAGAGAATGTGTCCAAGTTTATGTAGCCAAAAAAACTACTGTCCTTATTCCTATAGATATCTAGTAATTTGCTATCACAATTGATGCTTCGCCTTTCGGACGAAACTGCGACTTTTTTGGGAGGGGCCAACAACAGCGGTAATGTGGCGAGCAATACCAGCATCATTACGCCACTGGGAAACTGTGGAGGCGCTCTGCACGTGCTAATGTAACTAACTACGGCTGCCACGCCTGTGAATTTATGTACCGTGCCGAGTGTTAACATTACACCTTATCATGCAGTCTACACGATTATGCAATCTCGTTACCTGTACTTGTAATTTGGTCCATTTGCTTAAAAACAGTGCGTGATGGCGCGGCACCACAAGTGCGCTGCAAGCGCGTGTGATCCGGTTCGTTACAAAAAGCAAGAAACAAATTCTTAATTTTCGTCACACCTGCACCATGCGGTTGATCATGCACCTACCTGCCAGAAAAAAGATAGTGCTCGTCATGGGTTCCACGTCGAGGGCAACAAATGGTCTATCTTGGAATATCCGGCTATCCTAGATGTATATTTCCTTGATAACATCGACGTCTGTGATGACCATGTAGGGCTTCTCAGCCAGGTAGAACCCAAAGATCTTGCCATATTTGCATATCCATTCCCCCATCACCTGCAGAAGAGGCAATGAACCCAAGGTATGAACATAGATGAGAAAAAATATGGCGGCGTCAATTACAAGAAAATTTCCAGTATATTGCATTACTTTATAGCCGAAAAAAATAACCAGAAGACAGGCCTATACAGTGATCGCAATACCGAAGAACAAGGCGCACGTCTGCCGCCAAGACCTTAATTTCTCGTCACATCATCAGGATGTGCCTGCAGGGTGCGTATTAAGGAGTTTGGGAGTGCATCGTATAAATGGGCTGCTGGTAGCCGCAAAATGATTTTAATGTCTGTAACCAACAAAAAGGCGTCAAAAGCTTTAAGCTCTTTTACCATGAATAACGGCCCTGCTTGGGAAAGAGTGTCGAAGACAAGCGTATTTTCTTGCTAAAAAATACGTTTTAAAATCCTGGTCATTTGATTAAGACTTATTACATGAACTATCGAACTAAGTATGGGTGAACGATTTATACACATCTGAATTTGTCATAAACGTTGCAGAAAAACTGCAGAAACGTGCTGATAGCTTCTAGTGTTCTTGTTTCGGAGACTACACACCTAATTAGCCTGTACCTGAATACTTGACTGAACGCAAATTACCCTACAAGGTAATACGCATGGCAACTTGTCCCGCACTAAAGCAGCGTGAACGCAATGAAGCTGAAAAGACAACCACATATGACCGCTTTACTAATTGGAAGCGTAAGTTTGTATGTCTGTGAAGTACAAGTGTCTAGTACTAACAGTGACTTCAATTTATATTGTAAAACTTGTGAATCTAATTCACAAGTATTAATAGTTTCTATTTTTCATAGATAGTCAACAGCTGAAGATACACTGTAGGTTGGAAGTACCTATTCTGCACATAGGTTCACATTCAGTGATCGTAGGTACTGTCGGAGTGAGCAGCCCGTTATTATCTTTCCTGTAACTGACTGCCTTTCTCTGGTATGGCGGCTCAAGCTATAACCAAGCAACCAACAAAAATATCCACGCAGAACCATTCGAAATGGTGCACCTGTTAAAACACTATGTACGCGCTGGTCCTTTCTGCGCCCTCACATAAATTACATATCTATTCAAGCAGTGAACAAACTAGTGCTTTTATTCCGAGCATTAAAAAATGTACAATGCAATCTCATGTGCCATTGCGCTTGAACCCTTTCTGCAAGCATCGGCCCACATTTTCCGTTCGCGGTTGACACATTACGCGCGGCTTAAACAGCTCCACTGTTGAAATCGGTTTGCATGATATTTGCATGGCATGGCGGTTGGCATGATAGTGACACATTTAAATATTCATGCACACTGCCAATTTGTGAACATTGTAAGGAAGATGTCGAACGTCGGCACAGACTCAGCAGCATCGGCAGCATCAAGCGCGCAGCAGAAGCTCGAGCGAGAGGACTGTGCTCGGTGCATTCTACGACCGGCTGTCGCTACGAACCTCAATAAATTTCCCTTATAAGTGGTAGAGCCGTGTAGGGTAACGTTCCACTCCACCATCCTGGAACTTCGTTCGCGGACGCTACCCTCTGCCATGCCGGACGCCGGCCAGCAGACTCTTCCATCGCCACCCGTCCCTTGCGCAGGCATCGTTCGCCAGCGGGAACCTACCATCTTGAGCGGAACCGACGACAACGACGTTTAAGAGCGGCTGTCATCCTATGAAGGGGTGAGCGTTCACAACAAATGGAATGACTCGGACAAGCTGGCTTACGTATCCCCCTATCTTGCGGGCGTCGCCACTCTCTGGTTCAGAAATGATGAGAGAGATTATCCGAACGTGTTCAGCGGTCAAGACGTCGATTACCGAAGTATTTGACCGACCCGCCGTCAGGAAGCTCCGAGCCGAGCAGCGTTTGCGTACACGCGCACAGGACACGGGTGAGACGATCACCAGCTATATAAAAAACGTTCTCGATTTTTGCAGGCACGTGAACGCTGCCATGACGGAAGCGGAAAAGATCAAGCACATCGTGAAGGTAATCGATGATGACGCGTTCCAGATGCTTCTGGCCAAGGACCCGCGCACTGTTGGCGATGCTATCAGCTTGTTCCAGAGCTATGATGAATTGCGTAAGCAGCGAGCTCTGACAAGGCACAGTCACACACCTAATGCGGTGTCACTCCGCAGCCGGACCACCGGCCGCGAACAAGCCTTCCTGATAACCCAAATCAAGGATTTCGGCCGCGAAGAAGTCACACGACAGCTATCTCTGGTTTCCATCACTCCGGAGTCTGCCAGCACTTTGCCGTCTCCTCTTCGTAATGTGATCCATGAAGAGGTCACGAAAGCGCTGCCAGCTGTTCACCAGCAGGATGCCGTGGCTACACCGGTCACTTATGCGGCGGTTGGTGCAATGGCCCCTCGCAGTGCGCTCGTACCACGTTTCCAGCAGCCTGTGCACCGCCCTCCTCCGCCCGTTCCCTGGGCCAGCACTGCTGCCGCTAACCCGTGGCGTACGCCGGACAATCGCCCTATATGCTTTGCATGTAGGTATCCCGGTCACGTCGCAAGGTTCTACCACCGCCAATCGCAGGCGTTCGATGACGATCGACGAGCGTCCTATGTGCCACCCGATCCAAATGCGCCCTATGGACCCTTCGATCCATCACCAGCTCGCTCCGAGACTGATCGCTGTCCTCGCTTCGAACGCTTTCGGTCACCCTCCCCACGTCACCAATCGCTTTTCCCTATGCGTCAGCGACCCGTCTCTAACGAAGAGATGAACTAGACGACGCAGTTCTTGAGGCAAGAACTGCGCAAGTGTCGACATGCCGAAGTCCTCCTCCTTTACCTGCCAATGCTATTGATGTGTTTGTCGAAGACGTCGCTACAGTCGCCCTCGTCGATACCGGTGCCGCTATTTCAGTTATGGATGCCAGATTTTGCCACTTGCTTGGTAAAGTGACGACGTCTCTGTCTGGATTGTCGCTTCGAACGGCAAGTGCTCAACCCATTCGCCCTACCGCTGCTTGTACAGCCCCTGTAACCATACAGGACGTTTTATACACGACTGAGTTCATAGTTCTTTCATCGTGATCCCACGCCGTTATTCTAGGATGTAATTTTCTCTCACGCCACAATGCCATCATCAATTGCGCTCGGGCTGAGATTGAACTTTCCCACCTTGGTGGCCTGGCCTCGGTCGAATCTCATCCTGCCGCTAAACTCTCGTGAATAAAGGCACCTGTATTCCCCCGTGCTCTTCAGCATCGGTACCAGTCTCGTGTAGTGCTATATCCGACGTGACGGTTTTGTTCATGCCCTCTCATCACTTTGTTACCCGAAAAGCGCTTCCTTTGCCCTTTGCAGCTCTTGACCACGGCGCCGGTGTCAGCACGATGCCCATTTACTTCTTATTCTTTCTTCTTTCTTGGGTTTTACGTGCCAAAACCAGTTCTGATTATGAGGCACGCCGTAGTGGAGGGCTCCGGATTAATTTTGACCACCTGGGGTCTTTAACGTGCACTACAACGCAAGCACACGCCTCCATCGAAATGCGGCCGTCAGGGCCGGGATTCGATCCCACGACCTCGTGCTCAGCAGCGCAACGCCTTAGCTGACTGAGCCACCCCGGCGGGTATGCCCATTTACAATCATCTTTCATCGCCGCTATCACTTCTCCGGAGCGAATGCCTTGGTTACGTCGAGTCGGCTGATTCAACACGAATTGTCTCCGTCCTCGACGAAGTGCCTTCTACTGCCGTTCATGAACTGAGTGCCCTCTCCGTAGCTGACTCAGCATGGACAGATGTGTTGAGCCCATTCATCGCCGACGATCTGACACATTTGCAGCGATCTCAACTTCTCGCCATCCTTCAGCACTTCCGCCGTTCTTTCGACGTTGCGCAAACATCTCTTGGCCGTGCATCGACAGTCGAGCTTCACATCGACACTGGCTCTCACTCACCGCTGCGACAAAGACCATATCGCGTGTCCGCTACGGAACGTCGCGTCATTGCACAGGTCGATGACATGCTTTGTCGAGGCGTCATTCAACCTTCACAGAGCCCATGGGCCTCTCCCGTGGTACTCGTCACAAAGAAAGACGGTTCCATCCGCTTCTGTGTTGATTTTGGACGGTTGAACAAAATCACACTGAAAGACGTCTACCCATTACCACGCATCGATGATGCTCTGGACTGTTTGAAGGGAGCGGAGTTCTTTTCTTCGCTGGATTTGCGGTCAGGCTACTTGCAGGTTCCGATGGCGTAGGCCGATCGCCCGAAAACTGCCTTTGTTACCCCAGACTGCTTGTATGAATTCACCGTCATGCCTTTCGAACTTTGCAACGCACCTGCTACGTTCGAAAGAATGATGAGTAGTGTTCTGTGCGGCCTCAAATGGAAAATCTGTCTTTGCTATCTTGACGACATTGTGGTGTTCGCCTCTGATTTCGCAACGCACCTGGTCCGCCTCCAGCGCGCACTCACTTGCTTGACCAACGCCGGGTTGCAACTTAACCTGAAGAAATGTCGATTCGCTGTTCGTCAGCTCTCAATTTTATGCCATGTTGTGTCAAAGGAGGGCATTCGCCCGGATCCCGAGAAGCTACTTGCTGTTATTGCGTTCCCAAAATCTACCACTATCAAAGAGCTGCGCAGTTTCATGGGCCTCTGTTCTTACTTTCGGCGATTCGTTCGAAAGTTTGCGTCAATTATATCACCTCTCACGCAGCTCGTTGGTGGCTCTAGAGATCTATCATCATGGTCTCCAGAGTGTGACGACTCCTTCACAATTTTGCGCCGTGTTCTCACGACGCCACCCATTCTTCGCCATTTTGACCCTCAGGCGCCAACCGAAATTCATACTGACGCAAGTGGTGTAGGCCTTGGCGCGGTGCTGGCACAACGTCAACCTGGCCACACAGAATACGTCGTCGCATACGCGAGTCGCACGTTACCCATTATGAATTTATGAACAAAGAACCCCAAAAGATCTGGCGCTATCTGTCGAAGATAAACGGTGTATAACAGAGATAAAAGTTCCGGGTGAAAGTATTGTTGACTCGACTGTCATTTCTAACAAATTTAATGGATTTTTCAATCCGTGCTCACGCGGACAGTTTCACATGCACTGTTACCGTAATATGTCTATGATAGTCCTATGCCTGAGGTAGAGATAACTGAGGACGGTGTTCTTGGCCTCTTACATAGGCTAGATGTAAAGAAATCACCTGGTCTTGACCAACTGTGCAATGCCTTTTTGAGTAGATATGCTGTATGGGTGGCCAAATATTTACATCACATTTTGGTCATATCTTTAAGCACTGCAGTAATTCCTGATGATTGGCGCTCGGCCAAAATAATTCCGGTGCATAAATCTGGCTCTCCTCTTGAAATTAACAACTACAGGCCCGTGTCTTTAACTAGCACCTGTTGTAAATTATTCGAGCACATTATCTTTAAGGCCATTATTGCTTACTTGGAAAATAATAATTTGCTTTATCCCCAACAACACGGCGTTAGATCTGGTTTATCTACTGTAACCCAACTAGCTGAAATAACGGATGAATTAATTAGTACACTCAATATAAAAGGCCAAACAGACGCTATATTTTTGGATTTTTCGAAAGCATTTGATGTCGTTCCTCATCAAGATTTACTAACAAAACTAACAGCAATTGGCATTGAACAGAAAGTAGTGGCATGGATTGAATCTTACTTAAGAGATAGAAAGCAGTGTGTTGCCATAAATGGGAGTGTCTCCGAATATTTGGATGTGTACTCGGGTGTTCCACAGGGCTCTGTCCTCGGGCCTCTCCTTTTCTTGGTATATATTAATGATATTCATCTTTGCGTCGAACCACCAATCCAGATTAAACTATTTGCAGACGACTGTGTTGTATACACAGCCATAAATAACCGAGATGACCAAATTAAGTTGAACAATTCTTTACAGTGTATTGATGCGTGGTGTGCAAGGTGGGGCTTAAGAATAAACACTTCTAAAACACCTTCCATTACGTTTAGCAACAAAAAGAAGCCCCTTGACTTTACTTACTCTTTAGGTAACGTTACCCTCACGAGAACCGACAAAGTTAAATATTTAGGCATCACACTTACAAGTAACTTCAATTGGGAACCGCATGTTGAAAATGTATGTCGGGGAGCGCTACAGAAATTGTCGTTTTTGAAAAGGAAACTGCGTAATACTCCTTCTGCAGTAAAGCTAAACGCATACAAATCGCTAGTACGACCGAAATTGGAGTATGCATCGGTTATTTGGACCCCTAGCCAACAATACTTGATTAATAAAATCGAAAGAGCACAGAATGTAGCTTTACGTTTTATTTATTCTGATTACTCCTGTCACTCTAGTATTAGCAACTTACGTAATAGGGCCAATCTACAAAATCTTGAGCAGCGCAGGATCATATCTAGATTAACATTTATTTACCAACTGTATCACGAGAACTTTAAACTATCACGGGAACGATATCTTGAGGATCTTTTCAAACGATCAGAGAGAACACATCACAGTAAAAGTATTAGACAACCAGTTAGCCACATTAATGTTCACAAGTTCTCTTTATTTCCTCGCGCGATTTATTATTGGAATATGTTGTCTGAGGAGGCAGTAAACTCCGTCTCGTTGGAATCATTTGTTGAAAGTATTAGTAATATCAACTTCTGTTGCAATTCGATTCCAATAGTGGAGTACACGGCGAGTTAATGATAGTCCTTTGTTCGAGCATTCAATTATGTCATCTATGTCCAGTGTATTGCCATGTTTTTCCACTTTTGTATGTATTATATCTTTGCAACTATGTCAAGCACTTGATTTAAATTTTCTTCTCTTGTTTGTAACCACTCCTGCATGGGCCCGAGAAGGGCCTGCAGTATCTGTAAATAAAAGTAAATAAAAAAAAACCAAGGCGGAGACCAATTACAGCGTAACAGAAAAGGAGTGTTTGGCCATTGTGTGGGCGCTTGGCAAATTTCGCCCATATTTATACGGCCGATCTTTTGACGTAGTGACCGACCACCAGGCACTATGTTGGCTGTCGACGCTAAAAGACCAATCGGGCCGCCTTGCCCGCTGGACATGGCGAATTCAGGAATCTGACATCCGCGTGGTTTACCGTTCCGGGCGAAAGCAGTCCGACGCTGACGCGCTGTCCCGATCACCGCTTCCCCCGAAGGTCAGTCACGACTCCTCGTGCGAGTGCACATTGTCATCTCTGGACTTTGACACTATCGCTGCTGCACAGCGTAATGATCTCTGGACTGCATCTCTGTTCGACCTTCTCTCGGATACGCCGAAAGTTCCAGCGTCACGAACGCTTCGGCGTCAAGTTCCTCATTTTGCGATTCGAGACCAGTTACTGTATCGCCGCAACTATGCCCCAGAGGGACGCACATGGTTACTCGTCATTCCGCGAACCTTGCGATCAGAGATTTGCTCCTCGTTCCACGTCAACCCTCAGTGTGGCCACGCGGGAGTCTTCAAGACATACGAAAGACTTAGACACCGCTATTACTGGCGGGGAATCTACAATTTCGTTCGCAGCTTCGTCCGCTCTTGTCATGAGTGCCAACGCCGCAAAGCGCCACCGCATAACTCCACCGGTGAAATCCAGCCTTTACAATGCCCATCCCGACCCTTTGATCGCATGGGCATAGATATCTATGGGCCACTTCTGTTGACTCCTACCGGCAACAGGTGGATCATCGTTGCGGTAGACCACTTAACACGTTATGTGGAGACTGCTGCTCTACCAAATGCTTCATAGCAAGCCCCGACCTCAGCTCAGCTAGGTGGGAGGCGGCTTTCCGCAGCCCACTCCTGGCTGAGCAACGGTGGGCTGTCCAGCAGGCCCACGATGCGGCCGGCAGGCTAGGCCTGTCGGTCCCGACGTGGGAGCGGCCCGCGACGTGCTAATACGCGTTCTGCAGGACTGAAACAATAAAATTTATTCAATCAATCAATCAATCAATCAATCAAATGGAGGTCCACGTCAACTTTTAAGCGACAGAGGCCGCGCCTTCTTATCTGAAGTCATCGAACAACTGCTTGCTGCATGCGCTATTGTTCATCGTAAATGCACTGCCTATCACCCACAGGATAACGGCACCACGGAACGCTTCAATCGAACTCTTGGTGACATGCTCGTCATGTACGTCTCACCTGATCACTCTTATAGGGACCTAGCTCTTCCGTTTGTCACCTACGCCTACAACACCACGACTCAGGCCACTACCGGATTCTCACCCTTTTACCTTCTTTACAGCCGTCATACTTCGCACACAATCGACACCATTCAGCCCTATCGGCCGGACCCATCCGCATACCTGCCGATCTCGGAAGCAGCCAGACACGCCGAAGAATGTCGCCAGCTGGCCCGCCAATTCACCTCAGACGACCAGAACCGTCAAAAAGCCGTTCACGACGCCCAGAACTAGACTCCTACTTTTCTCCCGGGCGCCCTCGTCTGGTTGTTACTGCCACACCGCACGCCTGGGCTCGCTTCAAAACTCCTTCCGAAGTTCAACGGGCCATACCGCATTCTCGAGAGGACATCACCCGTTAATTACCTGGTTGAACCGCTCACGCCAGCATCCGACATTTCACGTCGGAACCGCGAAGTCGTTCACGTTCAGCGTCTCCAGCCCTATCACCATGCTATCGTCCTTGCGGACAACTAAGTCGCCAGCATGGCTCCTTTATTTCCGCGGGGCCCTTGTAAGGAAGATGACGAACGTCGGCGCAGAGTCAGCAGCATCGCCAGCATCAAGCGCGCAGCAGATGCTCGAGCGAAAGGACTATGCTCGGTGCATCCTACGACCTGCTGTCGCTACAAACCTCAATAAATCTCCTTTATAATATACTATAGTCGGGTACAACTTTAGAAGGCAGCGGCATTTACCCCTCAAAGGCGGATGCACACGAGCCTCATCAGATGGGTGCGCACTCAAACTGACGTCATGAGCTGGACGACCGGTGACCCCGCTGACGGAGAACATGCAGCCCGCGCATACAGCTGTGCCGTGTCATGTCAGAAGGACTATTTCTTTAGTCGCAGAGGCAATCGGCTGCCGCGCTTCGGCCATCTGGGCGGGGCCTCTCTTAATTGTCTTCTTAAGTTGTACCCGACTTTAGGCATTTATTAACAGCGGAGCTGTTTAAGCCAGCCGTTAGTCCGTCCGTTGCGGACAAAAAATGTGGGCCGATCCTGGCGGCAGTGCAGAAAGGGTCCAAGAGCAATGGCACATACCTCTGTGAACTAGGGAAGCTGACCCTAGCTAAGCATGGTTGGGACTACTTAAACTTCGGCAGTCATCGATTGCCAATCAATAGCTAATCGATAATCGATCAATAATCCATAAATTCCAGAAAATGCTGGGGATGACTTGGTATTGCTTAGCCTAGCCCAAATACGTGGGCAATGCCTTGCGATCGTCAATCAATAGCCAATCAATATCTAATCGATAATCAATCAATAACTTCCGGGAAATGCTGGGGATGACCTCGTAGTGCTTAGCCCAGCCCAAATACGTGGCCAATACCTTGCGATAGTCAATCGATAGTCAATCAATAGCTAATAGATTATCTATCAATAATCAATTAATTCCGGAAATGCTGGGGATTACTTGGTAGTGCTTAACCCAGTACAAAAGCCAGGACTAGCTAGGTGCCCATCAGCTCCGCTCTCTCTCTAGCATTGCGCCTCCAGCGAAAGCTACGCTATCTTCTTTTTGTGCTAATATAGAAGTCCTACACCACGTAAGCGAAAGCATTTAGCCGACGTCGTGCCGGAACTCCTGCTACAAGCGATAATGATGCAAAAGCAGCACCAGTACAGTATAAATATTCTACATCATTTCTGCGGTAGACAAACTCTGTGCAGCCCGTGTACATTTACTCTAAATGAGTACGGTGTGCTGTATACATAAAGTTAAACGTGGTAACAAATGACAGTATCCTAAATAACTCTCTGTGTCTGCTCATTCCCAGAGTGCGATCACCATTGCCAGTCGTGATAAAAAAAATATTGGAGGACGCTTAAGCTTCGCCTTTAAGAGTGGAACGAGGTAGCATTCAAATATACTTGACTGCTTGTCACACTTCCCGGCAACTGGAGCTTATGTAACCGTAATGTTTACCGCGAAACGCTGGCGGCGAACGCTATGCACGAATGCGAGCATTCTGTTAAAACGCGGCCTCTTTCGTGGGCCGATCGCGTAGGTTAATGCACAGCCGCGCCAAGAAAAAACATCATTTCCGGGTTTCTGTTATTGTTTCGTGCTTTTAATGTTTCATTCTGAGAAGATTTAACAGAAAAAAGCATTCGATGCCGGTGTTTTGTTTCATGACATTTGTTTGTGGGCAGTCAATCTTGAAATCCCGAGGCATAACTTTGCCAAGAATATAAGACAAGCTTTGAGCAACTTCAGGGATAGAATGGTGTGGCAGTATAACCCGCATTTACCGCAGGTCATATAGCAGGGCGTGGCATATACATATACCTAAATGTATACGGAAATTTTCGCCCACGGTTCGCGAATGCCAGATGCCGACACCGACATTGGATTTTCTCCGACACGGGGCCCTTAACGCTGTCGCGTTAAAAGAAGCATAAGGGTGTTTGCGCATAAAGGTCGTGGGTAACGTGAAAAGAACGCTGAATTGATCTTGATGACCACCGATTGATCTTGATGCGTGAACCGGAATCTGTACAACTCACTATGTTGCAGCTGGCTCTCAGATGCAACATTTAATGTCATTTAGCACCTTTATACGAGACATGAGTGTTTAGCCACTATATAGGGCCTCTTGAAAGACATTTGTGTGTAACATTTCACACTGTTTGAGGGTGTTCTTGCTGACAGGCGCGCCGGAATAAAGAATGACGAAGATAGTTGGAGAAACATTCTTCGTGATGATTTGTATACTATGTTAAACTAAAATCTGTTTGCAATTCAATACACGACTTCTCTAACTCTGAAAATAAAATAAAGAATTACTTCACAGTCATTATTTAACTCCGAAGATGTTTAGTTCCTCGGATAAGTACAACATAGCCGCTAATAGCAAATCGAGGTATGCCCATTTTGGCTGAGGACTGCGTATCAAAATGTTGCTAGCGCTATTCCATCCTTTATTTATACTGGGTGTTTCACAAAGAGCGCTCAAAGCTTCTTTAATATACGGAAGTTTATTAATTAAACAATCTCATCTGAATTTCTTTTAAGATAGCGGCCGGTGTACATTTAACGATGAACTATAGATATTAATTCTATAATTGTATAAATTGAACAATGTAGCTTTTTATCCGCAGATGCGATTGGTCCTTATAGGAATGTTTAAGCCATTAGGTGGAAGAGGTTAAAACCACTTCTACATAGCCAAGAAAGCTGACGTCCATTAATTTCCCTATGAGTGATGCATTACGGTGAATTTTACGCTCAAAAACTGAAATGCCGAGGACAGCAGTTTTCACGGCTCTAACGGGCGTTCACGAGTCATCTGGATGTTTTTTTCTCGAACCGTGCCGTCAGTCAAGCATAAGCCGCGGTATTAATTGCATTACGCTCAGGCTAAGATGAGACAGGAACAGTCACGTGAGGTACTCCGTAATGAAGCACTCTATCCCGAGGTGACGGGAATAACGTTTCTGCGAGTGTACGCACCGGTATCCTGTCCTTCTGCAGTTGCTTCCAGCTGCCCCACACGAGATCCGGCGGAGGGCCCGGGTATCCCAGTCCAGAGAAGAGGCTGTGCTGCCGGCGGCGCGAAATGACCCAGGACGTGGCGACCACCACCACCAGCGCGACCAAGGCGGTGTTTACCAACTCCCATGTGACCATCATTGTAGATATTCAGACTCTGCTGTGTACAATGGTACAATAAGTGGGATTGTTGCACTTACAAAAAACAACAACAAAAATGCAATATAAAAGACATGGTGTTTTTACAGTTTGGTGTTGCCAGTGCGTGTTGCCAGTAGGCCTTTTTCTTTTCCAACGTTTGGCGTTATTCACCAGAAAATTTCTGCTTCGCAAGATGGGGTGCCGAACTTAGCCGAGCATTTGGCAAAATACTTTCCGCACCATTTAATTAACGAATGAATTTATCTCCAGCTGCATTAGATAGTCAAGTAAAGCTTCTTGACCAGCAATAATCGAATAATATACTTGCAAAATGCTAAATGAATGAAATGACGAAACCACTACTTTATTCAGTTCACTGTCGTTGTACCCCGTCACTTTAGGTTGTGGTAGTGTACGCAGTGCTTGAAAAGCCTAAGGTTGGTGCCTTAGCTGACTATCACCGTAGACAAACTCACTCACTGTGGTTGTCCCGATGTTTCCGCGCTCGAGGCTGGCTGCTCAACGGCCTGTCTTCGGTGCACGGCGCCACACCGATACCTTCTCGGACTGTCGAAGTACGGCGTCGGCTCGCAACCCGCCTCTGCCGACTAGATGGGAACAACGCTCAGAGGCACGTGAGGTGGAGGGAGAAATTGAAAGCGCTCACCGAATTCGCAAAGAGACCGTCCGATACGCGGGTATAAATTGGGGCGCCCCGTCGTGGCAGTACTATCTGGTAGGGGCGCGGAACCGGAAGCAAACTTAGAGGCTTCATAGGGTCGCTGTCTTACACTTTGCATGCGCCTTCAGAGAGGGCAGAACAACTGCTGCCGAAGCCGTAAAACTGCATCGCCTAAACTTTAAAATAAGGGGGGCGGTCAGTCGCGTGTTACCTATTAGGCACGAATGTGTTGCGATGGACGGGACGCCCTACAAAAGGAAAATATATTTTTTAAGTTCATATGTCAGCCCAGCGGTATAAGAATAGTTAACTATGTTATATGTGCAAGTATAGTTTGTTCTGTTTCATGAAATCCAGCGGAAAGTCAACGGTGGCGACCACATATCCACAGCTTGCAGTGAGGTTTGCAGTTTGAGTGTATCGTAACTTGGACAGCTGCACACGAGACAAAACCTGTTTCAGTGCGATTGCCATTGACTTTTCCTGCAGGCATTAGTTGACTGCGTTGTCATAACACAAAAACGTTAAATAGCTGACACTGATATTAAGAAATTTTTCTTGGCATTAACTCTCTCAGCGAGCCCCTGATATTTCCATAAAATTCGCTTACTTATGTTTTTTTTTTTGTCTTCGTCGAGTGTTACATTCTACGCGATTTTGCAGAAAAAAAAAACAAGAATTGCTTAGGTAACGTAATAGGTGTACCTTACAGTGCGTATATACACTGCAGATACTGTGAAAGGTTGAATGTTACACAGAATGTGAAATTCACATTGCTTGCTACCACTAAAGCGTTGTACCGTGCGAGTGATTCTGACAGCGTAGACTGCGAATACAAAGCACTCCGAAAGTTGATCACGCATTGTTTTAAAGCAATAATAAAAAAATGAAGACTTTATACCATGCTTCAGTCAGCGCATCACTTGTTCACAGTACCATTTCTGAGTGCGCCCAAAAGGTCTGGGCAAAATATGGAGTAAATTAAGCACGACCAACAGAGCAGACAATGGGACAAGTGAGCGAACAGGACGATTAATTGTCCCGTCGTCAGCGCTGTCCGCCATGTTGTACGCAGACCAACTAGCCCAGCTTAGAACCTTTTCTGAAGCGCGGAAACAGCGCAATAAAACACGACCTGAGTCAGACACCTCACAAGCTCTTTCTCCGTCATCGTTTGTTGCGCTGTTTGCACGCTAAATTGAATCAATTAGCCCTACGCCGCACCGTTTTGCACTTCGGTGAAGTACAGGCCGCTGGCTGCAATTGTGAACCGCGGTGAGATAGTGTACATTACATGCATTTAATTGAGGACAATGTGGCATTCTGTTTATTCATTTATTACTTAAAAAAGCTCTTACGAGGCCCCCGTTTGGCACATTGAGAAAGAAGGCCAATTGACGAAAAATTTAAATGGGACTTGCAATATCGATTAATTATATAAATATGTCCAAGTGTAATATCTGTTCTTATGAGCTTAATATCTGATGCAGGTTGTATTTGGACCCAAGGTATTAAATTTATTTCTGCAAGTTCGCGGAGTGCTTGACGCCTGCTTGACCTCCGCCGCGGATCGGCCCGGTATTGGACAATCTTCGGGATCAGCCCACGGTTCTTGGTCCACGGACATCGATCCGCTGGAAACTAGCCAGATACAGCTTCGCTGTAAAAATTATATTCTTTATAAAAGGGCAACACTATTTTAACCTAGTTGAATGTTTTAATGCACACCTTTTCATGAAAAAGGAGTATTCCCAGCCTTGTATGTAAACGCAAAATACGTCGCATATGAGAACAAGGAATAAATATTACCTTAAATAATAAAGGGGAAAACATTAAAGGACAAACGGCACTGTACAAATAATTGAACAAAGATTCTAAGGAAAATGAACCAGGAAAGTTGTCACAAAAGAGCGCGTACTCAAAGGGCGCGCCGCATGTCACACAAGCCAGGGAAAGAAACACGCGGGGCCCGCGGCAGCTTCAACAGAGGGGGAGAGCGAATACGCCTCAAAAGCCGACGCGACCAACGGAGTCTAGACGTCTAGAAGCATAGGCAAAGCGACGGTAAACAGAGAGAGAGAGAGAGAGCGCGGGCGCCGAGACACCTTCTCACCCGGCGAGCCGAGAGAAAGAGATTACTACAGCGTGAGCGTGCACCAACAGGATGAGTCATCAGCCCTACCCCTCCCCCCCCCCCCCCCCCGCTCGACGACGCTCTGACGGCGGCGGTCGAAGATGCGAGGATTCACTAGAAGATTCCCTTGCTTTGGCGATGCTACGGGATCACGACTCCGATAGGAAGGTTTGAGAACGCCTGTGAAGGATATAAAACGCCGTGCGGGCATCAGAGGGGATCAGACCGCTCCGGTGAAGAGATGTAACGTGGAGACTGACTGACTGTCTGCGGAAGAAGGGGATTCCGCGGCAAGCTAGTCGATGAGTTCATCAAGCGTCTGCATTTCCGGAAGTTCTTCGAGATTTGCCCCAAACTACGCCGAGATCGTCCGACTGAAGACCAGCACGGGTCAATACGATTGGACACTTAGTGTTCCTTTTCATTTTCTACTTTACGTGTTGGACTCCAAATGCTTGGCGTTAATATTTTCCTGTGTTTTGTCAATACCCATCTGAATTGTATTGTGTTGTGTCTAGCCTAAGTGTGCAAGTGTGTGTGTAACTGCCTTGTGTGAAGAATATATTTTGTTGTGTTTTGGCAACTCTGGGCTCTGACTCGGTCTTTGGACGGCAACCGGCGTTTACTGGCGCACCAGAGGGCCCCTTCTTAATTGTCCTTGCTTTCGTGGGATTATTTTCGGAAGCTGATAAGTCGGCTTTGGAATTTGGTCCGGCGTCTGCGCCTCATTCACGGGGTCTGTGACAAAAGTGCATATTCACCTATACCTGGTGAACTGTTTGGTAAAATATTATTAGTAATTCGTATTATTGGTAATATCAGCAATAATTTACAGCAGCATTTTGGGAAATACATTGACTGTCTCCAATACGCATAGCTTCTATCGAATGTATTAAATAATGAATACGTGGTAGTGGTTCTGGTGGTGGTGTAGCAGCCGACGTGGTTAGCCGGACATACTTAGCCGGTAATTGTTCCGGTTGAGCATGTGGTGTTCCCCGAAGGGTCCGCAGTAATCAGAAAAAGAGTGCTACGACTGTTGCTCACCTTTCTATGGGACACGTAGTTGGACAAAGTCTGGCGACACGCCCAGGGGGAAAATGTATAATGAAGACGCGGGCACCAGATTCAAGACGCTACTTCAACTGGAGGACAAACTAAAGGTAGACTGGCCAGCTTAAGGGCACTAAAGTGTACATTGGGGAGGGCGTAAGTATCCCGGTGTAGTCCTTGATGATATGGTGGTGCCAGGGTCATATATTGGGCCAATTGGACCTGCAACATCCAAAATGGAAGAGCGCGAGTTGTGACAGAAATATTTCGAGATATCATGCTTACTTCCAGAACTGCTGAGTTGCTAGGCACGCTCAAAGTCGGTGAACTATGTTTTCCAACAATCACCAATAACAAGTACTAGAGGACCACAACAAAAGGTGCTAAAACAAACGCAAGAGCGATTTTTTTTCATAACTGTGGACGGCTGCCTTTTTTGGGGGAGATTACGGAGTCATATGTTACAGATTCCATTCCTGGCGTATATAGTTTATAAATCTTGTTGCTGATAGCAACATGACCTTGCGCTTTCACAGTATAGAAGAAAGGGCACTGGCTTTGTTGATCAGTTGATGTAAAGAGTGGCCGCTCACATGAAAGTTTATTCCTGACTTGATGCTTGTTATGCAGAAGGACACGATCTGGTCAGTGTGAAGGGGCGAAGTCATTGGTTGTTCTAGTATCGTACAGCAATTACATGTCATATACGATGATAGCTAATCAATAAAATATTATCACAGAGCTAACTAGAGAGGCCGAAACTATGAAAAATGTCTGCACCAAACTATATTTGCTCTTAGACTGAAAGGACAGTACAAGGAGTCCAAGCTACAGTATTCTGACAAATTCCTCTGGCTGTGCTGATATAAAGAGGCTTCCAGTGGGGCATTTTTTTCCTCATCTGCATGTATTCTTGCAAAATTCCGAAGAAAACAAAAGATACGACGATCCAGACGAAGAAATGTGCAAAAACCTGAGCTATTTGGCGACAAACAGTATCCTTGATGACAATGAAGGGGAAGCAGGAAAGCTGCAAAGTTATTTGCGATTGAGCACATGGTCTACCATCACGATATACACTCCCATCCTACCTCATGTGCTCCAACGCATGCAGTCTCATGCCCTGCCTGTCTCCACTTTATTGTGAAGAAAACTCCTGCGATTTTTTTCGACGAAACAGAATGCAGTCAGGCTCGTGAGTTCCCTCCTGAAATGATACTTCCATTGTGTTACCTATAGTTTTTTATAATTTTTTATTTGAGGTAATAACAAGAATTTCGGAGCTCGACGAACATGGAACGACTCTTCGTCTTCCTGCGAGAGTTCACTCTTGCTGCTAGCTTCGGCAATTAAATGTAATTTGGCGGGCTGCACGTCTTGCTCAGCTGTAAAAACGTTTCTTGCCTGTATTTTTTATATGTACAGTCGAGCTGGAAAATATACATGCTTTTCGTGCTAGAAAATATTATATTGCGTACAACACAGCTCCGTGCTAGGTCATTTGTTTTCTTCCAGCCAAAGTGCTTGATGTCCTTGTGATGTGTGGTGCGCGACGGTTATATTTGTGGGTGTGCGACAAGGTGCGGTACATTCAAACAAGAAGCAGACGACAAGGAGAGCACGCGCCGCTCTACCGCGCCGCGCCGAAAACGACGACACCGAAGACCGCCCGGCGCGTGAACACGTGGCACAAGAAAAGAAATCAAAAGAAAAAAGCCAATCCAATCACAAAAGAACACGGAGCCTCGAGCAGCCAATGAGAAATCGGTGAATCGACCAGAGCAGCAGAAAAAGGAGCCGCGCTGTCAGTAGGGGGAAGAGTTCCAGAAGCGACACCAGGACAAGGTCGGCCACCGGATCGGGAGCTGAAGACGGCCGTCGGGTTCCGGACCCGAGCCACCAGGACTTCACCCGGCCGGGGCCTCCTGCCAACCCATTCCTGGGAGTCGCCACTCTTCCTGATCGTAAACAGCTGCCCGAGGCCGGCAAGCGACTGCGCCCGTGGGCAGGACGAGAGCTGTCGGGCTACGGGCCCGAGCTTCACGACCAGCTGCCCGGCCAGAACGCCGCCGCCGTCAACCCCTGCTGCCAAGCCGCCTGCGTTCCCGGGAATCGCCACCCTACCCGATAATCTACTACTGCTGCCCGAGGCCGGTCAGCGTCTGCGTCCGTGGGCAGAACCTGAGCTGTCGGGCTACGAGCCCGAGTGCCACGATCGGCTGCCCGACCAGAACGCCACCACCGTCGGCTCGTGCTGCGGAGCCGCCTGTCTTCTCCCACCGAGCCAGAGCTGCCACGCTCTGGTAGCCTGTACGACGTTCCGACAGCGACCTTTTCGTGAGACAAACAACGCTTCTATCGTCGTCTCCGCTTCGCCGCATCAAGACTCTAGTGCATACTCACACCCGCAGCCTGCCCGAACTTGCCCGACATCAATAAGCGTTCTAGCCACATGTGTGTTGTATTATGAGTTCTTTTTGAGTGTTTATTTTATGGGGTTTTTTTTTCGTTCTAGTTACATTAAACGTTTTGTGTGTGCGTTCCACAAACGGCTTTGTCCTCGATTGGGTTCTGGGAGGCTCCGCCTCAGAGAACCGCCAGAAAACATTAACACAGTAGAACCTGCTCATCACAAATTGGCGTCCGCGACAGGACAAAGCCGTTTGTTTGGATTTTCTTGTCGATTATAACAGCTTGAAACCATGGCTAGCACGCGAGAGCTGTTAGCTTTAGCGGAACGCATGGGGCTGGAGGGAGCAGAGCTAACAGCGTGGTTAGACAAGCACGAGGCGCGAGCGCGAGAAGAACGCGCTGCGGAGCGAAAAGAAAGGGCCGCCGAACGAGAAGCGAGAAAAGATCAGCTTGAGCGCGAGGCACGTATTTTGCAGTTGCGTCTCAAGGTCGCAGAGGCGGAAAGGGCACGTTCACTGATAGAGATCCGCGAGCTGGAGTCGTATACAAGCTCTATTGATCAAGCGTTTCACACGGGCTCCAGACTCGGGGGTTCGAAATCTCTGTTTAGTGATTACCCCGAACACCCTCACGGGGTTTTGTTAGGAAAAGGCACTAAACAAGAGGGCAGCAGAGAAATGAGCAGAAAACGGACCAGCCTAGGTCCTGGCGTGAACCTCAGGGACGCTGAGGATAGATCTGTGGGCAAGGAGCAGGCAACTATCGGTGAAATCGAGGCACCCATGCGCAGCTGTGCCAATAAAAGCACGTTGGATAAAGAGGCACAAATGCCTTCAAAACGCCCGACGGACTGGGCAATGGTGCGCATTGGCAGTGGCCTCAGAGAGGACACCACCAGCAAAGAGGTACGCTTGCGAACCAGTGCAATTGAAAGCGCATCGCATAAAGAGGCACAGATGCCTCTAGAAAGCCCGACTGATTGGGCAAAGGCTCGCAAAGCCAATGACCTCGAAGAGTGCGAGGCGAGCGATGAAATGCTCTCCCACTCTTCCGGTGTACCACTTGCGGTGGTGATAAGTGGCCTCAATAGGTTTGAGGACCACTCGAATACCTCACCTCATGTGAGGATAAGCTCGCCTGCCTGCGTCTCTGAAGACCTGATAGGTCATTGTGCGATAGATATGAGTAAAGAGATACTCAGCAAGAAGACAGGTACCGAGGTTCTCGGAGGAAGGAGCAGAGCAGACTCAAAAGAGTCATGTGACTTACAGTGCAAGCCACTGTGCAGGTTAGCAGTTAGTGACGACGTATGTATGCAAAGTCAACATGATGGCCTGCTTGCAACAGATGTCGGTAAACGAAAGTGGGCCTCCGCTAAAGAGCACACGTCGGAGGTATCTGCAACAGGTGCGAGAGAATGCAAAGGTGACATATCGACCTTGCATCTTCCCATGACAAAGGAAACAGAGCAGTCATCTCTTTAGTTCGGCGAGTTAATTTCCGCTAAGATACGGGATAAATGTTTGCACGACCAGATAGAGTTAGACGATTCAACTAAACGTCCGAGTCGGGTCTTTCGGAAGAACAGAGGCGTGCTATTTCGAAAACACGTCGCTATGGCACCACTGGTATCCTCTAGAACACAGAAGAGACGCGCGGTTCGTCTCATCTGGGACGCAATAACTTAAGAAGGCGATTGAATAGCCGGTTGCCATATCAAGATTTCGACCTTGGACAGAAACGTATTCGTTGTGAATAGAGGACTTGGTCTGCAACTTTGAATTATTTGAAGTGGTTTTTTTTGTGAGTTTTATGCTGTGTATGGTCAGTGAACTTTCCCGGCTGAACAGTGAACGCCCAATGACTGTTGTGTTTTGAGCATAAGTGTGAAAGGTGTCGCGCACTGACCGGCAGTTTTTCCTGTGGGAAAACTTGTCCCAAAAAGGGGCTTATGTGATGTGTGGTGCGCGACGGTGATATTTGTGGGTGTGCGACAAGGTGCGGTACATTCAAACAAGAAGCAGACGACAAGGAGAGCACGCGCCGCTCTACCGCGCCGCGCCGAAAACGACGACACCGAAGACCGCCCGGCGCGTGAACACGTGGCACAAGAAAAGAAATCAAAAGAAAAAAGCCAATCCAATCACAAAAGAACACGGAGCCTCGAGCAGCAATGAGAAATCGGTGAATCGACCAGAGCAGCAGAAAAAGGAGCCGCGCTGGCAGTAGGGGGAAGAGTTCCAGAAGCGACACCAGGACAAGGTCGGCCACCGGATCGGGAGCTGAAGACGGCCGTCGGGTTCCGGACCCGAGCCACCAGGACTTCACCCGGCCGGGGCCTCCTGCCAACCCATTCCTGGGAGTCGCCACTCTTCCTGATCGTAAACAGCTGCCCGAGGCCGGCAAGCGACTGCGCCCGTGGGCAGGACGAGAGCTGTCGGGCTACGGGCCCGAGCTCCACGACCAGCTGCCCGGCCAGAACGCCGCCGCCGTCAACCCCTGCTGCCAAGCCACCTGCGTTCCCGGGAATCGCCACCCTACCCGATAATCTACTACTGCTGCCCGAGGCCGGTGAGCGTCTGCGTCCGTGGGCAGAACCTGAGCTGTCGGGCTACGAGCCCGAGTGCCACGATCGGCTGCCCGACCAGAACGCCACCACCGTCGGCTCGTGCTGCCGAGCCGCCTGTCTTCTCCCACCGAGCCAGAGCTGCCACGCTCTGGTAGCCTGTACAACGTTCCGACAGCGACCTTTTGGTGAGACAAACAACGCTTCTATCGTCGTCTCCGCTTCGCCGCATCAAGACTCTAGTGCATACTCACACCCGCAGCCTGCCCGAACTTGCCCGACATCAGTAAGCGTTCTAGCCACATGTGTGTTGTATTATGAGTTCTTTTTGAGTGTTTATTTTATGGGGTTTTTTTTCGTTCTAGTTACATTAAACGTTTTGTGTGTGCGTTCCACAAACGGCTTTGTCCTCGATTGGGTTCTGGGAGGCTCCGCCTCAGAGAACCGCCAGAAAACATTAACACAATAGAACCTGCTCATCACAGTCCTACCCCGAGAAAGAGGCAATAACTGTATGATGCTTCATAGATTCATAAAAAATCTTCGCCCCTTCTACTCCATGGTATCCCTAACCGTCCCGTTTGCCATCCACTGTGTTTGCTAGAATGTGCCCTTGTGGTTAACGAGATGTGCATTGTGCGGATACTGAGGACGTCAATGAAGACAAGTTGGTAGTAAAACACGTGTTTATTGAGCATCAGAAACTTCACCGATCAATTTTTTGCAAGTAAGCAGAGTAACCTTGTGATCGCTGTGGTATACTGCAAGGGGTTCGGTCATTACGGGTGATGGTTATTACAGTCATCATTACTGATGAGGGGCAAGTTGTTGACAGACAGAAAGACAGAGAGACAGAAACTTTATTTACATCATTAAGATGATGATGGGGACGTAGACAAAAAGCCTTTCACAGGCTTGACGAGGGTCTACGCCCCCTACAAAAAACTTGGCTTAGAGGAGCATAGATAGATAATAACTGTAAAGTGGCCAATAATGCAGCGACAGCAAAACTAAAAAAAAGAAAAAAAAAGCATCTTACAACTTGCTCTCAAAGGTTGATTTACACGCGAAAGCAAACAAAACAAAAATCACTCTTCTATAGGGCATTGCATGAATTTAGTAGAGAGGGTAGTCGATAAGAAATCATTTGTCGACCATAATTCGTACGTGTTTTTGGTATAAACCAATCACCAGCGGCTCGGGAATCGTATATGTACAGTCGGGCGCGATATGAAGGTGATCGCGCGAGCGTCGACCAAGAGCGAGAACAGCGCCAAGGCCCAGAATTCAGTTTTGAGGAGAGGGAAGTACTAGGCATGTCTCCCTCACTCTTTTTGCTGTTCCTTAAGCAGCGGTCACTCCCGCCCGAGGAAAGTGCTTTTTCAGTGATTTTTTTTCTTTACTGGCTTCAAGCAAAGGCGGGGACGGAGGCGGGGACCATTTTCTTGCGAAATGAGATTCGGGGTCGCATCAGCATCGCAGCAGTTATACTCTTCAGCGTAAACCCTTTACGAAATTTCATTGGTTGTAGAAATCAGTGAAATGACGCAATGCCTATTTTTTGTAAAACATCGCACATCAAATAAATGAAGCGAAGCCAAGGATCGCCTTTAGTAGAACTTTCCCACCAACGTTGTTATCATCCTGAAAGATAAGAGCCCACCAAGTTATGATTGATCGCAACAACTGGGAAGGTAAAAATAGAGAGAAAGAGCGGTGAGTTCGCCATGGGGGTGATTGTCGCAGCATGGAACAGCTAACGAAGGAGAGAAGAGCGTGAAATCTTGATTTTTTTATTTCCTAAACGTGCCGCTAGGGCCCTGGTACGCTTGGCCGGTCGACGCTCGCGCGATCACCTTCATATCGCGCCCGACTGTACGTTTTATGTATTAAATTGGATAGCTTAACAATAAAGGCATTTTGCCTAATGCTAAATTTATATCTTTTAAGCAGCACATTATTGTACAATTCTGTTATGGGTATTATGTTAAGTGCTTCAAAAATAGGTCGAACAACAAACGCTTGCTTGAGTTCAATGTCTCGAGTTTGCTCGGCGGCGTGGTTAGCAGCATCCGCCCGCCATTTCCGCTTGCGATTCTTCAAAATAATTGGTTCAAAAGTAAATCTGTCCGTCACGTAAGACAATTAATGTCTCATCCCCGTTATGCAATGGCTGAGGTAAATGCGGCCTCCCCATTACGATGACAGAAGAGAAGTGAAATTATACGCTGGAATGATGAGCGGCAAAGGAGTCAGCTGTGGAAGAAGAGGACGACGACGAACGCCGGAGCAATGCATGCACGAGCGCGTTCGCGCGGTTGCGCAGAGGAGCGCCAACGTGCCAGCTGAGGAAGAAGACGATGACGCTCGAGCCATTGCTGATGATGACAGTTTCTGCGAACAGACGCGGACGTTTAGGCTAGACATCGACAAGTTGCAAAAAGCGAATTCTCGCGCTGTTAATGTTCCGCAATTCTTTCAGATGTAAAAATCATAAAAAACTGGTGTGTACTTACAAACATGTTGAGCGCAACAAATGTAGCTGTCACTGAACATATCTCAGGGAAAGCATAACAAAAAGACCACTTCAATGTTTCTTCACAGATAGAGGTTTTCTTCCTTCATAGCAAACATTTCGGCTAAATCTGTCAACATGCTTTTTTTCTTCTTGTTATCACATGAGGAGGCATTTCACAGGGACTAGATAATTACTAATTATTTGGTAAGCGGTTATAAACTATTCGTTACTCGTCCAATGTGTTCGGCAATTAACCGCTTCACTTCGCAAATGTAATTCCATGCGGTTTACTTGTTTGCTTCTTGGTATTGCTTTCTTCCCAGTCTGAATTGTTTTGCTTTTATCGGTGTGTTTTTATTTCAAAGCCTCGCAGTTGCTTTCTTTAAGGTGTCTTTTGAGTACCATTTGTTGAGTTCCCAATACTTTTCTGTACTTATACTATATTCACTTTGGTTTCTGTTCATGTAGTAATTGCACAGGTCCATTTAAATATTCATATTTTCGTTGTGATGTCCGGTTCTTTAACTTCTTCAATACATGCATTTATAATTTTTTTCCCGACTGTACGGATGAAATGTAAGGTAGGTTATGTGAGATACAGACCCGGTAGTCACTGCAACATGGAGTTTCGCCTTCACATCTTAGATGTTGGTTAAACCTTGATTTACTTTGAACAAACAGCGCCATTTACAAAGAAAATGCACTATAGGGCAACACTTGCTTGTGAATGCGAGCCCATATTTTCCGTGCAAAGTAGTCAGTCGCAGCCGATGGCCGCGACGGGTCGCGCGTAGAAGACACAGAGCCTACGAATGACGCAACCTGACTGGGTTGCCGGCTGTCTGGGTTGCCTAGTGTCACTTCGGAGCGGCGTCTTCGTTGCGAACCGCCTTGTCGGTCGACGACACGATTACGTGAGGGCACGCTTTGCGGCGGCTTCGCCGGTTGTAATGCGCCAGCGTTTTACGACCCGGGCGGAGCTCTACCTGCTGGCTGGATTGGTGCCATGTGCGTATGTTACGTGCCACGCGTCGGGGTGAGAAAAATACGGGCGAGAAAGTAACTGCGCTAAAGGCCCAAACACTGGCATGCGTCCGCCGGCAGGTTATGATAGTTGGTTATGAGAACATTCAATTGAAGCACCTGTAGCCCTCATAAATATAACTGAGAAAAGTTTACCAAATTTGTAGCTTGTTTACTTCTGATTCTTGTTTCTGCCTAATCTTGTCTACGGAGCACCTCAGTTGTTTTTCTAGGCTGTTTTGAAGCATCCGCACTACATCGGGAGGCCTTCACATTGAGCGGCTCGTGAATTGTTAGAAACGTTTTTCCCTGTGTAAAGGCCACGTTCTATTGTAACAGGTATCAACATGTCAAGTCTGTCTTTAACGACAATAACGAAATGAGAAAGCGTCAGATGCTACAAACTTGAGTACCGCAGGGTTTTAATAGGTTTCATTGGTCGACATTGGCCAATTCGTACTATTTAAGCACTTATTCAAATGTACGGGGGCAGCTGATTTGCATAATATCAAAAAGTAATCAGATGTATAATATATGAAGAGGCTATCTTCAAAGGTTAAGTTCAACTCTCCGCACAAAAAAATTTTAAAAAAAAACGTTTGTTGAGTGATTTTACCCTACTACGACGTTTTGATTGAGAAAGACATTCAGTTTGTTCTTTGATGCACGCAATAATTGCTGTGCGATACTATTTTATTGCCTATCACTGGACACGGTAGCCAGCGATTATTACACGTCAGATGAAATTATTAGCAAAATGCATATTATTAGGTACACAGCGTTTTATTGCGCTTTTTATTTGATAATTTAAAAAAAAATGTCATACTACGGTATAAGAATATAGCACAAAAGCTACTGCAGTGAAATTATGAGCGATTACATACTCAAACATACAATTTTATGCTACATTAATAATAATAATTAATTAATAAAATGTTTAGTGTAGTGTCCAGGAACAGTAACAGATCGCTCTTATGGGGCACCTAAAAAGGAATACGCGGTATAAAATGCACCGAGAGAACAAATGTGGTAGGTAGAACAATGTGGGACAGAGAAACAAATAGGGAAACAGAAAACGAGGAACCGTAAAAGAGAGTTACCAGCATGATTATCTACATATTGCCACGCGCCTTCAAAGGAGGGCTGACGACGTTTATTTAGAGCAGCTGGGCTCTGGATAAAACGGGCGAGTGCTAATTATTGAGCGGGGCGTTTAGCACGCGCACTTCTTTCTTCTTGCGTCTCTGCGCTTGCCCTGTTCCCACTACTACAGGTGACATTTCCCCCCTTCCTCGGAAAGAACATCGGCTCGATGCTCAAGAAGTGCTGTGGGAAAGGAAAAAAAAAGAAAAAAACAACAACAAAAAAAAGCACGCTCAATGAAGATGCTCGCGCACCGAACACAGTGAGAGCTGAGAGCTACAGCAGCGTAGCTAGAAACAATTCTCTACCTCTCTAGAAACAGAACGGTAAGCGCATTAGTTGCAAATGGGAGTGTAAAAGTCACAAACGCACAACGTAGGACTTCATGCGTACGACGTGAACTATGTCAGTGCTAGGTGGTTGTCTACACTGTCCGCACTGTCTGGAACGACTTCAAGTTCACGTCACTAATGCGGTGCAGCACTTTGTATCGGCCAAAATACCGGCTGAGCAAGTTTTCACAAAGGCCACGGCGGCGAACAGGGTCCACACCAACACTTGGTCTCCGGGACTGTAGTGCACTTGCCGGTGACGAATGTTATAGCGCCGTGCATCTGAGTGTTGCTGCTCACCGATGTGCCGCCGCGCCAACTGGCGAGCCTACTCAGCGCGCTGAGCAAATTCTTCGGCGTCAGTATAGTTAGGTTCTCGGCGTCGCGGCACGGAAGCATAGCGTCCAGCATCGTCTGTACTTCGCGGCCGTAGACGAGGCGAAATGGTGTAAACCACTTTGTTTCTTGTACGGCGGTATTGTCCGCGAAGGTCACATAAGGCAGGATACGATCCCATGTATTGTGCTGGACGTCGATGTACATAGAGATCATGTGTGTGATGGTCTTGTTTAATCTCTCCGTAAGGCCGTTGGACTGCGGATGGTAAACGGTCGTTTTTCGATGCCTGGTGTTGCTTAGTTGAAAAATTTCGCCCATGAGTTGTGCCGTGAGCGCCGTTCCTCTGTCTGTGATTACAGTGGATGGAGCACCATGACGCAATACAATGTGACCCATGAACTGCGCGACCTCAGAAGCAGTGGCTCGTGGGAGCGCCTCTGTCTTGGCATAGCGGGTTTAACAGTCAGTGGCGACAATCACCCACTTGTTGTCGTCGGTTCAGAGAGGAAAAGGCCCAAGTATTTCAAAAGCCGGCTTGGTCGAATGGCTTATGGGGTGGTTCGATGTGTTTCTATAACCCGGCGGGCTTCAGGGGTGGTGACTTTCGTCGCTGACATTCACGGCAGCCTTTAACATACTGTTTGACGCTTGCCGAAAGCCCGGGCCAGTAATACATCTCGCACACTCTAGCAAGCGTTCGTGAGGAACCGAGACGGCCAGATGTGGGCTCGTCATGGCAAGCGAAAAGAATATGGTCCCGCAAGTCTTTGGGAACTACTAGGAGGTAGGCTCGGTCATTCGGGCGGGCGTTCTTCTTGCACAGCACATTGTCTCCTAGACAGAAGGACGTCAAGACGCGACATAGATGGCGTGGTATGGTGGTTTGACGGCCCGCTAGGTGGTCGATGAGAGGTCGAATTTCAGCGTCGTCACGCTGCCATTTGACAAAGTCCGACGTAGTAAGGGCGCCTAGGGGTGCTATGCAGGATGCGCCGAGTTTCTCGTTCGCACGAGTTTTACCCGAGCTTGCTCGGTGGCAGTCAGTGACCGGAGATAGCAAGGAACGTGCAATAACAGCAGGCAAAAAGAAATGTTGAGATAAAGCAGCGTATGACAACGGGAGCGCACCCTGCGCGGCACAGTGCTTCCGCGCTTCAAGAACAGAGGACTGCGCAACAAAACACGCCAGCGCCGCGTATTATTATCAACGTATTATCGCAATTTAGCAATACCGTCACTGTCCCGCTGTCTATCTGCACACTTGCCGTGAGCCGCTTGCCACGCCTTTCTCGGGCGCGTCAAGGGCGTGCCTCCTTTTTCGAGCATTATCTTTCTATCCTCCGTCGAATGCGAACAGGGCACATGCGGTGCATTCTTGCACCTACACTTTCCCTCATTCGAATGCATTGAAATACGACAAATAAAATAACAATCATTTTATTTCTTAAAGTATCAGTTTTTCGTTTTGAATGCTATAAATTTGTGATGACAAATGGATATCCAGTGAATTATAAAATTTTTCACTTGTTTGCCGCGAGTGGCGATAGTGAGGCGAAAGCTTACAAGCGGACACATTCTAGAGGGTCGCATGCACAAGGGAGTTCATACGGTGAGCAGTCACCAGGGGCGCTGCAGTGCTATTATCGGTAAAGTCTATGCGATAATGACGTATAAAGTCAGTCATGACAATGATCTGTCCATTCTCTGTCTATTAGGGGAATGGCAACGCAGCGGTGCGGCATGGCTGTTCACCGCAGGTGCTTTCATTGAGGCGGCTATGAAGGCCGCCACTTTACCAACTGAAACGACACTCTATGCATAGAGACGGGAGCAACGGCTGTCGCTGCAAAATTGCTGTGCAGTATTCTAGGGCCTGTAGTGACGCAGCACAGTGAAAATGCACCAGTTTATCTGCGTGCGCGAAGTCCCCGCGATGCATTGCGAAGAAGAGCGTGCTGCCCAGCGACACAATTCATCGCTTGTCACCGCTTGCCCAGTGAAGGTGCCTGCGTGCGCATGTACACAGAAATTGAGCGCGTTGTTGACTCCAATATGCTTGCTGATTGCCTCTGCTGCTGAGCTAACAGCGATCGCAGGTGGATATCGTAACGACTGCGCAGCAATCACATTTTGGCGGGTGAGGGCTCTTGTTTGCAGTTAGGAAATTAGACTTCGAACGCAGGAAGGTGTTGCAATTCTTTAGTTGTTTAGTGTGCTGTGCTTCTGATGAAGAAATGCCATCGCACTGGGTGTGCTTGCGCAGACCGCTAACCGTGTTTGCGACGCTGCGGCTCCGATACATCACTGATGACAGATTAGCCATCTCAAATGACAGCTGCAATACGTTGTCGTTGGAATACACTACGCACTTCTCAGGATCGTCGTCCACCACGGCGCATCGACGCCTTGCAAGCAGCTACAGTGACGTGCCGATAATTATTGGCTGTGCGCTACGTCGCCACAATGCAGGCAACGAACGGTGTTGTGGGGCAATCACAGCCCAAGAAGATATATGCATAAACCAGCGAAAGTCGACGCTTTTTTAACACGAAAGTGTTTTATGCCGGGGTCCACCAAGACTTCACTGACGTATTTCCGTCACGGAAATACGTCAGCTTACAATGTACACGACCATAATACAAAGAAAGAAACCAGAAGAAAAAGTTCCACAAACATGAAAAATTTGGAAATCGAACCCACGACCTCTCGGTCCGCGACGATAGATCGCCGAGCGTTTAACCCATTGCGCCACAAACGCATTTGCAGAGAGCTACACAGACGCGCCTTATATATCTAACACTCCTCCGTGTACCCGCGCTCTTGCTCGGGGCGGTGCCGCCGCCTACGAGCAGAAAAGAGAAGTACTGCATTATGACACTAACGCGCACCGACAGTGAACGCTTCGGTGGTCTCAGCACTACGACGCCTCGATGCCAGCATTCGAAGGGACGCTGGCATCAAGAAGCACTACCAACGCCACCTAGGTGGCGTTCACCGTACTCAGCACAGCGGAGCATGGCCTCCGCAATTAGCTCTGAAAATGTTTCTGAAGTTGATCGCGGAGGCTGCAATTACGACGCGCTGTACGCGCTGATTTGACTCGGTGACGACTCAGTTACGTGCTTTGTCTTGCGCGTTGTATTAGTGTGTCAGTTACGTGCTTCGTCTTTCGCGTTGTGCTAGCGTGTGCAGCGTAGTGCAGCTTCCATATGCACGACGGTTGCTCATGGTTGTTGTTGTTTTGTGGGGTTTTACGTGCCAAAACCAGTTCTGATTATGAGGCACGCCGTAGTGGGGGACTCCGGAAATTTGGACCACCTGGGGTTCTTTAACGTGCACCTAAATCTAAGTACACGGGTGTTTTCGCATTTCATGGTTGCTCATGGTCATCGACGTTGGTAGTCGTGATGGAGGAGACGTGCCACCAGGCGTCAGCGTGGGTGCATCAACGCCTAAGGGCGCTTTAGCCACAAAACACCAATAGACATTATATATCAATGTGCAATAAACATTACACTACTTCTGTGAAGACATGTTTCACTTTCGTGTTCTATACCGATTCCTATATAAGAGGGATCAACCACATTTTTTTTTCTTGATTGTGGTGCTCAGTACATCACCGTTGACAGTGCGTTTTGCGTGTTTTATTTCGCCGGTCAAGATTGTTAAAGGACACTAAAGAGAAACGGGAACTTCAGCTGGAATAAAAGAGGGACTTTCAGGAATGCACGAAGTTTTTGTTGGGTGCAACAATATGAGTTATTAGCGGAGAAATTCGTAAACAAAGAGCGAATATCTCTTCCTCAATTTCCCTCACCCCAGATTTATCGCTGAAGCAGTGTCGTCACACATTTCATTGCTCTCAGCGAATCAGATGACGCCATGATACGTGACCGTTTGCGTAAACGGCCGAGGCGCTGGCGGCATCATGGCTGCGTGGCCGCTGCGTTTGCGTTCGCCGCGATGGATACCGTTCCTGCCGCTGAACCTTGCAACGAAGAGATCGCTAGGGAAGCCGGATTGCATTTCAGCGATATTCAGTGAAACGGAGGGCGAAATTATCCTCTGTGCTCGAGCGGTAGGTGTTTCCGTGTGCGATGGCGGTCAGCCACCGGCCGCGCCGGCGGAAAGCAGAGCCTCGTTTTCGTCGACGGGGTGAGGCGTCCGGTCCGCCAGGCCACGATGTTCCCGACAGAACAAGCGTAGGAAGTTGCGCGCATACTCAGTATGTTTTTTTTCCTGGCTTTATTTGATGACATTCAGCACTCACCGAGCCGCCAGTTTGCTGCTTAGGGGGTTTGATGAAGACCGCATTGAGGGAACAGCTGCTCGAGAAAGGACTGACCTCTGGGACACGCCAAGATACTTTCCGAGGGCAGGATTATATACATAATCCGAGGGCGAGAAATGCAGAGAGCACACTATCGGTTTCTCTGGTTCTTTTGCCGTCTTATCATCGGCAAAGCACTGAGTCATTGCGAACGCCGGGGCTCATGGCGCGGCTCCACATGAAAGAACACAATCGCGTCAACGCTGCCGCTGTCCCTGAGCCAGCGCCCTTGGGCCGTTTATACAGCCCCCAACACTATACACACGAGGCATTTATCTGGCTGTTTCCCGCGCATTCAACGTTTTTCGAGCTACGCAACACGCAACCAAGCACTGCAACACTAGAGCGGAACAGGCGTGCGCGATGATACATGGAGCAAAAACGAAACTACGAAACTATCTCAACCGGATGTAGCGCCATGCCATTTTTTCTTACTTATTTAATTTTGCGCTAAACTTGTACTTCCTCACTTGAAGCAGCTAAAAAGTTGGCAAATGCAGTTTATGTAGGTTTAAGGTGTATTTCATTTTGTGTTTTATTAACAGCGATAAATCGCTCTCGACCAATCGCGACCGGGCTGCGTTTGTGATCTGTGACGTCACGAATGTGTAGTGCGGTAAATACGAAGGGGCGTCAGCACCTATCCTTCAGTTTTTCGCTTTTTTCTCGCTTATTAAACCTCTGTTTGCAGTAAGAATGGTATGACTGTGATCGTGAAAGGATAATCTACCATTTAAGCTCAACTTCCGGTTTCTCTTTAGTGTCCCTTTAATGCTTCTCAGTTCCGCACCACGTCGCTGTTGTCGAAAAATAAGTTAGGCGTGGCCCAAACTTCTCCCGTCAACTACATCATACAGCGCGCTACCTGCGATCTGCCCTTCATCGAATACACCTCTTATTATTATTATTATTATTATTATTATTATTATTATTATTATTATTATTATTTATTATATTATTATTATTTTCATTATCTGTCTAGCTTATCAACGCCTGACCTGAAAAGGATTCTTTTTAGTTTTCGGCTAAGTAAACCACCAGGAATAGACGGCGTATCAGTAGGCACTCTGCGCAGAAACTTCGATGTGCTTGCGAGCATCTTGCTTTTTTTAATTATTGGCTTTTTTTCTAAAAGTGTGTGACGAGTTTCTACTGCAGTTTCTACTGCAGTAATTGCCGAGACTCTGAAAACGACTATAGTTAAGCCACTACATAAAGGAGGCAGGAAAGATAAGGTTGAAAATTATAGATGAATCTCAATTTGGCCGGTACTTTCCCAGATACTCGAAAAGTTCCTGTACGAATGCACGACGTCTTTTTTAATGAAGTTTTCGATTTTATCGCCCAGGTAGTTTGGTTTAGAAGGTTATCGCCCAGGTAGCCCTATTAGAAGAACTCTCAGATGTAGTATATTCCGCATTTGAAAACAACTTATTCACCCGTGCGCTATTTCTAGACATACCAAAAGCTTTTGACACAGTGAATCATAACATTCTACTAGCGAAACTAACTTTAATGGGATTCAGAGGACCATTTCACAACGTGCTGCGAAACTACATGTGTGGTAGGTGGGAGATAGTTATGGCCGACAAGGAAACCGTTAGTAGCAACCATGCAATGACTTACAGGCGGTGTTCCTCAGGGGTCGATTTTATCACCTCTTTTATTTAATATATTTGTAAACGATCTTCCTCTAGTAATTTCTCTAAAGGCACTATCTATCAGTATGCTGACGATACGGTAATATTATCAAAGCATATAAATTATGAAAAGGCTGTGGGCGCCCTGCAATATACAACACATAGTGTAATGCACTGGTTTGCGAAAAATTGTATAAATGTAAATATCAGGAAGACACAGTTAATATGTTTTAGAAATCTCTTAAAGACCACAGCAATAAACATTCCAGTATTCTTGCATGACGAGCACTGCGTTTCCTGTACATGTACCCTTGTTCAGTATGTAGACTGTGTAAGATATCTCGGTTTATTTATTGATAGCTGCATGTCGTGGCAGCATCATCTGGCCTATCTATGTGGCAAACTTAGGAGTGTCGCTTGGTTGTTTTTAATATAAAAGGTTTCACGCCATATCGATAAAGAAAACCATAGTGCAAGCTCTCGCGTACAGCGTATTACGATACGGAATCACCGTATTCGCTTTCTGCGCATTGAGATGGCAAACGCGAATTGACAGTCTATTAAAAAATATATTGAAAAGTCTTGCCTATGACTGGCCCGGTGTCAGATGACTATTTTAGCATTTGGTTTTCCTTCATTTCAGTCGTTATTTAAGCAAACTGTTGCCCTGCGGCAATTTTGGAATGACCAATTCAGAGAGAAATATGTAGCCCCTCGACTTTTGAGGGACAACAAGCGTTTAAAGGTTCCTCGTTCATTAACTAGGTATGGTGAGGCACGACGATGGGTCTATGTGCCAAAAATCTTTAATGATCTACCTGACGAATTTTTCTCGGTTCAGTCAAAAAAGGTTTTAAAGAAAATGTCATATTCCATATAAGTTTTCTTTTTTGTAGAGTTATGTGTTTATTGATTTAATTTCGTTACCTTAACCTGTATATCTATATAGCGTGAAAGTATGTTCACGCTACATTGGAATAACATGTATTTAATTTTCCTTCGTTTGCACAGTGTTTTGTCGGCACTAAGGTAACGCCTGTATGTACATATGCTGACCTCATTGCGGTTGCCGGCGCTGCCGGGCCTAGTCACACAAGCCATTTAG